>NC_133206.1:29082623-29340123 GCF_958299795.1 Porites lutea | reverse complement strand
ACATATCGCTCTTTTAAATTGGGTAGAACGTGATATTGATGATTCGCACAGCATTTTCACTATGCTAATAACTCAAGGCTGAATATGCGGTAATTCTAGCCTGGTGTTTAGAGCACGTTTATAGCGAGACGAAGTCGAGGGTTTGCATAACTGTCGAGAATTCTCCCAATCCCTCGAGTGTTTATATCAGGCTATGCAAACGCAGGAAAAAGTTTTCTATTGCTTTTATAAAATAACTCTCCCGAGAAAAAACGCAAACTCTTTGCTACGGTCCTGATTAAAAGAGAAATTCTTACCAGTCGCAAAGTCTTATACACGAAGTTTTGCACGCGTAATCAGTTCTTGTTTTGCAAAAAGATGCTTTCCAAACTACTGATTTTTCTCGCTTAAAATGTCAGTTTAAGCGAAAAAAAATTGACGCACCTTCTTTGTAACGATTTTCCAAGTTTTAGCCGACGAAGGAATGGGTAAATAAAGTAAACTTGTTGAAGTTTTTCAAATTTGTGCTCGCGTGATTTGCGCGCGAAAAGCAAAACATCTTGACGCCACAACCATGTTTACATACTCTCATGCAAACACTCCTCTCGGCCAATCAGAGCGCACGTACTATCTTAGTTATTTCATTAAAAGTTGTGTAGTTGTTCGGGCTAACCTCCAACTATAATGTAGTCTATCAGCAGGTGAAACGAACTGGAGGAATCAATGATTTTAATGACTTTTCATGTTACCTTTCCATTGCAAGCTTGACGTATGACAACTTACATTGCAGTAATTTAGGGAAAAAAATTCCAATAACACAAACTGTTAAGTTTATAGGCTTGACTTATCGCCGAACCATTTTCCCAGGCGAGCGTTGTATGTATTATTAACCACGGTAACTTGAGGTCAGATGGCCGAAAAAAGGTATAATTAGCGGTAGCAACAATGGTTTTAATTTTCGTGTCTGTTATGGGAAGATATCGGAAAGAAACCTCGGCTAGTAGTAGGGTATTAAAATTTGTCTGCCGACTTCAATTTCACTGCACTGCATCTACTCGCATGTTATTCTCGCAAGTGCGTGCTTTCCATATTAATATTACCAGTTTTTCCCCATATCTATATTGTGTAAACTAATTATCTAAGCGCATGCACAGTGACTTCATTCTTAGTTCTTCCTGTTTTCCTGAGATATTGTGCTGTTAACCAAAAGCAAAGCAGGTGATTTCTTTGTTTGGTTTTAACATAAAGCTTCAAATATAGAGAGAAAACAACCGTTGGGTTAGATTATGAGATGTGTATTGATATTGTATCAGTTGTTGCCACGCACTACTTTTAAGACAGGGAGTCTAATCAATCCGCCCAGACATGTTCAATTGCCTGAACTCAATTTTCGGCTTTACTATAAGCGAATAACCAAAATTTCTAGAAAAACCCACGGCCGAACTAAATACCATTTTTGTAGCACTACATAAATAGTTCGATAAATATCCGATCAATAGGCTTTTAAGGTTCTAGAACATTCTAAGTGTTTACCTTTAAAAATGCAACATGATGAAACCAATTTACTAATAACAGTGTGTTTTTTGAGAGTGGGACATCTTGTCTCCAAATTTGACATCCCTCGGAATATAGTTATCTTTTAAATGAACATTTCGACCTTTTTAGAAATTAACTAAGGAAGCACAAGTTTTGTGGCTCGTTTTTGTTGGCAGATACATCCTACGTATTACTAAATATGTAAACCTATTATCAATGACCATCAAACAAATAAATAGCGAGCTGCTAAGGAACTGAAGGAAGAAATGAGTATGCAGTTACAGAGAGAGAAAGAGAACGGAAAGAAACAAGTAGAGAACTGCTGAAGATCAATGAAGGTTAAGTTGAAGAAGAAAGCTTAGAAGTTAACAGAACAATAATATTGTTAGAGAGTAAGTCTCCTTATAATAAAGAGTTTAATCGTAAGACGTATATTTGGTTGTTAGAGTCACTCGCGTCAAGAGGATTTAGTTCCTTTATCAATTATTTAATCTTGGTAAGGTCCTCCCTGAAAACCACTAAATGTGGCCGGAGCTTCCTCTATAAAGATTATTTATTATTCTTATCATTCTTATTGCTTATATTATTATAAAAAATAAAAAAAAAGTTGGTAGGGGTCTTCCGCTGGGGCCTTGTAAACCTTGACCCGTCTCCACACCAAGACAGCCCAAATTTGCCATTTAATATCGAAATCAAGAGTTTTAACAAGAGTTATAAAAATTGCAAACTTCATATCATCTCAGTCTGGAAGGAACAAGAAAGGACATGTGCTTTTACATGAGAAGACTTGATTTAGGTAAGCAGCAAGGTATTCAGGGGAACTGAAGTGAAAACATTCTTCTATTTTTGTATCACTTTGTAGGTAGCTCAATGGGTAAAAAATTGAGTTTTGCTCTTTATTTTGGCTTGCTTTCTATTTTTTGCTCAAAAATCGGTTTGAAATGTTGGATTTGCGTTTTTTTAGCCTGTTCATCCTGGGCTCTTGACCCCATCCAGTGGCATACACCGGTATAGAGTATACAAGGTAGTGAGGGATACCACACTCTAAGGGTAACAGCCAGTAAGTGAGTAACTGCCAAGACTTGCACAGAGAAAATAGTGATAGTGGGTAACTGGATAAACTGTGCGAATTGCTGGATCTATTTGGTGGATCTATACCTTCTTAAGCCCTTTCCCTCTATCTTCCATCAAGAGAGGATAGCCCCTTTATCCTCTCTTGCTTCCATGTAGGTGTTTCATGCGACTGACCGACTCGCAATTAAATCTCGGGCCGGCATTAAGTTAACAAATCCCCAGATTTGTTACCCGACCCACATACCCGAACAACTTTCATCTCCTTCTCACTTTGTTTGAGTCACAACTGACATTTTCAGTTCTGGAGAGCTAGCCCTTTGGAATAAAACCCGAACATATCCGAAGGCGTCCGAATATCATCGAAGACGTTCAGAAGATTTGTAGGGGCATGGGGACAATTGCGTATTAAAGAGCTGTAAAAACGCAAGATTTGTTACTTAGTCTCGATAATGGCGTTATGATGACGCAGATACGTTGGTTTTTTACATTTGAATTTGAATTTTGGTAACGTCGCTCGGAATTGTTAAACATAACATTAAAGGAATGAGTATACTGGGGCATACGACACCATACGTTACAGGCGCTCAAAACCGACTCTGGCATAGCCATTGCCAGGCTCTGTTTTGGGTGCACTGATAACAAGACCAAGGTCTGCAGCGGCATCAACAGTTCTGGAGAAAAAGGACTGGGCCCTTGACGTGTATTACACGTAGTTAGTTTCAAGTTCTTAGGTTATTTTAAGCATGAATTTACAGCTGAAACGCGTACTAAACTAACTAGAGCGCCAGAAAAGTTGCCTTAATGTTTCTTTAACAGCTTGCCTCACTTCTCTGATCTTCCAACAGTACAACAACGGGTTTAATGATGAGTTTAAATACACAAAGGTAGCCGTAAATTGCGAAGCACAGTAAACGGATAGAGACATCCCTTTCTGAGGTTGCAAAGCTACTACTATACCATACGGAAGATAACAAATAACCAATGTTACCTGCACCCACAATGCATTGTACACTGCCTTTCTGTATCGAGCTATGTTCAGTGGAATTGCTTGCCTTCGTTGTCCTTGAGCAACATGGTTTTGAACGTGAATTTGATTATGACGCATAGAGAAGAAAATTTTTGTGTAAGCGAAGATTGTGGTGACTAGACACATAGCCGTACCTATGTATTGATACCATGAAGTTATAAGAGAATTCCAAAATAAAGTTGATGAAGCAACGATGGACAAAATCCAAAAACCGATTACAGTTATACATGTTCTTCTCAAAGTTACAACTTGTCTGTATCTGAGCCCCAGCAACAAGGCGAGAAGTCTGTCCACGCTTAATAAAGTAGATGTTGATAAAGACACTGAACACAAAATATAACCTGAGAAACGCGATCCCGGGAGTGAGTAATAGCAAATATTCCATCTTTTATTCACAACAGAAGTCCAATAAACTACAGACAAAGGCTGTCCAATAATACCAACACAGAGATCAGTTATCGCTAGGTTACGATACAGGAGTTTGGACGGCAGATGAAGTGAATTTTCCTTGTGCAAAGCAACTAGGATCAGAGTGTTCCCCAGCAGTGCAGTGACGGAAAGAAATATATTTACAGCGGAAAGAAGAATAAACTCAACATCTACACCTCTGATAAATTCCACCGAGCAGACCAGTTCTCCGTACGTTTTCTGGTTTTCATCTTCAGTAAAGTTTGTCACTGGTATCATTTTTGTCCGCAGTGCATTCAGAGATGCAAGTGATCGCTTTCTTTGTATTTCGCATTCTTAATTTTAATGAAAAGTGATATGATTCGTGGGTCCTTCCCTAATAACTTAAGGCCCATCTGCGAGTGCTGTCTGTTGTTCGTTAAAGCTGACGTCAGTCAGAAAAACAATAGGCTCGTCTTCATCGGGCCAGCAGACAGACAAGACAGAGGACGCGGAAGTTTAGCACTAAGTTCTGTAGATTTTCAAATTATATAGTCGAACTGTGCATGTGATAAGCAAGTTAAAACTAACTCGACGGACGATTCAATGATTTTTCAGGTCTAATGTGTTGTCGGTGCATTGCAAATTACCTATTGGCAGAAAATTCCAATAACACGTGCTGTTAAGTTTAAAAGCTTGAGCCATCACCGTTTATATATGTATATGCATAATTGACCAAGCTTGAGGTCAGCCAAGATGTCTGGAAAAAATATATTAAATATGTTCGCAACAAGGACGGTTTTATAATTTTTGGATTTGTTATAAGAAGCAAAGCGCGCGAAAAGCTCATGACTTTTCTCTTGAAACTGAGTTTTAGTTACGTATCCACTATTTCAACTTCATCTTTATTTAGTGATAACTGATGCCTGAATTAAGACAACTAAAACAAACATTAAAAAGTATTGTTAATGTTAATGTGTCTTAATTATGGCATTAAAATTTAATGTCATCCCTTGCTGTCCCTTCAATAATTTGAAGTTTCTCCCTTGTTCCGGCCATAAAGTAATTCCACATGGTCCTCAAAAGTCAATTTTGTCAAGTTTCCAAAGCTTCCGGAACAGTAAAATCGTAATGGTGTTCGAGTCAAGCCAATGGTATTTGAACTATAAATTAAAGCTTAACACGCGAAACAAACTCTTCACCAGACATATTGACGTGAGGCCTTGGTACACTCACAAACAAGTCGCAACTAACTGAGAAATTCGCCTCGTTAAGGGCCCGATTAGTAAAAGTATGCTGTTGGATCCTCTTTCAATTAAAATAGAGATTCAATGTTCCCCGGTTACCTGAAAAACTCAAAAATTCCCCTGTACCCTAAAATTCATTTCAAGATGTCACTTTTTCCATGAAAGTAAATAACTCGTGTTACCTTATTCCGCCAGATCTCTGGGGAGTGGCCCTCATATCATACTCAGTACATCAACTTAACTAAATACTTAAAAATACAACCGGTATCAGAAAGCGTCCAAGCAACGTTCGTGTTTTACTTTCCTATCGATGCAACACCTCAGCTTCTCTAGAAACTATAAAGTTCATCTTTAATTTATTCAGATCAGATAGTTTGCATATACTTAATCGTGTTCGCTTCAATTGCTCTCACCAAGGGTTTCTGTTGAATTACCCTCGCACCCGGGTGGTCTCACTTTGGTGTTTGGGAGGAAAAGCAAACCATTTTACCCATATAAATATCGCGTACGATAGTGTGTAATTAGAAATATGTAAAGGGAAAACCAAACGCCGTCATGTTGAAGTACAGTATTGAAATACACAAAAGATATTTGGCCTCAGCTAGAGGGGTATGTACCGCTAAACAGGGTATAGTTTTCAGGTTCTTGAGGGCATTCAATTTCACTATTTAATGTCTTGGACAGGGTGTCTTTTTGGATCGGAAGCCTTTAAAAGGGTGTGGAGTTGACGATGAGTGGTCTATATATGTGGTGCCAGCGATTTTTTCCCAGCAAAAGTTCAAACTCCATGATTTACGTTTGAAAAAATTATGCTACACTGTATGCGAAACAAAATGAATCAGGGTCATGAAATATAAGGTCTCTTGTTTTCTATGTGGTAGCGAAATGAACAATCTTCGTGTTAAACAGAGTCAAGGGTTTGAAGGCCTCAGCGGCAAACCTCTACCAATCTTCTCTTGAGTGCCCCCCCCCCCCCACCCCCCTCCCCCGTGATAATTTCGGGTTTGTTATGATTGACACAATGAAAACGACATCATGACACTCGTTTCTATTACAGAAATTAAACCCCGAAACTGTCATAGTTGTATAGAGCTTTAAGCTAAAGGTATTCACTATGTCAACATTCTTTTTCTATCTAAAACGGATGACAATATTATAAAACAGTGCACTCTATGATGTATATACTAACAACACACGATTAGCTAAATACATGAAAAGTGAGATCAACAAGAACAGATGATTGAAGAAAATACGATATTTCTTATGATTGATCAATGATTGATCAACTGGCCAAATTAAAATGTTCCTGTATTTCTACATAAAACCCAGTAGCTGAACACAGGGATCGAAGCATTTTTCCTACCTCTCTCTCTTTCGAGTTATATTTTGTCCTTCCTTTTCACCTCTTTTGTTACCTATCCTCTATGCCTCTCGGATGACGCACGCGAAAAGACGTTTCTCTTGCTACTTCTGAATTCGCAACAGTCTTTGGATAAATTAAACGGCATTTGATAAGACATGACAAAAGAAATTACAACGAGTACATGCAGTTATTTATCAGTACGATTTTCAACTAAAAAGCATAATAAACTGACTCGATCGACAGAAGAAATGCCTTAATGTTACTTTCACAGCTTGTCTTACTTCACCGATCTTCAGTAAAGCAAGGGATCTAAAGACGAGTTTAAGTACTATAAAGTAGGCGTAAAATTCCAAGCGCTTTATACAGATATACGTATCCCTCTTTGAGGCGTCAAAGCGACCGCTATAGTAAAACGGCAAATATTAAACAACCAATGTTCCCTGCACCCACAGTGCACTGTAGGTTTCTGTATCGAGCTATGTTCAGTGGATTTGCTTGGCTCGGTTGTCCTTGAGCAACATTGTTTTGAACATGAATTTGATTATGACGCAGAGTACACAAAACTTTTGTGTAAGCGACGATTGCGGTCACTAGACACAAAGCTGTAGTTATGCATTGAGACCATGTGGTTATAATTTGAAATAAATTCCAAATAATAGTAGATGCTTTATGAGCGAATAAACATTTCTAGCCATAACCCACGCAACTACCATTTGTGTTGCACTAAATAAAAATTATGAAAAACACTGAGATCTATTAACACTCTCTTCCTTTCCCCTGTAGGTGTATATTTAGTTGCGTTTTATCCCCCTGTTAGTTGTTATATTTTCTCGGCTTTATTTACGGCATTGGCACCCTGAGAGCGGAGCCTCCATCTTCTTCTTCTTGATCGAGAAGAAAAGGAAACTCTTTTGATCTCTCTGCATGAATCGTGTCAAGCCTTTGAAGTTGACTAAGAAAGAACTTCTGGACTAGTCAATCTTGTTTTCTCTCGTCAAACTGGTTTTGTTTTTTAATATGCGAGCATCCGTTTCGGGTGACTGACCGTTGGTTATAACTGCGCCGCTGCACCAAACGCACAGCTATTAGGCCTGGGTTCGAAACTATATCCTAGCAACATGCAGCGCATGCTCAACACAGATTTTACTCAACTGATGCAGAGTCTTTCTTGAGTGCGCTAAAATCAAGCAAACAAAAGGCTCTGCTGGCACGATGCGGCTTTGAGGGTACAGGGATGGGTAGATCCAATTCCTCTTCTTTCTTTTTCACAAACGGTACGTATGGCTCACGAAAACCTCTTTGTTAGTGATTGTTTCCTTTATCCATACCTGACAAACATACATTTCCCTGCTTCGTAACCAGGCGCTTAAAAGAGAACACGGGAAGGTTTCAGGTTAACACAAAGGTCAAATTCTTGGTTTTCACATGACGTCACCAAAATTCAAACCAAGAAACTATAGCTTCTTCTGAATTGCTACTTTCATGTGGTATTACAGAATCTTAAGACCTTTGTACAAACAAATTTTCGGTTCAAAAGGGTTCTTCGTTTTGCGATACAGGACGCTTGAATTTCCAGGCTTTTGCGTGACGCGGCACTTAGCTGACGGCCAGGAAAGCTCTTATGTGGGTTAAAGACATTTATTTACCGATTTTGGGAGATTTTGCTATCTAAACATTCCTTGTCCCAGAATAAATATTACTTTAATACTTATGAGTTCCTTAAGCGAAGAGTTCACGCATTCGGAGGAAAGCTCAACAACAGATGTTTCTGTTGGTTTCCGGCGGCCATATTTGCGCCCCTGAAAGGAACACAAACATGGCGTCTCCATACAAAGCTGGATAAATTTGGATCGTTTTTCCGAATATCTCGAATATGAAATAGTGCACAGACCTGATTCTTGGCAAGGCTTATTGTATTCTTATTTTCTTTCATTTCCCAGATTCTAGACTTTCTGTATCGAAAGGTTTCCATTTTTATTTTTGATGGCGTGACAGTGAAAACCACCAATAGAAAAGAAAAAAAAAACTTCTGGCAGGGGTGTCCCGCTGGGACCTAGTAACCCCTCTCCCGTCTCCCGATCAAGAGTTAAACTGCCCGAAAAGTCATGTGCTCGTACTTGATCAGACCTGATTTAGAAAAGCATCTGTCAGACACAGGAATGTTACATCTCATTAAATGACCCCATCACAGACCTGAAAAAGTTTAAATTGAACCCCTTCACAGACGGGGCCCCGGTTGATAGTGCTATCCACCGGATAAATCACTATCCAGTGGATAAGTCAGATAAGTATTATGAAAACCAGTTGCGCTATCCAGTGGATAGAGATTTATCCGATGGATATTGACGAGTGGGGCCTGGAAGCAAAAACTTGGGACCCCATCCGGTGGTATATATCGCTATAGCGTATCAAGGTAGTGAAGGTACTACTATACCGTTCAAGGATAACAGACGGTAACTGCCAAGACTTGCACAAAAGGAAAAAGACTGAGATGGTAACTGGAGAAACCGTACGATCTTGCTTTCTTGAGAATGTATCAGTAAACTTGCGCCTAAATTCTTCCCACACATCACAGAACATGTCTAAATACTATTTACAAATTAAACGTTTACCAGTGCGAGTGACTGTTTCGAATGTGTCTGGAGCGTTAGCACTACACCTAATTCTTCTTAAGTACTATGTAGCCTCTGACCTGTCTATCATCCTCCAGGTCAGTGTATGCGGTTAATGAATGCCTGGAATTCTTGTCTTATTGTTCCGAACAAGTCCTTTTCTCGGACCCAGTGACACAAGGATTATTATAGCTGGTGATATTAACCAACTTCATTTTGGGTGTGAGTGAGTTGCGTAAGCTGTGACTTTGGGATTCGCTATTGTGATTAAAACTACGTCTATTGTATTTCAAAGTGAATTGTCGTGGATATCTTGGGAATACGGGGGCGATTCGCGACAGTAGTGGACTACAATATTCAAGGTGTGGAAGTATATAAGCCTTGTACAGCATAAGTGAGATGTCAGTCTCTGAGTCGTCTCAGAGCTCCGATCTTGGCATAGACCTTCTTTAAAACAGTTGATAGGTGGTCTTAAAAGGACAGCTTATCGTCAATATGAACACCAAGAATCGTCAGGAAGCTATTTATTTAGATAGAAGAGTCGTTGCCTGCGTCGCAGACACTCTAAACCTTCTGTATAGACTATACAAATGGTTTAGACGAGTGCGTGGGCCGGCTGCAACGCAGGTTACAGAGTCGCCAATAGTGAAGAACAGGTTCCTGAGAGTGCCTACCAAGAATCATTGCTTGGGTTTTCTTGCCATTAAGTCACAATTACTTTGAGGCAAACTAGCATGAAAGATTCTCAAGATCTCGGTTTCGAGACAGTTCCAAAGCTGAAATTTTGGTACTGGATACATAGGCGGTAGTGTCATCGGCGTAGAGCCTGAGGGAAGAGACTTGAACAGAAAAGTTTAGATCGTTGATGAATATGTTAAACAGGAGTGGCCCCAGGAGGCTGCCTTGAGGAACACCGCAATACATCGGTAACCAATCTGAGAAAACTCCGTTAACCTTCACCCTTTGCTTTCGACCAGTCAAGAAGGAATGGAAGAAATCAATTGCCTCCTTCACCAACTCCATAAGCATGTAGCTTTGCAAGAAGCAACGACATATGGAATCAAAAGCTTTGGATAAATCAATTGCAATGAAGCTTGTAACCTCTCTGGAATCTACAGCCAGACGTCAGTCATCGACCATTTTGACCAAAGCACTGAAGTATGAACGTCCAACAAGAAATCTAGACATATTTGAAGAAAACAGAGGTTGGAAAACGTCATAAAGCTGATCAAAACTGACTCTTTCTAAGATCTTGGGTTTGATAGAGAGAACACTGATAGGTCTGTAATTCGATAATGATGTGCCATCATCTTTTTTAAAAATTTTTGTCACGTGGCTAAGCTTCCATTCCGCAGGCCACGTAGAAGTACCTATGCAGAGATTATGTAACTTTGTCGGGTGAACTGCTAGGGATGGCGCTGATAATTTAAGAATCTTAATGCCCAAGGCTTGGGCATTATGTTGTCAGGTCCACAAGATTTATTGCACTTGATATAACCCAGGAGAGTTTCAATATATGAGACATGTACTGGTTGGAAGGAAATGTCCAGGTTGAAGTCACGTGATGTAATGGAAGAGACACTAGGGCGGGTAAAAAAATCTTCCTGCTTAAAGGGACTGTGTCACGATAGTGCGCATGTGTGGGCTGTGACAGTAGCTGATTGTTTTTAAACCAATCGAAAGCGAGTAAGATGCATGCACGGAAATTTACATAATAGGCCACTTGCACTAAGAGGTCACGTGACCAATGCTTCCTTTAAACAATGAGTTGGAATCTTGCTGATGCCAAAAACTGTTAGAACACACAAAAATTACCTTACACCCGAAATTTGAGAGGAAACGCATTTAAGGGAGATATTTTACGGCACTTTGATTTTTCAGCAAAGTAGTATGATTTGTATTGGCCGCCATGTTGGAGGGCATGCTCTTGCCCTCCAACATGGCGGCCAAAACTACTTCTTTCTTATATCTTGTTCAACGTTTCATAGTTACGCTCAGATGTGCTGTAAAAGTTAGCACATCATGTTTTCAACATTTTCCTTGAAGTTTAAGTGCAAAATTTGTGTTCAGAGAGAGGTAATTCATAATTTTAAAAATCTCATTTTGGTAACGTGACCATTTACGAACTTATTAATTTTAAGAAAATGGTGCGGGTTTGAAAAACCAAATCACTATTATTTTGTTTAAGATATGACCCACTAATCGTTTTTCGAATGCAAAATCATACAACTTTCATTTTCATAAAAACGATGTCACGTGCCTCTTAGTGCAAATGGCCTATTCAAAATTCATTGTTCGCGAAGTGGGAGACTTCCGGATCTGTTTGTTCGATTTTATATATATCCCCATAATTCATATTTATTCTCTGGTATTCATCACATATATGTTGCAGCCGATAAGAATAAGATTAACAACTCTGACCTGCTTTGAAACAAACATTTACCTACATGTAGTTTTTACGTACCAAGGCTAGCAAACCAGTCTCCGATCCACAAACAAAAATAATTTGTAAACAAACCTTACTGATATCTCTGTTTGCCCTAGAAATACCTTCGAATAGCGCCTTACCCTATGATTAAAACATACAGTATCGCATGAGGTAAACCTTTTGCTTAAAATACCTGCTAAATGCCCACTATAATAAAATAAGCCATGCGGTGGGCCAGCGCGATGAACACTGTAGCTCAGTCGATGGATACGAGCTGAAAATCGTAGCAGTGTTTGAAAGCAATTATAAATTGCGGTTCATCATAAAACGCTTCCATTGCAATAGTAGTAGCCACATAACGTATAAGATTATTCTAAAAGAACAACGGAAATGTAAGCATAAACAGGAGTCCATCACTTTGGCATAAATTTCAATTTCTTATCAGCAACAAAACAAATTCCATCCGAGTCGTTCCGTCGGGTGTTCGCAAAACAAACGTTATCGAGTTCAACGCATGAAGAAACCAGATAATTAACACAACATTCAGGTAACAATTACAGGTAACATTCAGGTAACAATTTTTTTTAAAAAGATCAATTGTTAAACATCTACGCTCATGCAGCAAAGATACAAGGAACATTCTAAGTGAACCACCTCGATCAGTAAAGATCGCGCGGCCTGTTGTCAGTAATTTCTGGTATACAACAACGGATCGGAGTCATAAATCGAATGCTTGTTAAAACGTTTCATGTTCGATGGATTCTTTCTTCAAACCACACACGGGTTCCTGTACAACAAAAGATTACTCAGTTTTCTTCTCCTGCTTCCAGGCACTCGAGAGAGTAAATTGTTGCAGACAATCGGAAGTCATGTGATTGTCGCAGATCAGCTTTACTCGCCGCTGCCTCCCATTGGTAGTCGACTTCTATATCGAGGAAACCCTTTTCAACTTTCTTTACATATTTAACGTTTAAAAACTATCTGGAAATGGTAGATCGTTGAATGGAGAACTTAATAGACACAAATGAAGGCCAGATGACCACATTAAACGCCACATTTGATCCGTTTGTAGGGACACTGACAACAAAGAATATGGCTTCGTGCACTTCTTGTAGAGGGGGACTTCTACCGGCTTTAGGATTACGTGAAGAGAGGTGACACAACCAGAGTTTGGCAGTTGACGATGGTTTTAATCTTTCCGTTGAAGTTACAAACTCCTCTTAGCTATCTTAGATCTCAAGGCGTAACTGTGAAGCTACTCACAAGAGGTTCTATTTATATTGAACAATTAAGTTAATTGATTTTTTTACAGTTTTACATGGCATTCATATGCAAGGAAAAGGTGTTAGTAAGTGTCAGAGTTTAGAAAACAAAAGGAACTGAATTGAGTTGATTCCCGCTACGTGTGGAAGAAATTTGCAAAACTAGAAATATCTCTATACCCAAATTCCTTTACAGGGAACCAAAACGATAGTTTGGAAGAAACTAAATTTTCCTAAGATTGTGTCGAAAGAAATTCTAGTTTGAGGTCAGAAAACTGGTTCAACAGAGAACAAAAAACTCGAAAGGTGTTAGGACGCGTGGCCTCAGGTTAGATTTTAATGAGATAAGGAAATCTGATTATGATTCAAGTTGGGAGCGAAAGTGAGAACCAACTCCAGGTTTAAGTAAACGAACTTCGTTAACAGGAAACGCTTGTTTTCCTATTCCACAGCTGAATACATCTACCTATTTCTATCTTTTGATCTGGTTTCTGTGTTTCTTACATAAGCTTGAAGAGGTGTTTCTTAACCTCAGTTAAACCTTTAGTTGTGAAAGACTGAAACTACACTTATGATGTTTCCTGCAATTACCGTGCGTCCAACTTCTATTTTTAATTGATCCCAACACCAAAGAGGTCGGTACAAAAATCTTTTAGCAAAGGACTTAACTGACCAGCAAAGGTTTGCTAGTAAAAACTAAAGTGTGTCCAGCTGTTCTGACAGCTTGTAAACACTATCCTTTGTCCCTTAACAATAGATATTTGAGATATGGTGGAACTTTTGATTTCCGAACCGACCTAAAAACAAATTTATTTATATAATATATATCCCTGAATAAAGTTAAAATGCCCAACACGGAAGTAGATAGAATAAACTGAATAAATATTAATGATAACGAAGAGAAGCGCATAAAATGAAGCAGACTGAGCAACAATGTACCCTAACATTCTCCTCAATGACTTCGAATTTTCTCGACAATGCTTGCACAAAGACACAAAATATACGTTTAAAACTTCCAACATGGACCAAATGAAAACTCTTGAATGCTGATATAATAGTTTTCTCGGGCTTCTCAGGGCCAATGGAAGAGGATTTCTTCACCAAAAGCCAATCTTGAAAAAAGTTCGCCAGACCAGAAATCAAGACGCCGCACATGCGCAAAAGCGTGTCACAGTCCCTTTAAGCATCAGGGCAGACTGATCCAGGATTGGAGTGGAGAAGAAGCTGGAAAATATACTAGACGGTTCCTTAACGAATTTGTCATTATCTGTTAAGTGAATATCCTACTGCGAATGGTTGGCCCCAAAGCTTGCCATACGAAAATAAAAATTACAGTTAAAATCATTCAAGTTCAACGAGGATTTCTCCTTGGAAGAACGGTTTTGATATAGCATGAATACTGGAAAGCACAGATCGAAAACGACTACAGTCGATCAACGAAAAAAATGCATTAATGTTTCTTTCACAGCTTGCCTTACTTCTCTGATCTGCCAACAGTACAGCAACGGGTTTAAAGACGAGTTTAAGTAAATGATGTTAAGCGTAAAACTCCGAGCAAGGTAAATCGATAAAGGCATCCCTCTTTGAGGCGTCAAAGCTACCGCTATAACATACGGAAGATAACAAATAACCAATGTTCCTTGCACCCACAGTGCCGCGTACACTGCCTTTCGGTAACGATTTATGATCAGTGGAATTGCTTGGCTCGGTTGTCCTTGAGCAACATGGTTATGAATCTGATTATGACGCAGAGAGAAGAAAATTTTTGTGTAAGCAATGATTGTGGTGACTAGACACAGAGCTCCAACTAAATATCGAGACATGGAATTTATTAGGGGATTCCAAAACCAAGCAGATGCACCGACAGCAGAAAAAATCCAAAAAACTATTACAGTTATGTATGTTCTTCTCAAAGTTACAACTTGTTTGTATCTGAGCCCCAGCGACAAGGCGAGAAGTCTGTCCACGCTTATTGCAGTCAATGTTAGTAAAGACACTGCGCACAAAGTATAACTTAAGAAATTTGCCGCCCAACTTGCGTGATAGCAAATATCCAATCTTTCCTTTACAACAGAAGTCAAATAAGTCACAGCCAAAGGATCCACAATGATACCAACACAGAGATCAGTTATCGCTAGGTTACGATACAGGAGTTTGGAAGGTGGATGAAGTGAAGTTTCCTTGTGTAAAGCAACGAGGATCAGACTGTTTCCCAGAAATGCGGTGATGGACAGAAAAATATTTAAAGTTGAAAGAAAAATAAACTCGCCATCTACATCTCTGATACATTCGGCCGAGCAGAACAGTTCTCTGAAAGTTTTAAGGCGGTTTTCATCTTCAGTACAATTTGTCAGTGCCATCTTTGTCTCCGATGAATTGAGGTGCAAGTGAGTCTTTATTTATATGTCGTTTTTTTAATCTGGGTGGAACTGAAATGATATTCTGTATCTCTTAAATCAACTGTTGACCTAAGTGGGCTGGATATGCGATGATTACCATTGTTAATCCTTCTTGTGTTTATTTAACTTTTATCATCTTGTTCTACAAAAAGAGAAAAAAAAAAACGAATTCTGTTTTGCTCGTAAAAGCTGGAGTCCGTATATAGGAAACAGTGCGTATTTTTAGTCGGGCCAGACCCCTGACGGGGATGAAGGATTTACTAAAGTTGTAGTTTTTTAAACTAACCCTAGTCGAACCATGATGAGCCAGGTTAAACCTCGAGGAAGAATTTAATTAATGACTTTTTAGATCTAAATATGTTTTCGTTACAGTTCAACCTTGACGTCAATTTGCCATTAAACTTGCAAAGATTTGGCAAAAAATTCCAATAACAAAAGCTGCTAATAAGCTTAAGCCGTCACCATTTTCCTAGCTAGAAGAGTGTAATACATGTGCGTCATTAACAAATTAATTAGTTATATTACTAATCGTGCGTGGCCAGATTTGACTGGCGTACGTATAGAGTACAACAGTAAAATATATAATTCCCTTGTAGAAAGGAAGTCGATCTTCAGTAACAACAGTCCAAACATGTCAATCAACGTCAATCAATCATGTTTAGTTTCTGATTTTCGGCTCTGTTGAGATAGGTAAAAAGACGAAGCCATTACCAAGGACACTCATTTCGATTGAACGTACCCCAAAACTATCAATAGTACTTAGGTATATAATAAAGATATTCACATTATGGCAACAACATTTTTCTCGACTAATTTTGATTATAGCTCAGGTCTTTTTTTATAAACACCTGACTGCTATTTATGTTAATTTATGTTTAAAGCCCAGCAAATAAAACTTCACAACACATAGATTCTGGTTATTCGTATTATTAATTTTCTTTCCTTTCCTCCCAAAAACACATATGGAAAACGAAATATCGACTGTTGGTAGCCTTTTTCAACCTATTTATCAGATTTCACAATTTACTATATGCTTTTCGTAGCCCCGGACGAAGAATAGTATTTTCTTACCAAAATATCGGGCTATTAAATTACCCTATCTTTCAGCTGTCAGCTTGCATTTGATTCTACATTACTGATCCTGATCTACACCAAGATCCGGCTTCACGTTAGTTCCAGGTCGTTTACGTTATATGTACCCCTATCATAATAAAGGTCCGTTTTTCGGGTATATTCACATAGTACGATGGTATTAGCACTATTTTTGCAAAATATTATGTGGTCGTGTGGGTCAATTTGTTTTCATGTGGTTAAACGGGTAAAACTAAAACGGACGCTTTCTAGTACGTGCTCGAGCTTCTCTTTACACCTTGTTTTGGGCAAAATACAACGGTTAATGTGTATTCAATGCCTATACAATAGCCCTCGCCACAAATTTTGTTGTTAATTTTTTAAGCGAATTTCGAACTATAATGGTCATGATGTAGCCTGTCCCATGCTCAGGTGAAACGAACTGAACGGAAGATTTTTAATAATGACTTTTCATGTTGCCTGTCCATTGCAAGCTTGACGTATGACAACTTACATTGCAGTAATTTGGCAGAAAATAACGAAAAACCAAACGGTTAAGTTTATATATAAGCTTGACTCATCACAGAACCATTTCCCCAGGAGAGCGTTATAAGCACTATTAACCAACTTGAAGTCAGGTGGCCGAAAAAAGGTATAATTAGTGATAGCAACAATGGTTTTAATTTTTGTGTCTGGTATGGGAGGCAACTAAGTGAAAAACTTCGTAAATGCTTAAAACCGTACCGGAAAGAAACCTCGGCTAGTAGAAGGGTATACGAAAATTTTTCCTGCTGACTGCCATTTCACTGCACTGCATTTAGTCGCAAGTTATTCTCGCAAGTACGTGCTGTGCATATTAATATTACCAGTTATTCCCCATATCTATATTGTGTAAGCTAAATTAACTAAGCGCATGGTGACTTGATTCTTAGTTCTTCCAGTTTTCCTGAATTATTGCACTGTCAGGTGATGACTCAGTGTTTGGTTATAACTAAAAGCTTCAAATAGACAGAAAACAACCTTAATAGGTCGGATGATGACACGTGTATTGATCTTGTATCAGTTGTTCTCACGCACTACTTTTAAGACAGAGAGTCGTCTAATCAATCCGCCCAGACATGTTAACCGCTGAGATCAATTTTCGGTTTGATTTTAAGCGAATAACTAACATTTCTAGAAAAACCCACGGAACTAAGTACCATTTTTGTAGAACGGAACAGAGATCCAATACCTTCCTCTCCCTCTCCCCTGTGGATGCGTACTTAGTTACCTTTTAGACCCATGACAGTTCTTATATTTCCTCGAACTTAATAATCAACAGCTTTGCCATCCTGTGAGCAGAACCTCTTTTTCAAGTTGTACTTGAACGTGAAAGAGCTGGTCCTGCCGTCGTTATGATAACAAGAAGCCTTAACAGTCCAAACTGATATCAACTTGTTTGGTTTACACCGGGGGGAGCACTCCCTCATTTGGCCTAGGGGGGTATGTGCCACTGAGCAGGGTATAGTTTTCAGGGTCTTTAGTCTTAAACATGGTACACAATTTCACTATTTAGCGTCTTCAACAGGGTGTCTTTTAGCCATCGGAAGCCTTTAAAACAGTGCGAAGTTGACGGTGAGCGGTCTTTATATGTGGCGCCAACGATTTTTTCCCACCAAAAGTTCTAGCTTGTTTAGAGCGGATTCCGGATACGCTTTTGTTTCACGCGCGTCTTGTGACATGCAAATAAGCTAACAAAATAATGGTATTTAATGCGCCTGTGAATCAGCTGACTGTGTCCCTTTAAGTTTTAAAAAAATTACTCATTTCGGTATGCGAAACGAAATGAATCAGGGTCATGCATGAAAAAAGGTCTCTTGTCTTAAATGGGGTAGCGACATGTACAGTTTTCGTGTTAAACAGAGTCAAGGGTTTGATGGCCTCCGTGGCACACCTCTACCAAACTTCTCTTGGATACTAACTAAAAATCAAGGACCTAGAATTGGGGAAAATTACATCACGTGTCATTTCAGTCATCGCCGAAAATAAACCGCATGCTCATCACGAGACTCACCTTGGCTCTTGGTTTGACGACAGAACAGATTAACAAGACTTGTCAATCAGTCTTCTATCCCCTTTCAAAATATCAGACAAATAAGGAAGGCTATTCACAATCTGGGGCCTGCGTGTTTAAGTAATCTCATAAATATTAAACGATGTTCTCGCTATAACCTGTGGAGTAATGTCGGCGTTATTTTGCAAGACCCTATCGCTAAGTTCAAATGCACTCTTAGGGACAGATCATTTACTGCAGCTGCTCCAAAGATATGGAACGGTTTACCGGACTATATTAGGAAAGAGAATGATTTTGGATATGTTTAAGAGACTCATTAAAACGCACTATTTTAAAGAAGCCTAATGCGACCTGTCTTGGGCTATCTATGGTTTTTTAATTTCTACTTTTATCTTCTCTTTCTACTTCTTAATTGGAAAAAAAACGGCTGAAGTTTTAGATTCTCGCTCTGCTAAAGCAAGTTCGACTAATTGAACGGCTGATGATAAAACATGACCAAAAAGCGAGTACTTTTAGTTATTTATCAGTATGATTTTTCAGCTGAAAAGCATAGTAAACTAACTCGATCAACAGAAGAGTTGTCTTAATGTTTCTTTTACAGCTTCTCTTACTTCACTGATCTTCCAACAGTACAGCAAGGGATTTAAAGACGAGTTTAAGTAAACTAGGGTAGCTGTAAAATGCCAAGCACGATATGCAGATATAGGTATCCCTATCCCTCTTTGGGGCATCAAAGTGACCGCTATAGTAAACGGCAGATAACAAACAACCATTGTTCCCTGCACCCACAGTGCACTGTAGACTGCCTTTCTGTATCGAGCTATATTCAGTGGAATTGCTTGGCTCGGTTGTCCTTGAGCAACATGGTTCTGAAAATGAATTTGGTGATGACGCAGAGTACAGAAAATTTTTGTGTAAGCGAAGATTGTGGTGACTGGACACAAAGCTGCAATTGCGTATTGATACCATGTGAAGATAAATAGATTCCAAATAATAGTAGACGCACCAACGATGGACAAAATCCAAAAACCTATCACAGTTATACCCGTTCTTCTCAAAGTTACAACTTGTCTGTATCTGAGCCCCAGCAACAAGGCGAGAAGTCTGTCCACGCTTATTGCCGTCAATGTTAATGCAGACACTACACACAAAGTATAACCTGAGAAAGCTGCTGTCCGAAGTGAATAATAGCAAGTATCCCATCTTTCTTTCACGACAGAAATCCAATTTGTCACATACAAAGGCTCCACTATGATACCAACACAGAGATCAGTTAACGCTAGGTTACGATACAGGAGTTTGGACGGCGGATGAAGTGAGGTTTCCTTGCGTAGAGCAACTAGGATCAGAGTGTTCCCCAGAAATGCCGTGATGGAAAGAAAAATATTTATGGCTGAGAGAAAGATAAGCTCGCTATCTACACCTCTAATAAACTCCGCCGAACAGAACAGTTCTATGAATGTTTTCTGGTTTTCATCTTGAGTAAAGTTTGTCAGTGCCATATTTCTCTGTGATCGATCAAACGAGGTTTCCGGGGTACGTCAGGGCTTTATTTACCATGCCATTTATTTATTTATCATGTCATATCGCTTTTTTAGATTCAGTGGAAAGTGATATTGATGATTCGGACATCATTTTCAATACGCTAATACACTTTTCTTTTTCTATATATAAGAATATATTTTATAAGAGTATCGAGGCTTAAATTTGAGGAATTTTAAGAATACTTCGAGAATAAACCACAGGCTGAGATTTTGAAGATATAATTTTGTGTCCAGGTGAAAATCTGTAAATACAATAACCAATACTAATATGTTTTCAATTTATATTCATAAGCTATAATTTAAGAATAATTAAAGTTAGAATGCTTTCAGCTTAAAATCGGCGGAAATATAAAGATATTCAGCCTTGGCCGGAAAAACAACATCCTTATAAAAAAAAAATGTAACTCAAAGCTGAAAACGCGGTAATTCTATAGTCTGGTCTTTAACTTGTTTCTGTCAGTTGTTTTAATTTGTAAAAGCTGCAGTCAGTCTGCAGAAAACAGTAAGCACGTCTTCGTCGGGTTATGTGGTGCCAGGGGTTCAGAAAAGTTTGTAGTTGTTCAAGCTATCTTCGAACTATGATGTGCCCCGTGCCAGGTTCGGTTGAAACGAACTAGACGGATCAGCGATTTTGACTTTTCAGTATCCGTCCATTTCAAGCTTGACGTATGACAACTTAGTGTACATTACAGGCGAGCGTTATATGCATTAGGTATAATTAATTAGAGCAACAATGGTTTTGATTTTTGTGCCTGATATGGGAGGCAACTAAGTGAAAAACTTTTTAAATGCTTAAAACCATACCGGAAAAAAACCTCGGCAAGAGTAGGTTATATTAAAATTTGTCCCCTGACTGTCATTTCACTGCACTGCATTTACTCGCAAGTTATTCTCGCAAGTACGTGATTTCCATATTAATACACAGCTGTTTTAATACAGTCGACTCCCGGCAACTCAAACTCTCTATAACTCGAACTTCCCGCTAACTCGGAGAAATGTTCATTTCCCTTCAGATCGTTTTCTATATAATTTTACCCACAATAACTCGAACGCCCGATAACTCGAATTTCTTTCTATTTCCCTTGAAGGTTCCAATTATCGGGAGTCGATCGACTGCATTGCCAGTTTTTTCCCCATATCTATATTGTACTAATATATAAAATTATCTGAGCGCATGGTGACTTAATTCTTAGTTCTTCCCGTTTTCCTGAATTATTGCACTGTTAACCAAAAGCAAAGCAAGTGATGGCTTTGATTGGTTATAACTTAAGGCTTCAAATAGACAGAGATCAACGTAAAAACCTTAATTAGGTTGGATTATGACACGTGTATTGATCTTGTATCAGTTGTTCCCACGCGCTACTTTCAAGACAGGGAGTCCAATCAATCAGCCCACACATGTTCTATTACCTAAGCTCAATTTTCGTATTTACTATAAGCGAATAACTAACATTTCTAGAAAAACCCACGGAACTAACTTCCATTTTTGTCTCTATAAATAGGGAACTAAGATCTATTAGCTTCCTCTCCCTCTCCCCTGTAGATGCGTACTTAGTTACGTTCTAGACCCCTGACAGTTCTTATATTTCCTCGAACTTAATAATCAACAGCTTTGCCATCCTGTGAGCAGAACCTCTTTTTCGCTTCTACTTGATCGAGGAAGAGCTAGAGAAAAAGAGGCTTTGCATGAATCGCGTCAAAGAACGTTCGGACTAGTCAATCCCGTTTTCCCTCGTCAAACTGGTTTTTCTAATGCGAGCATTCGTTTCAGTAGATAAACCTCTGATCATAACTGAGCCTGCTGTACTCAGCGTACGGCTTTAGGCCTGTGTTCGGAGCTGTATCCTAGCAACAATCAGCGCATGGTCAAAAAGATCTTACTCGAAAGGTGCAGTCTTTCTCGAGTACGCTAATGATCAAGCAAGCGAAAGAAAGACTCTGCTGGTAGGATGCGTCTTTGGGGATACAAGGATGGGTAAATTCCACTTCTCCTCTTTTTTCC
This sequence comes from Porites lutea, assembly GCF_958299795.1. Lineage (NCBI taxonomy): Eukaryota > Metazoa > Cnidaria > Anthozoa > Scleractinia > Poritidae > Porites > Porites lutea. The sequence goes on along the minus strand of NC_133206.1, from coordinate 29,318,139 downwards.
CGTACGGTATTGCTCACGAGAAGAACCTTCTCTTTGGTGATTGTCTGCTAGTTGACTACACACATTTCCCTGCTTCATAACCAGGCGCATAAGGGAACATGGAAAGGTTTCAGGTTAACGCAAAGGTCAAACGTACAGTCCACAAATTTTTAAGCGGCACTTAAAAGCCAAACATTTTAGTCGATAGCATTTATATTTGAATCGTAGTTAAATCTTTTAGTTTGATTGTATATTTTTCACTTAGCCTTTTTTAGTCCTTTAGCCTTCTTGCCCTTTAACTTTTTATCCGTTGGCTTTTTATATTTGAGCAATAGTTAAATTTTTAAGACTGATTGTAATTAGTAGTTCTCACATTTTTTAATCTTGGTGTGGACTTCCCTAAAAACCACTAAATGTGACTAGAGCTTCCTCTATAAAGATTATTTAATATTAATATTATTTTATAAAATAACTAAAATAGTACGCGCGTTCTGATTGGCCAAAAACCTATGGTTTATTGTGCCGTTAAACTTATAGTTTTACTTAAAGTTATTTTATAAAAGCAATAGACCTCACTTTCTATGGGTTTATCGGTGTGATAACCCACTTGGGATCAGCTGGGAGAACATTCGAAAAGCTTGTAAATCACTCGCCTTCGGCTCGTGATTTACAAACTTTTCTCGTGTTCTCCCAACATCCCGCGTGGGTTATTACGCCGGTAAACCCATAGAAAGTGTGGTCAATTGCTTAATGCTATCATTATTAAAAAAATGCGGGGTTCGAATGTTTTGTCATCTCTCTAAATTTATCAGGTAAAAATGACTCTTCGTTAAGTGAACTGAGCCAGTAAAATCCCATGAAACAACAAAAATGTACTTTAATTTTTGTACTGATCACGTTGGTTAAAATTTGTTTTGTTGTTAATTTTACGAACAATAAACTCAAGCAAATACATATGAATTCATTTATTGTGATTACTTTTCCCTGAGATGTATAAAGAGGAGGATGGGGGGGGGGGGGGGGGGGGGGGGTAATAAATACCGCTCTTTCCGCCAAAGACTAAATCTTTTGAGGCGCTATAGACATTAAATATTATACATGTGTATGATTCGTTTTAAGGACAGTCTAGTGTTTTTGACACTGAGGAATTTTAAGTTGAAAACCATAGTAAACTAACTCGATCGACAGAATAGTTGCCTTAACGTTTTTTTTACAGCTTGCCTTACTTCCCTGATCTTCCAACAGTACAGGAACGGGTTTAATGACGAGTTTAAATGAAGTAAAGAAACAGTAAATCGTCTAACGAGGTATACCGATAAAGTCATCCCTTGTTGAGGTGTCAAAGCTACCGCTATACCAAACGGCAAATAACATGCAACCAATGTTCCCTGCACACACATTGCACCGTACACCGCCTTTCTGTATCGAGCTATGTTCAGTGTGATTGCTTGGCTCGGTTGTCCTTGAGCAACATGGTTCTGAACATGAATTTGATTATGACGCAGAGAGAAGAAAATTTTTGCGTAAGCGAAGATTGTGGTGATTAGACACAGAGCTGTAATTATGTATTGCCACCATGAAGTTAAAAGACGATTCCAAAAGATAGTAGATGCACCGACGATGGAAAAAATCCATAAATTAATTACAGTTATACATGTTTTTCTATAAGTTACAACTTGTCTGTATCTGAGCCCAAGCAACAAGGTGAGAAGTCTGTCCACACTTATTGCAGTCAGTGTTACTAAAGACACTACACACAAAGTATGACCTGAGAAAACTTCTGCAAAATGTGAGTAATAGCAAATATCCCATCTTTCCTTTACAACAGAAGTCAAATAAGTCACAGCCAAAGGATCCAAAATGATACCAACACAGAGATCAGTTAACGCTAGGTTACGATACAGGAGTTTGGACGGCGGATGAAGTGAAGTTTCCTTGTGTAGGGCAACTAGGATCAGAGTGTTCCCCAGAAATGCAGTAATGGAAAGAAAAATATTTAGAGCTGAAAGAATTATAAGCTCGCTATCTACAGCTCTAATAAACTCCGCCGAGCAGAACAGTTCTATGAATGTTTTCTGGTTTTCATCTTCAGTAAAGTTTGTCAGTGCCATATTTCTCTGTGATCGATCAAACGAGGTTTTCGGGGTACGTCAGGGCTTATATTTACCATGTCATTTATTTATTTATCATGTCATATCGCTTTTTTAGATTGAATGGAAAGTGATATTGATGATTCGGACATCATTTTCAATACGCTAATACACTTTTCTTTTTCTATATAAGAATATATTTTATAAGAGTATCGAGGCTTAAATTTGAGGAATTTTAAGAATACTTCGAGAATAAACCACAGGCTGAGATTTTGAAGATGTAATTTTGTGTGCAGGTGAAAATCTGTAAATACAATAACCAATATGTTTTCAATTTATATTCATAAGCTATAATTTAAGAATAATTAAAGTTAGAATGCTTTCAGCTTAAAATCGGCGGAAATATAAAGATATTCAGCCTTGGCCGGGAAAACAACATCCTTATAAAAAAAAATGTAACTCAAAGCTGAAAACGCGGTAATTCTATAGTCTGGTCTTTAGCTTGTTTCTGTCAGTTGTTTTAATTTGTAAAAGCTGCAGTCAGTCTGCAGAAAACAGTAAGCACGTCTTCGTCGGGTTATGTGGTGCCAGGGGTTCAGAAAAGTTTGTAGTTGTTCAAGCTATCTTCGAACTATGATGTGCCCCGTGCCAGGTTCGGTTGAAACGAACTCGACGGATCAGTGATTTTGACTTTTCAGTATCCGTCCATTTCAAGCTTTAAATATTATACATGTGTATGATTCGTTTTAAGGACAGTCTAGTGTTTTTGACACTGAGGAATTTTAAGTTGAAAACCATAGTAAACTAACTCGATCGACAGAATAGTTGCCTTAACGTTTTTTTTACAGCTTGCCTTACTTCCCTGATCTTCCAACAGTACAGGAACGGGTTTAATGACGAGTTTAAATGAAGTAAAGAAACAGTCGTCTAACGAGGTATACCGATAAAGTCATCCCTTGTTGAGGTGTCAAAGCTACCGCTACACCAAACGGCAAATAACATGCAACCAATGTTCCCTGCACACACATTGCACTGTACACCGCCTTTCTGTATCGAGCTATGTTCAGTGTGATTGCTTGGCTCGGTTGTCCTTGAGCAACATGGTTCTGAACATGAATTTGATTATGACGCAGAGAAAAGAAAATTTTTGCGTAAGCGAAGATTGTGGTGATTAGACACAGAGCTGTAATTATGTATTGCCACCATGAAGTAAAAAGACGATTCCAAAAGATAGTAGATGCACCGACGATGGAAAAAATCCATAAATTAATTACAGTTATACATGTTTTTCTATAAGTTACAACTTGTCTGTATCTGAGCCCAAGCAACAAGGTGAGAAGTCTGTCCACACTTATTGCAGTCAGTGTTACTAAAGACACTACACACAAAGTATGACCTGAGAAAACTTCTGCAAAATGTGAGTAATAGCAAATATCCCATCTTTCCTTTACAACAGAAGTCAAATAAGTCACAGCCAAAGGATCCAAAATGATACCAACACAGAGATCAGTTATCGCTAGGTTACGATACAGGAGTTTGGACGGCGGATGAAGTGAAGTTTCCTTGTGTAGGGCAACTAGGATCAGAGTGTTCCCCAGAAATGCAGTAATGGAAAGAAAAATATTAAGAGCTGAAAGAAATATAAGCTCGCCATCTACACCTCTGATAAATTCCGCCAAGCAGAACAGTTCCATGAATGTTTTCTGGTTTTCATCTTCAGTAACGTTTGTCTGAGCCATGTTCATGTGCGATGAAATGAGGTGAAAGTGAGGGCTTTATTTAAATATCGCTCTTTTAATTTTGGGGGAAAGTGATATGATTGTCAGAGGTCTATCACTAATAACTTAAGGCTGTTTATGTAAATATCATCGTGTTTCAGTCAGCTTATGGTAAAAAGCTGCAGTCAGTCAGAAGACAATACGCACTTTTTTGTCGGGTCAGACGGGGTTTCAGAAAAGTTTTGTAGTTGTTCAAGCTAACTTCGAACTATGATGCAGCCTGCATGTGCCAGGCTCAGGTGAAACGAACTGGACGGAAGATTTTAATGGCTTTTCATGTTGTCTGTCCATTAAAAGCTTGACGTATGAGTAATTTGGCAGAAAATTCCATTAACACAAACTGTTAAGTTTATAAGCTTGAGTCATCATCGAATCATTTTCCCGCCCAGGCGAGCGTTTTATGCATTATTAACCAACTTGCGGTCAGATAGCCAAAGAAAGGCATAATTAGTGAAAGTAACAATGGTTTTAAGTTTTGTGCCTGTTATGGGAGGCAACTAAGTGGAAAACTTCGTAAATGCTTAAAATGCATACCAGAAAGAATCCTCGGCTAGTAGTAGGGTATATTAAGATTTGTCCGCTGACTGCCATTTCACTGCACTGCATCTACTCTCCACATTAATATTACCAGTTTTTCCCCATATCTATACTGTGTAAACTAATCATCTAAGCGCATGGTAATTTAATCTCTTCCTGTTTTACTGAATTATTGCACTGCTAAGCAAAAGCAAAGCAGGTGATGTTATTATTTGCTTATAACTTAAAGCTTCAAATGGACAGAAAGACAAACCTTATTATAATATGACTCGTGCATTAATTTTGTATCGGTTGTTCCCACGCGCTACTTTTATGACATGGAGTCCAATCAATCCGCCCAGATATGTTCAATTGCCTGAGCGCAGTTTTCTGCTTTATTATTAGCGAATAACAAACATTTCTAGAAAAACCCACGGAAATAAACACCATTTTTGTAGAACTATATAAATAAAGAACTGAGATCTATTAACTTCTTCTCCCTCTCCCCTGTAGATGTGTACTTAGTTACGTTCTAGACCCCTGACAGCTCTTATATTTCCTCGAACTTAATAATCAACAGCTTTGCCATCCTGTGAGCAGAGCCTCTTTTCCCTTCTTCTTGATCGAGAAAGAGCTATTACTGCCACGTATGAAGACAAAAACCCTTAACAGTCCAAACATACCAACTTGTTTGGTTTACACCGGGGGGAGCACTCCCTTATTTGGCCTAGAGAGGTATGTGCCGCTGAACAGGGTATAGTTTTCAGGGTCTTAAGTCTTAAACATGGTACACAATTTCACTATTTAGCGTCTTGGACAGGGTGTTATTTGGCTCGGAGGCCTTTAAAAGAGTGTGGATGGAGTTGACGGTGAGCGGTCTATATATGTGGTGCCAACAATTTCTTCCACCAAAAGTTTTAGCTCCATGATTTAAGTTTGAGAAAATTACTTAATTCTGTATGCAAAACGAAATGAACCAGAGTCATCAAATAAAGTCTCTTGTCTTAAATGGGGTAGCGAAATGAACCATTTTCGTCTTAAACAGAGTCAAGGGTTTGAAGGCCTGGGCGGCACACCTCTACCAAACTTCTCTTGAGTGCCCCCCAGCCCCCTCCCCCGTGATAATTTCGGGTTGGGTATGATTGATACAATGAAAACGTCATCATGACACTCGTTTCGATTAAAGAAATTAACGCCCCAAACTGTCATAACTGTATAGACGTGTTCACTATGTCAAGTTTGTGTTTCTATGTAAAACGGATGACATTATTATAAAACAGTACACTCTCTGATGTATATACTGCTGTATACTAACAACACACGATTAGCTAAATACATGGAGGAAATTGAGATCAACAAAAACAGACGATTTAAGAAAATATGATATTTCTTGTGATTAATCACGTGTTCTTTTATTTCTACATAAAAGCCAAATAACTAAGCACAGGGATCGAAACAGTTTTCCCACCTCTCTCTTTCGAGATATATGCTCCTTCCTTTTCGCCTCTTTTGTTACCTTTCTATGCCCCTCAACTGACGCACGCAAAAGGACGTCTCTCTTGATACTTCTAGATTCGCAACAGTCTTTGGATAAACAAGAACGCTCTTAGTAGCGTTGAGTTTCGCCTGCTTGGAGCCCATGGGGCTTTGTGATAAGTTTTGTTGTCAAAGGCGGTGGTGCTGTTATGCTACTTTTTCGTTTGGAAAACAAAACGAGTGTAAATACTCAAAACGGGGATTGCAAGGAGAGACATGCCGTACATCCGGCTTAGCTTCACACCACTGTGAAACTTTTGAAAACCTTTTACATATTGAATATTGCTCCAGTGAGGAGAACTCTTTCAGGAAATTTACACCCAAAACATTGAACGATGATTTTTGTCAGTATAAATATACATGTATATTGATATTGAGAGGCACTCTGAAATGAAATTACTGAGTGACCATTGACGAACATTTGAATTTTAGTAGGCATATTGGAGAGGTATGTAAAAACACATCTAGGAAGGTTGGAGTTTTGATGAGGCTTAGAAACATGTTAACATTATCAGCCAAACTTAAGATTTTCATTTCTTTCATAATGCCTCAAATTACATACTGTCATACAGTGTGGCATTTCTGTCGGGCGTCAGATAGCAGAAAGATGAAGCGAGTACAAGAGCGAGCGTTAAGAGCCGTCTACTGCGATACGAGAAGTTCATACGATGAGCTCTTGAGAAAAGCTAAACTCAGGACACTAGCTATAGGCTGTCGCTGATTGCAGGATATAGCCATAATTATGTATAAGGCAAAGTACAATATATGCCCTCCGTACATAAAAGACATTTTTAAGCTAGATAAACCTCGCTAAGGGCTCAGAAATTCTGGTGACTTTTTTATCCCTCGATACAACACATAAACTCACGGGAGACATAGCCTGAGATACGTGGGCCCAGTAATATGGTCTCAACTAAGCAAGAATGTAAAAAACGCAGAATCAATTTACAGCTTTAAAAAGAAAATTCGTAAGGTAGATCTTGAAACAGAGGGCTGTAAAAACTGCTTTCTATGTTGTACATAAATGACATTTTCTAGACAAAAAGAACACCTCTTAATCAATAAGTATTATTTTATATGAAAAATTCGAATGCGTTTTCTCGACATTTTTTTAGGATGTATATTTTTGTAAATTTTATTCTTTGTAACTACTTTTTTTATATTAATTAGTTAGAGCTGATAGTATTTTAATTTAGTGTCCCCTGTTAGTAGGCCTTACATGGCCAGCTAGAAGACCTGACACTGAAAAAAAGTTTATCATCATCATCATCATCAAAAGAGGCGCAAGTGAGGGCTTTATTTAAATATCGCTCTTTTAATTTGGGCGGAAAGTGATATGATTCGCACAAGTTTATCACTAATAACTTAAGGCTGTTTATATCATTATCATCGTGTTTCTGTCAGCTGATGTTAAAAAGCTGCAGTGAGTCAGAAAACAGTACGCACTTCTTTGTCGGGCCAGACAGGGGTTCAGAGAAGTTTTGTAGTGTTCAAAGCTAACTTCGAACTATGATGCAGCCTGCATGTGCCATGCAGGCTCAGGTGAAACGAACTGGACGGAAGATTTTTAATTAATGGCTTCTCATGTTGCCTGTACATTAAAAGCTTGACGTATGAGTAATTTGGCAGAAAATTCCATTAACACGAACTGTTAGCTTTATAAGCTTAAATCATCATCGAACCATTTTCCCGCCCAGGCGAGCGTCATATGCATTATATTAACCAACTTGAGGTCAGATAGCCGAAAAAAGGTATAAGTAATAATAGCAACTATGGTTTTAATTTTTGTGCCTGTTATGGGAAGCAACTAACTGAAAAACTTCGTAAATGCTTAAAACCATAGCGGAAAGAAACTTCGGCTAGTAGAAGGGTATATAAAAATTTGTGCGCTGACTGCTTTTCCACTGTTCCTTCATCCCTCGCGTGTCTCCCTCGCACGCGCCTTTTCTTTCTTTCGCCCACTACTTCCAAGCGCCTGCTACACAGGCTAGGAATGATTAGCAATGATTCCGAGGTCCAAAACATGAACGTGCTCCACTCCCGGGTTTCACAACTTGACAATCCATCTACTATCACCTGAATAATATCAGATAAATCAGGAAGTTCTTGACGCCTGCTTACACCAAACGGCTCATTGTACAAGGCGTGATCATGGCACGCATTTATAATTGCAACGGTCTTCTCTATGGTGTACCAACTGTGCATCTTTCCAAATTGCAACGTCTTCAGAATTCCGCAGCGCAACTTATCACCCATACACCCAGATACTTGCACATTACCCTAGTGCTGCTTGCACTGCATTGGTTACCGGTGAAGTTCCGAATTTGCTATAAAATCGCTGTGATCTCTTACAAGGCTATTCACAATCTGGGGCCTGCGTATTTAAGTAATCTCATAAATATTAAACGATGTTCTTGCTCTAACCTGCAGAGTAATGTGGGCGTTATTTTGCAAGACCCTATCGCTAAGTTCAAACGCACTCTTAGCTAGGGACAGAGATCATTTACTGCAACTGCTCCAAAGATATGGAACGGTTTACTGGACTACATTGGGAAAGAGAATGATTTTGGATATGTTTAAGAGACTCATTAAGACGCACTATTTTAAAGAGGCCTATAGCGCCCTGTCTTGAGCTATCTATGGTTTTTTATTTTCTACTTTTATCTTCTATTTTTACTTCTTACTTGTTATGAGCTAAATTACCTATTAGGAAAAAAATGTAACAAATGATTAAGCTTTAGTATATAGAGAGTATGTAATATATCTTTTGATTTAGTCTTATTCGAATGTTATGCGCATTTGATCATATTTTTCAATGTTAAAATGCGCAATAAAAGCAATGAATATTATTATTATTATTATTATTATTATTACTATTATTATTATTATTATTATTATTATTATTATTATTATTATTATTATTATTATTATTACAACGGAAGTCGTCACGATTGTTATCCCCAGTTTCCTCGGTCTCCGCTAGGAACCTCTGGGACCATGGCCGACTATTTGGGGAAGACCGACGGAAAAAAAAAAAACGGCTAAAGTTTTAGGTTCTCGCTTTGCTAAAACAAGTTCGCCTAATTAAACGTCAGTTGGTAAGACATGGAAAAAGAAAACGAGTACTTGTAGTTATTTAACAGTATGATTTTTCAGCTGAAAAGCATAATAAACTAACTCGATCGACCGAAGAGTTGCCTTAATGTTTCTTTCACAGCTTGTCTTACTTCACTGATCTTCCAACAGTACAGCAAGGGATTTAAAGACGAGTTTAAATAAACTAAGGTAGCCGTAAAATGCCAAGCACGATATGCAGATATAGGTATCCCTCTTTGAGGCGTCAAAGCGACCGCTATAGTAATCGGTAGATAACAAACAACAAATGTTCCCTGCACCCACAGTGCACTGTAGACTGCCTTTCTGTATCGAGCTATGTTCAGTGGAATTGCTTGGCTCGGTTGTCCTTGAGCAACCAGAAAATGAATTTGGTTATGACGCAGAGTACACAAAATTTTTGTGTAAGCGAAGATTATAGTGACTACACAAAAAGCTGCAACTATGGGTCGATACCATGTGGATATAAATGGACTCCAAATAATGGTAGATGCACCAACGATGGACAAAATCCAAAAACCTAACACAGTTATACTCGTTCTTCTCAAAGTTACAACTTGTCTGTATCTGAGCCCCAGCAACAGGGCGAGAAGTCTGTCCACGCTTATTGCAGTCAATGTTAATGCAGACACTAAACACAAAGTATCAGCTGAGAAAGCTGCTGTCCGAAGTGAATAATAGCAAATGTCCCATCTTTCTTTCACAACAGAAGTCCAATAAGTCACAGCCACTGGCTCCACAATGATACCAACACAGAGATCAGTTATCGCCAGGTTACAATACAGGAGTTTGGACGGCGGATGAAGTGAAGTTTCCTTGTATAGGGCAACTAGGATCAGAGTGTTCCCCAGAAATGCAGTGATGGAAAGAAAAATATTTATAGCTGAGAGAAAGATAAGCTCGGTATCTAGACCTCTAATAAACTCCACCGCGCAGAACAGTTCTATGAATGTTTTCTGGTTTTCATCTTCAGTAAAGTTTGTCAGTGCCATATTTCTCTGTGATGAAACGAGGTGTACGTGAGGGCTTTATTTAGTATTGCTCTTTTGGATTGAGTGGTGTGTTATTGATGATTCGCACATCATTTTCAATATGCAAATACACTCCTTTTCTCCATAAGAATATAATCCAGTGGATTTCCCAAATACTTATAAGCTGAATAGTGATTTATCCAATGGATAGCGCTATCCAGCTTTGGAACAACTGGGGCCGGGTGTTTTCATTAATAGAAACCTTAAGATTGAGTTTTGGTCATCTTACTGCAAACGACAAACTGCTTTTTGCGCTCAACGGTTTCACGTTACTTGTCTGCCCTTATTAGGTGCTTATGATTCGCGGGTGGTAGCTCGCGGCTGCCATGTTTGTTTTCATTCAATCATCCACTTACTTCTATTTTAGCTAAGAAATTGCCTTGAAAATTATTTGAACTATTTTTGACATAGAATTCGATAATCAATAAGGAAAAGAGCTCTAGACAGTCATATTTCTTCTTATTAAACGTGGAATTGTGATGTTTCAGGATGCAAAAAAACCTTGAGATAAACCACTTATCTCCGGTGCGTGGTCTAATCGTACAAACGTGGACCTCAAACCGCAAATCTGACGACAAGGTCCTGGTCACGTGAGTTCTTGACGTTTGCGGTTCACGGGAACTGGCGAAAAACTGTATGCCCGTCTTTGTCGGGCCAGACAAAATTCCCGGTGGTTCAGAAACGTTTTGTTGTTGTTCAAGATAACCTAGAACTATGATGTAGCCTATCGGCCAAGCTCAGGTGACTAACTCGACGTGCGATTTTAATGACTTTTCATGTTGCCTGTCTATTGCGAGCTTGACGTTCCACACCTTATATTGCATTAATTTGGCAGAAAATTTTAATAACTGAAGAGAGAACACAAGCTGCGAAGTTTACAAGCTTGAGCCATCACCATTTTCCCAGGCGAGCGTTATATGCGTTTATAACCAACTTGAGGTCAGATGTTCCACGCAGTATTTCCCCACAGTGTCTATATTGTGTGAATTAATTATTTAAGCGCTTGGTAACTTCATTCTTTACAGTGTTAACCAAAAGCAAAGCAGGTGATGGATTTACTTAAAGCTTCAAATAGAGAGAAAACAACCCTAAGTTGGATTATAACTCGTGCATTAATTTCGTATCAGTTGTTCCCAAGCGCGTTTAAGACAAGCCGCTTTTATTTTGATCGAACACACTATAGATTTTACATGAGGCAGTCAGGGTTAGAAGAGAGTGGGCAAGCCAAGGCACAGCTTGAAAAGTACAGTGATTAACATAAAAAAGGCTATTCAGTTATTAGTATCCAGGAAGGACTATAGAATTTATTATCATATGAAAAAAGAACTGACTAGACACTTATAAGTATAAGGAATGCACTTATGCATATTAATAAAAGGAAGGCAAGGTTTATCTATGCTGAAGGTATACTACTTCGTTCCACTCAAAGATACAACTTGTCTGTATCTTAGCCCTAGCAGCAAGGCGAGAAGTCTGTCCACGCTTATTGCGGTCAGTGTTAATAAAGACACTGAACATAAAGGATAGCCTAAAACGTCGTCTGCCAAATTGGCGTGATATCAAATATCCCATCTTTCTTTCACAACAGAAGTCTAATATGTCACAACGAAAAGTTCACAAACAGTGCATTTCACTGTTGTCCGCATGGATGGGTGTTCGTAAGCGGGTTGAATTTGGAGAAAATGTTAAGGCTGTAATCAGGGACAAAGGAAACTGTCCGTTATCAGAACGAGGTGTTTGTATTAAACTGGTGTCCGTAAAACGGGGTTTGAATGTTTTGTCATCTCGCTAAATTTATCAGGTAAAAATGACTCTTTGTTAAGTGAACAGAGCCAGTAACATCCCATGAAACAACAAAAATGTACTATAATTTTTGTACTGATCACGTTGTTTAAAATTTGTTTTATTATTAATTTTACGTACAATAAACTCAAGCAAATACATTTGAAGTCAGTTATTATGATGACTCTCCCCTGGGATGTATAAAGAGGGGGGAATGAAGGCGAAGGGGGGGGGGGGGGGGGGTAATAAAAACCACTCTTTCCGCAAAAGACTGATCCTTTGGAGGCGCAATAGACATTAAGTATTACACGTGTATAATTCGTTTTAAGATCAGTCTTGGAGTGTTGTTGGCACTGAAGAATTTTAAGTTGAAAACCTTAGTAAACTAACTCGATCGACAGAATAGTTGCCTTAACGTTTCTTTTACAGTTTGCCTTACTTCTCTGACTGATCTTCACCAGTAGAGCAACGGGTTTAATGACGAGTTTAAATAAAGTAAAAAAAAAATAGTAAATTGTCTAATGAACGACGTATACCGATAAAGTCATCCCTCGTTGAGGTGTCAAAGCTACTCCTATACCATACGGCAGATATCAAACAACCAATGTTTTTTAACCCACAGTGCACTGTATACCGCCTTTCGGTATCGAGCTATGTTCAGTGTGATTGCTTGGCTTGGTTGCCCTTGAGCAACATGGTTCTGAACATCTGCAGCAATGGACAGAAAATATTAAGAGCTGAAAGAAACATAAGCTCGATTGCCACCTACATAAATTCCACCGAGCAGAATAGTTCTGTGAATATTTTCCGGTTTTCATCTTCTGTATCGTTTGTCTCAGCCATATTCATCTGCGATGAAATGAGGCGCAAGTGAGGGCTTTATTTAAATATCGCTCTTTTAATTTGGGCGGAAAGTGATATGATTCTCACAAGTCTATCACTAATAACTTAAGGCTGTTTATATCATTATCATCGTGTTTCTGTCAGCTGATGTTAAAAAGCTGCAGTCAGTCAGAAAAGAGTACGCACTTCTTTATCGGGCGAGACGGGGGTTCAGAGAAGTTTTGTAGTGTTCAAAGCTAACTTCAAACTATGATGCAGCCTGCATGTGCCATGCAGGCTCAGGTGAAAGGAACTGTACGAAGATTTTTAATTAATGGCTTTTCATGTTGCCTGTACATTAAAAGCTTGACGTATGAGTAATTTGGCAGAAAATTCCATTAACACAAACTGTTAAGTTTATAAACTTGAGTTATCATCGAATCATTTTCCCGCCCAGGCGAGCGTTATATGCATTATTAACCAACTTGAGGTCAGATGGCCGAAAAAAGGTATAATTAATGATACCAGCAACGGTTTTAATTTTTGTGCCTGTTATGGGAAGCAACTAAGTGAAAAACTTCGTAAATGCTTAAAACCATAGCGGAAAGAAACCTCGGCTAGTAGTAGGGTATATAAAAATTTGTGCGCTGACTGCTTTTCCACTACTCCCTCACCCCTCGCGTGTCTCCCTCGCGCGCGCCCGTTCTTTCTTTCGCCTACTACTTCCAAGCGCCTGCTACACAGGCTAGGAATGATTAGGAATGATTCCGAGGTCCAAAACACGAACGTGTTCCGACTCCCGGGTTTCGCGACTTGTTAATCAATCTGTTATCACCTGCATAATATCAGATAAATTAGGAAATTCTTGACGCCTGCTTTCACCAAACGGCTTGTATAAGGCATGATCATGGCATGAATTTATTATTGCAACGGTCTTCTCTATGGTGTACCAGCTGTGCATCTTTCCAAATTGCAACGTCTTCAGAATTCCGCAGCGCGACTTATCACCCATACACCCAGATACTTTCACATTACCCTTGTGCTGCTTGCACTGCATTGGTTACCGGTGAAGTTCCGAATTTGCCATAAAATCGCTGTGATCTCTTTCAAGGCTATTCACAATCCGGGGCCTGCGTATTTAAGTAATCTCATAAATATTAAACGATGTTCTTGCTCTAACCTGCGGAGTAATGTGGGCGTTATTTTGCAAGACTCCATCGCTAAGTTCAAATGCACTTTTGGGGACAGATCCTTTACTGCAGCTGCTCCAAAGATATGGAACGGTTTACCGGACCATATTAGGAAAGAGAATGATTTTGGATATTATTAAGAGGCACTATTTTAAAGAGGCCTAAAGCGACCTGTCTTGAGCTATCGTGGTTTTTTAATTTCTACTTTAATCTTCTGTTTTTACTTCTCACTTGTTATGAGTTATGCTAAATTGCCTATTAGGAAGGAAATGTAACAACTGCTTAAGCTTTAGTATATAGAGAGTATGTAATATATCTTTTGTTTTAGTCTTATTCAAGTGTTAAGCGCATTTGATCATATTTTTCAATGTTAAAATGCGCAATAAAAGCAATGAATATTATTATTACTATTATTATTATTGCAACGGAAGTCGTCACGATTGTTATCCCCAGTTTCCTCGGTCTCCGCTACGAACCTCTGGGACCATGGCTGACCACTTGAGGAAGACCGACGGAAAAAAAACGGCTGAAGTTTTAGATTCTCGCTCTGCTAAAGCAAGTTTGACTAATCAAACGGCAGTTGATAAAACATGACAAAAGAAAACGAGTACTTGTAGTTATTTAACAGTGTGATTTTTCAGCTGAAAAGCATAATAAACTAACTCGATCTACATAAGAGTTGCCTTAATGTTTCTTTTACAGCTTCTCTTACTTCACTGATCTTCCAACTGTAAAGCAAGGGATTTAAAGACGAGTTTAAATAAACTAAAGTAGCCGTAAAATGCCAAGCACGATATGCGGATATAGGTATCCCTCTTTGAGGCATCAAAGCGGCCGCTATAGTAACCGGCAGATAACAAACAACAAATGTTCCCTGCACCCACAGTGCACTGTAAACTGCCTTTCTGTATCGAGCTATGTTCAGTGCGGGAATTGCTTGGCTCGGTTGTCCTTGAGCAACATGGTTCTGAAAATGAATTTGGTTATGACGCAGAGTACAGAAAATTTTTGTGTAAGCGAAGATTGTAGTGACTAGACAAAAAGCTGCAACTATGTATTGATACCATGTGAAAATAAGTAGATTCCAAATAAAAGTAGATGCACCAACGATGGACAAAATCCAAAAACCTATCACAGTTATACTCGTTCTTCTCAAAGTTACAACTCGTCTGTATCTGAGCCCCAGCAACAAGGCGAGAAGTCTGTCCACGCTTATTGCCGTCAATGTTAATGCAGACACTACACACAAAGTATAACCTGAGAAAGCTCCTGTCCGAAGTGAATAATAGCAAATATCCCATCTTTCTTTCACAACAGAAGTCCAATAAGTTACATGCAAAGGCTCCACAATGATACCAACACAGAGATCAGTTATCGCCAGGTTACGATACAGGAGTTTGGACGGCGGATGAAGTGAAGTTTCCTTGTATAGGGCAACTAGGATCAGAGTGTTCCCCAGAAATGCAGTGATGGAAAGAAAAATATTAAGAGCTGAAAGAAATATAAGCTCGGTATCTACACCTCTAATAAACTCCGCCAAGCAGAACAGTTCTATGAATGTTTTCTGGTTTTCATCTTCAGTAAAGTTTGTCAGTGCCATATTTCTCGGATGTGATCGATGAAACGAGGTGTACGTCAGGGCTTTATCATGATTTACATATCGTTCTTTTAGATAAGTTGAGTGGAAAGTAATATTGATGATTCGCAGTCTGCAGAAAACAGTACGCACGTCTTCGTCGGGCCATACGGTGCCAGGGTTTCAGAAAAGTTTTGTAGTTATTCAACCTAACTTCGAACTATGATGTGCCCTGTGCCAGGCTCAGGTGAAACGAACTGGACGGATCAGTGATTTTAATGACTTTTCACGTTACCTGTCCATTGCAAGGTTGACGTATGACAACTTAGTGTACATTACAGGTGAGTGTCATATGCATTATTAGCCAGCTTGGAGACAGATAGCCGAAAAGAGGTATAATTAATTAGTGATAGCAAAAATGGTTTTGATTTTATGTTTTTGTTATGGGAGACAACTAAGTGAAAAACTTCTTAAATGCTAAAAACCATTCCGGAAAGAAACCTCGGCTTCTAGTAGTATAGGGTATATTAAAATTTGTCCGCTGACTGCCATTTCACTGCATTTCATTTACTTGTTAGCTATTCTCGCAAGTACGTGATTTCCATAATAATACACAGCTGTTTTAATACGGTCGACTCCTGGCAACCCTCTATAACTCGAACTTTCCGCTAACTCGGGGCAATTTTCATTTCCCTTCAGATCGTTTTCTATATAATTTTACCCTCAATAACTCGAACTCCCGATAATTCGAACTTGTTTCTATTTCCCTTGAAGGTTCCAATTATCAGGAGTCGATCGACTGTCATTCCCCATATCTATATTGTGTAAACTAATACTAATATATAATTATCTGAGCGCATGGTGACTTAATTCGTAGTTCTTCCTGTTTTTCTGAATTATTGCACTGTTAACCAAAAGCAAAGCAGGTGATGTCTTTGACTTGGTTATAACTTAAAGCTTCAAATAGACAGAAATCAACGTAAAAACCTTAATTAGGCTGGATTATTACACGTGTATTGATCTTGTATCAGTTGTTCCCACGCGCTACTTTTAAGACAGGGAGTCCAATCAATCCGCCTGACATGTTGTAATTACGGCTGAGCTCAATTTTCGGCTTTACTATAAGCGAATAACTAACATTTCAAGGAAAACCCACGGAACTAAATACCATTTTTGTAGCACTATATAATTTTTTTTTTTAGGGAACTGAGATCTATTAGCTTCCTCTCCCTCTCCCCTGTAGATGCGTACTCAGTTACGTTCTAGACCCCTGACAGTTCTTATATTTCTTCGAACTTAATAATCAACAGCTTTGCCATCCTCTGAGCAGAGCCTCTTTTTCGCTTCTACTTGATCGAGGAAGAGCTAGAGAAAAAGAGGCTTTGCCCGAATCGCGCCAAAGAACGTTTGGACTAGTCAATCACGTTTTCCCTCGTCAAACTGGTTTTTCTAATGCGAGCATTCGTTTCAGTTGATAAACCTCTGATCATAACTGAGCCTGCTGTACTCAGCGTACGGCTTTAGGCCTGTCTTCGGAGCTGTATACTAGCAACGATCAGCGCATGGTCAAAAAGATCTTACTCAAATGGTGCAGTCTTTCTAGAATACGCTAAAATCAAGCAAGCGAAAGAAAGACTCTGCTGGTAGGATGCGTCTTTGGGGATACAAGAATGGGTAAATTCCACTTCTCCTCTTTTTTCCCGTACGGTATTGCTCACGAGAAGAACCTTCTCTTTGATGATTGTCCGCTAGTTCACTACACACATTTCCCTGCTTCATAACCAGGCGCATAAGGGAACATGGAGAGGTTTCAGGTTAACGCAAAAGTCAAACGTACAGTCCACAATGTGAAAGGGGTTATGATCTAAAGAACGAGTTATGTATATGCATTAGTGACTGGGCAAGTCTCCCCAATCTTTTAAGGAGAGCCATGCCATGGAAAATTTTAAAGCGCAACCTAAGAGCCAAATATTTTAGTCGAAAGCCTTTGTATTTGAATGATAGTTAATCTTTTAGTTTGGTTGTATATTTTTTACTTAGCCTTTCTTTTAGTTTTTTACCCTTCTTGCCCTTTTAACTTTTTATCCGTTAGCTTTTTATATTTGAGCAATAGTTAAATTTTTAAGACTGATTGTAATTAGTAGTTCTCACATTTTTTAATCTTGGTGTGGACCTCCCCGAAAACCACTAAATGTGACTAGAGCTTCCTCTATAAAGATTATTAATATTAATATTATTTTATAAAATAACTAATTAAAATAGTACGCGCGTTCTGATTGGCCAAAAACCTATGGTTTATTGTGCCGGTAAACTCATAGTTTTACTTAAAGTTATTTTATAAAAGCAATAGACCACACTTTCTATGGGTTTATCGGCGTGATAACCCACTTGAGATGTTGGGAGAACATTCGAAATGCTTGTAAATCACTCGCCTTCGGCTCGTGATTTACAAACTTTTCTCGTGTTTTTCCAACATCCCGCGTGGGTTATTACGCCGGTGGTCAATTGCTTAATGCTATCATTATCAAAAAAAGCGGCGTTTGTTTGTTTTGTCATCTCTCTAAATTTATCAGGTAAAAATGACTCTTCGTTAAGTGAACTGAGCCAGTAACATCCCACGAAACAACAAAAATGTACTTTAATTTTTGTACTGATCACGTTGGTTAAAATTTGTTTTATTGTTAATTTTACGTACAATAAACTCAAGCAAATACATATGAATTCATGTATTATGATTACTTTTGTATGTATAAAGAGGGGGGGGGGGGGGGGGGGGGTAATAAATACGGCTCTTTCCGCCAAAGACTTTGAGGCGCAATAGACATTAAATATTATACATGTGTATGATTCGTTTTAAGGACAGTCTAGTGTTTTTGACACTGAGGCATTTTAAGTTGAAAACCATAGTAAACTAACTCGATCGACAGAATAGTTGCCTTAACGTTTTTTTTACAGCTTGCATTACTTCCCTGATCTTCCAACAGTACAGGAACGGGTTTAATGACGAGTTTAAATAAAGTAAAGAAACAGTAAATCGTCTAACGAGGTATACCGATAAAGTCATCCCTTGTTGAGGTGTCAAAGCTACCACTATACCAAACGGCAAATAACATGCAACCAATGTTCCCTGCACCCACAGTGCACTGTAAACCGCCTTTCTGTATCGAGCTATGCTCAGTGTGATTGCTTGGCTCGGTTGTCCTTGAGCAACATGGTTCTGAAGATGAATTCGATTATGACGCAGAGAAAAGAAAATTTTTGCGTAAGCGAAGATTGTGGTGATTAGACACAGAGCTATAATTATGTATTGACACCATGAAGTTAAAAGACGATTCCAAAAGATAGTAGATGCACCGACGATGGAAAAAATCCATAAATTAATTACAGTTATACATGTTTTTCTATAAGTTACAACTTGTCTGTATCTGAGCCCAAGCAACAAGGTGAGAAGTCTGTCCACATTTATTGCAGTCAGTGTTACTAAAGACACTACACACAAAGTATAACCTGAGAAAACTTCTGCAAAATGTGAGTAATAGAAAACATCACATCTTTCCTTTACAACAGAAGTCAAATAAGTCACAGCCACAGGATCCAAAATGATACCAACACAGAGATCAGTTATCGCTAGGTTACGATACAGAAGTTTGGACGGCGGATGAAGTGAAGTTTCCTTGTGTAGGGCAACTAGGATCAGAGTGTTCCCCAGAAATGCAGTAATGGAAAGAAAAATATTAAGAGCTGAAAGAAATATAAGCTCGCCATCTACACCTCTGATAAATTCCGCCAAGCAGAACAGTTCCATGAATGTTTTCTGGTTTTCATCTTCAGTAACGTTTGTCTGAGCCATATTCATCTGCGATGAAATGAGGTGCAAGTGAGGGCTTTATTTAAATATCGCTCTTTTAATTTTGGGGGAAAGTGATATGATTCTCACAAGTTTATCACTAATAACTTAAGGCTGTTTATGTAAATATCATCGTGTTTCAGTCAGCTTATGGTAAAAAGCTGCAGTCAGTCAGAAGACAGTACGCACTTTTTTGTCGGGCTAGACGGGGTTTCAGAAAAGTTTAATTTGTAGTTGTTCAAGCCAACTTCGAACTATGATGCAGCCTGCATGTGCCAGGCTCAGGTGAAACGAACTGGACGGAACATTTTAATGGCTTTTCATGTTGTCTGTCCATTAAAAGGTTGACATATGAGTAATTTGGCAGAAAAAACCATTAACACAAACTGTTAAGTTTATAAGCTTGAGTCATCATCGAATCATTTTCCCGCCCAGGCGAGCGTTTTATGCATTATTAACCAACTTGCGGTCAGATAGCCGAAAAAAGGTATAATTAGTGATAGCAACAATGGTTTTAAGTTTTGTGCCTGTTATGGGAGGCAACTAAGTGAAAAACTTCGTAAATGCTTAAAATTCATACCAGAAAGAATCCTCGGCTAGTAGTAGGGTATATTAAGATTTGTCCGCTCACTGCCATTTCACTGCACTGCATCTACTCTCAAGAGTTTTTCCCCATATCTATACTGTGTAAACTAATTATCTAAGCGCGTGGCAATTTAATTCTCTTCCTGTTTTACTGAATTATTGCAATACTAAGTAAAAGCAAAGCAGGTGATGTTATTGTTTGGTTATAACTTAAAGCTTCAAATGGACAGAAAACAAACCCTATTATAATATGACTCGTGCATTAATTTTGTATCGGTTGTTCCCACGCGCTAGCTACTTCCGCCCAGATATGTTCAATTGCCTGAGCCCTGTTTTCGGCTTTGTTGTAAGCGAATAACAAACATTTCTAGAAAAACCTAAGGAAATAAACGCCATTTTTGTAGAACTATATACATAAGGAACTGAGATCTATTACTTTCCTCTCCCTCTCCCCTGTAGATGCGTACTTAGTTACGTTCTAGACCCCTAGCCTGACAGCTCTTATATTTCCTCGAACTTAATAATCATCGGCTCTGCCATCCTGTGAGCAGAGCCTCTTTTCCCTTCTTCTTGATCGAGAAAGAGCTAGTCCTGCCAAGTATGAAGACAAGAAGCCTTAACAGTCTAAACATACCAACTTGTTTGGTTTACACCGGGGAGTGCACTCCCTTATTTGGCCTAGAGGGGTATGTTCCCCTGAACAGGGTATAGTTATCAGGGTCTTTAGTCTTAAACATGGTACACAATTTCACTATTTAGCGTCTTGGACAGGGTGTTTTTTTGTATCCGAAGCCTTTAAAAGAGTGTGCATGGAGTTGACGGTGA
Organism: Porites lutea; assembly: GCF_958299795.1. NCBI lineage: Eukaryota > Metazoa > Cnidaria > Anthozoa > Scleractinia > Poritidae > Porites > Porites lutea. The sequence continues at coordinate 29,297,468 of NC_133206.1, read as the reverse complement.
GCGGTCTATATATGTGGTGCCAACAATTTCTTCCACCAAAAGTTGTAGCTCAATGATTTCAATTTGAGAAAATTACTCAATTCTGTATGCAAAACGAAATGAATCAGAGTCATCAAATAAAGTCTCTTGTCTTAGGGCCTGTTTACATGGAGTGGGGGACCCCGGTCTAGTCGGGTAGGTTTCTTTTGTTTTGTGTCCCCCAGAACTTGAAAACAAAAGAAACCAACCCCATTAGACCGGGGTCCCCCACTCCATGTAAACAGGCCCTTAGATGGGGTAGCGAAATGAACCATTTTCGTCTTCAACAGAGTCACGGGTTTGAAGGCCTGGGCGGCACACCTCTACCAAACTTCTCTTGAGTGCCCCCCAGCCCCCTCCCCCGTGATAATTTCGGGTTTGGTATGATTGATACAATGAAAACGTCCTCATGACACTCGTTTCGATTAAATAAATTAACGCCGCAAACTGTCATAACTGTATAGAGGTGTTCACTATGTCAAGTTTGTGTTTCTATGTAAAACGGATGACATTATTATAAAACAGTGCCCTCTCTGATATATATACTGCTGTATACTAACAACACACGATTAGCTAAATACATGGAGGAAATTGAGATCAACAAGAACAGACGATTTAAGAAAATATGATATTTCTTATGATTAATCACGTGTTCTTGTATTTCTACATAAAAGCCAAATAACTAAGCACAGGGATCGAAACAGTTTTCCCACCTCTCTCTTTCGAGATATATGCTCCTTCCTTTTCGCCTCTTTTGTTACCTTTCTCCAATACCTTTCAACTGACGCACGCAAAAGGACGTCTCTCTTGCTACTTCTAGATTCGCAACAGTCTTTGGATAAACAAGAACGCTCTTAGTAGCTTTGAGTTTCGCTTGCTTGGAGCCCATGGGGCTTGGTGAAAAGTTTTGTTGTCAAAGGCGGTGGTGATGTTATGCTACTTTTTCTTTTGGAATACAAAACGAGTGTAAATACTCAAAACGTGATTTCAGGGAGAGACATGCCGCACATCCGGCTTAGCTTCACACCACTGTGAAACTTTTGAAAACCTTTTACATATTGATATTGCTCCAGTGAGGAGAACTCTTTCAGGAAATTTACACCCAAAACATTGAACGATGTTTTTTGTCAGTATAAATACATATGTATATTGATATTGAGAGTCACTCTGAAGTGAAATTACTGGGAGTGACCATTGACGAACATTTGAATTTTAGTGGGCATATTGAAGAGGTATGTAAAAACACATCTAGGAAGGTTGGAGTTTTGATGAGGCTTAGAAACATGTTAACATTATCAGCCAAACTTAAGATTTTCATTTCTTTCATAATGCCTCAAATTACATACTGTCATACAGTGTGGCATTTTTGTCGGGCGTCGGATAGCAGAAAGATGGAGCGAGTACAAGAGCGAGCGTTAAGAGCCGTCTACTGCGATACGAGAAGTTCATACGATGAGCTCTTGAGAAAAGCTAAATTCACGACACTAGCTATAGGCTAGCTGTCGCTGATTGCAGGATATAGCCATAATTATGTATAAGGCAAAGTACAATATATGCCCTCGGTACAAAAAGGACATTTTTAAGCTAGATAAACCTCGCTATGGGCTCAGAAATTCTGGTGACTTTTTTATTCCTCGATACAAAACAACAACTTACGGAAGACATAGCCTGAGATACGTGGGCCCAGTAATATGGTCTAAACTAAGCAAGGATGTAAAAAAACGCAGAATCAATTTACAGCTTTGAAAAGAAAATTCGTAAGGAAGATCTTAAACAAGTAATCACAGAGGGCTGTAAAAACTGCTTTCTATGTTGTACATAAACGACATTTTCTAGACAGAAACGACACCTCATAATTAATCAGTATTATTATATATTAGGATGTATATTTTTGTAAATTTATTCGTTGTAAATATTTTTTACATTAATTAGTTAGAGCTGATAGTATTTTAATTTAGTGCCCCCTATTAGTAGGCCTTACATGGCCAGCTGGAAGACCTGACACTGAAATAAAGTTTATCATCATCATCATAATCATCATCATTATCAAATGAGGCGCAAGTGAGGGCTTTATTTAAATATCGCTCTTTTAATTTGGGCGAAAAGTGATATGATTCGCACAAGTTTATCACTAATAACTTATTTCTGTCAGCTGATATTAAAAAGCTGCAGTCAGTCAGAAAATAGTACGCACTTCTTTGTCGGGCCAGACGGGGGTTAAGAGAAGTTTTGTAGTTGTTTAAGCTAACTTCGAACTATGATGCAGCCTGCATGTGCCATGCAGGCTCAGGTGAAACGAACTGTACGAAGATTTTTAATTAATGGCTTTTCATGTTGCCTGTACATTAAAAGCTTGACGTATGAGTAATTTGGCAGAAAATTCCAATAACACAAACTGTTAAGTTTATAAGCTTGAGTTATCATCGAACCATTTTCCCGCCCAGGCGAGCGTTATATGCATTATATTAACCAACTTGAGGTCAGATAGCCGAAAAAAAGGTACAATTAATAGTAGCAACAATAGTTTTAATTTTTGTGCCTGTCATAGGGAGCAACTAAGTGAAAAACTTCGTAAATGCTTAAAACCATAGCGGAAAGAAAGTTCGGCTAGTAGTAGGGTATATAGAAATTTGTGCGCTCACTGCTTTTCCACTGCTCCCTCGACCCTCGCGTGTCTCCCTCGCGCGCGCCCGTTCTTTCTTTCGCCCAATACTTCCAAGCGCCTGCTACGCAGGCTAGGAATGATTCCGAGGTCCAAAACACGAACGTGTTCCGACTCCCGGGTTTCACAACTTGACAATCAATCTATTATCACCTGCATAACATCAGACAAATAAGGAAGTCCTTGACGCCTGCTTCCACCAAACGGCTGATTATAATTGCAACGGTCTTCTCTATGGTGTACCAGCTGTGCATCTTTCCAAATTGCAACGTCTTCAGAATTCCGCAGCGCAACTTATCACCCATACACCCAGATACTTACACATTACCCTAGTGCTGCTTGCACTGCATTGGTTACCGGTGAAGTTCCGAATTTGCTATAAAATCGCTGTGATCTCTTTCAAGGCTATTCACCATCTGGGGCCTGCGTAATTAAGTAATCTCATAAATACTAAACGATGTTCTTGCTCTAACCTTCAGAGTAATGTGGGCGTTATTTTGCAAGACCCTATCGCTAAGTTCAAATGCACTCTTAGGGACAGAGAAAATTTACTGCAGCTGCTCCAAAGATATGGAACGGTTTACTCGACTACATTGGGAAAGAGAATGATTTTGGATATGTTTAAGAGACTAATTAAGACGCACTATTTCAAAGAGGCCTATAGCGACCTGTCTTGAGCTATCTATGGTTTTCAATTTCTACTTTTGTCTTCTATTTTTACTTCTTACTTGTTATGAGTTATGCTAAATTACCTATTAGAAGGAAATGTAACAAATAATTAAGCTTTACTATATAGAGAGTATGTAATACAACTTTTGTTTTAGTCTTATTCGAGTGTTATGCGCATTTGATCATATATTTCTCAATGTTAAAATGCGCAATACAAGCAATAAATATTATTATTATTATTATTCTTTTTAACTTGTTTTTCCTTTTAATACCAGAGACGGATTGGTAATGACTTAATTTAAAACTCTGGACTGCCTGCAAGAGCTAGTGACCGCATCTGAGCCGCAAGGAATGTATTTGTGAAATCGTTATTGACACAGTGATTGCTATTTTTATCAATTTATACTATTGTTGATGTTATATAGTGCTTAATTCTCACTCCAAATACTTCTGTAAATTATGTACATATTTTTTAAAGTTGAATAAAACTATTAATAATAATAATAATAATAATAATTATTATTATTACAACGGAAGTCGTCACGATTATTGTTATTCCCAGTTTCCTCGGTCTCCGCCAGGGACCTCTGGGACCATGGCCGACTATTTGGGGAAGACCGACGAAAAAAACGGCTGAAGTTTTAGGTTCTCGCTCTGCTAAAGCAAGCTCGACTAATTAAACTGCAGTTGATAAGACATGAATAAAGGAAACGATCGGTACTTGTAGTTATTCATCAGTATGATTTTTCAGTTAAAGAGCAAAATAAACTAACTCGATCTACAGAAGAGTTGCCTTAATGTTTTTTTCACAGCTTGTCTTACTTCACTGATCTTCCAACAGTACAGCAAGGGATTTAAAGACGAGTTTAAATAAACTAACGTAGCCGTAAAATGCCAAGCACGATATGCGGATATAGGTATCCCTCTTTGAGGCATCAAAGCGACCGCTATAGTAAACGGCAGATAACAAACAACCATCGTTCCCTGCACCCACACTGCACTGTACACTGCCTTTCTGTATCGAGCTATGTTCAGTGGAATTGTTAGGCTCGGTTGTCCTTGAGCAACATGGTTCTGAACATGAATTTGGTTATGACGCAGAGTACAGAAAATTTTTGTGTAAGCGAAGATTATAGTGGCTAGACACAAAGCTGGAACTATGTGTTGATACCGTGTGGTTATAAATAGATTCCAAATAAAAGTAGATGCACCAACGATGGACAAAATCCAAAAACCTAACACAGTTATACTCGTTCTTCTCAAAGTTACAACTTGTCTGTATCTGAGCCCCAGCAACAAGGCGAGAAGTCTGTCCACGCTTATCGCAGTCACTGTTAATAAAGATACTGCACACAAAGTATAACCTGAGAAAGCTGCTGTCCGAAAAGAAAAATAGCAAATATCCCATCTTTCTTTCACGACAGAAGTCCAATTTGTCACATACAAAGGCTCCACAATGATACCAACACAGAGATCAGTTATCGCCAGGTTACGATACAGGAGTTTGGACGGCGGATGAAGTGAAGTTTCCTTGTGTAGGGCAACTAAGATCAGAGTGTTCCCCAGAAATGCAGTAATGGAAAGAAAAATATTTATAGCTGAGAGAAAGATAAGCTCGGTAATTACACCTCTTATAAACTCCACCGCGCAGAACAGTTCTTTAAATGTTTTCTGGTTTTCATCTTCAGTAAAGTTTGTCAGTGCCATATTTCTCTGTGATGAAACGAGGTGTACGCGAGGGCTTTATTTAGGATCACTCTTTTGGATTGAGTGGTGTGTTATTGATGATTCGCACATCATTTTCAATATGCTAACACACTCTTTTTTTTCTATAAGGATATATTTTATAAGAATATCGAGGCTGAAATTTGCGAAATCTTAAGAAATACTTTAAGAATAAACCCCAGGCTGAGATTTTGAGAAAGATATAATTTTGTGTGGTGAAAATCTGTAAATACAATTATAACAACAACAATTTATTCCTTTCCTTAAACGGCAAATCTAACTAATTATATTTAACAAAACTATAACTGATACCCCAATATATTCTAAAACGGAAATGTCATAAGCTATTAGGTAAGTGACGGCTTTATTCAGTCATCACTTAATTTAGTTGGGTGGAAAGGATATGATTCGCCCACCGCCGGGGGGGGGGGGGGGGGGGGGGGAAAGGGGCGGTGTTTATCCCTAATAACGCAAGGTTGGATCCGCGGTAATTCTTCTGGCTCCAGTAGTTCAAAAGGTGGATACCGCTATCCGGTGGATAATTCTCTATCCAGTGGATTTCCCAAATACTTATCCGCTGGATAGTGATTTATCCAATGGATAGCGCTATCCAGCTTTGGAACAACTGGGGCCGGGTGCTTTCATTAATAGAAACCTTAAGATTGAGGTTTGGTCATCTTACTGCAAACGACAAACTGCTTTTTGCGCTCAACGGTTTCACGTTACTTGTCTGCCCTTATTAGGTGCTTATGATTCGCCGGTGGTAGCTCGCGGCTGCAATGTTTGTTTTCATTCAATCATCCACTTACTTCTATTTTAGCTAAGAAATTGCCTTCAAAATTGTTTGAACTATTTTTGACATAGAATTCGATAATCAAAAAGGAAAAGAGCTCTAAACAGTCATATTTCTTCTTATTAAACGTGGAATTGTGATGTTTTAGGATGCAAAAAACCTTGAGATAAACCACTTATCTCCGGTGCGTGGTCTAATCGTACAAACGTGAACCTCAAACCGCAAATCTGACGACAAGGCCCTGGTCACGTGAGTTCTTGACGTTTGCGGTTCACGGGAACTGCCGAAAAACTGTGCGCGCGTCTTTGTCGGGCCAGACAAAATTCCCGGTGGTTCAGAAACGTTTTGTTGTTGTTCAAGATAACCTAGAACTATGATGTAGCCTATCGGCCAGGCTCAGGTGACTAACTCGACGTGCGATTTTAATGACTTTTCATGTTGCCTGTCTATTGCGAGCTTGACGTTCCACACCTTATATTGCGTTAATTTGGCAGAAAATTTTAATAACTGAAGAGAGAACACAAGCTGCGAAGTTTACAAGCTTGAGCCATCACCATTTTCCCAGGCGAGCGTTATATGCGTTAATAACCAACTTGAGGTCAAATGGCTGTAAAAAGGTATAATCGTGATGGCAACAACGGTTTTAATTTTCTTCTCTGTTATGGGAGGCAAAAAGTGAAACAGCTCGTAAATGCTTAAAACCATATCGGAAAAAAACCCCGGCTAGTAGTAGGGTATAATTAAAATTTGCATGTCCGCTGACTACCATTTCACTGCACTGTAACTAGTCGAATGTTCTACGCAGTATTTCCCCACAGTGTCTATATTGTGTGAATTAATTATTTAAGCGCTTGGTAACTTCATTCTTTACAGTGTTAACCAAAAGCAAAGCAGGTGATGTATTTACTTAAATCTTCAAATAGAGAGAAAACAACCCTAAGTTGGATTAAAGCTCGTGCATTAATTTCGTATCAGTTGTGCCCACGCGCGTTTAAGACATGCCGCTTTTATTTTGATCAAACACACTATAGATTTTACATGAGGCAGTCAGGGCAGTCAGGGTTAGAAGAGAGCAGGCAAGCCAAGGCACAGCTTAAAAAGTACAGTGATTAACATAAAAAAGGCTATTCACTTATTAGTATCCAGGAAGGACTATACAATTTATTATCATATGAAAAAAGAACTGACTAGACACTTACAAGTATAAGGAATGCACTTATGCGTATTAATAAAAGGAAGGCAAGGTATATCTATGCTGAAGGTATACTACTTCGTTCCACTCAAAGATACAACTTGTCTGTATCTTAGCCCTAGCAACAAGGCGAGAAGTCTGTCCACCATTATTGCGGTCAGTGTTAATAATGACACTGAACATAAAGGATAACCTAAAACGTCGTCTGCCAAATTGGCGTGATATCAAATATCCCATCTTTCTTTCACAACAGAAGTCTAATAAGTCACAACGAAAAGTTTATAAACAGTGCATTTCACTATTGTCCGCATGGATGGGTGCCCGTAAGTGGGTTGAATTTGGAGAAAATGTTAATGCTTTCCTCAGGGACAAAGGAAACTGTCCGTTATCAGAACGAGGTGTTTGTATTAAACTGGTGTCCGTAAAACGGGGTTTGAATGTTTTGTCATCTCGCTTAATTTATCAGGTAAAAATGACTCTTTGTTAAGTGAACTGAGCCAGTAACATCCCATGAAACAACAAAAATGTACTATAATTTTTGTACTGATCACGTTGGTTAAAATTTGTTTTATTATTAATTTTACGTACAATAAACTCAAGCAAATACATTTGAAGTCAGTTATTATGATGACTCTCCCCTGGGATGTATAAAGAGGGGGGAATGAAGGGGGGGGTGGGGGGGGTAATAAAAACCGCTCTTTCCGCCAAAGACTGATCCTTTGGAGGCGCAATAGACATTAAGTATTACACGTGTATAATTCGTTTTAAGATAAGTCTTGGAGTGTTGTTGGCACAGAAGAATTTTAAGTTGAAAACCTTAGTAAACTAACTCGATCGACAGAATAGTTGCCTTAACGTTTCTTTTACAGCTTGCCTTACTTCTCTGACTGATCTTCACCAGTAGAGCAACGGGTTTAATGACGAGTTTAAATAAAGTAAAAAAAATAGTAAATTGTCTAATGAACGACGTATACCGATAAAGTCATCCCTCATTGAGGTGTCAAAGCTACTCCTATACCATACGGCAGATATCAAACAACCAATGTTTTTGCACCCACAGTGCACTGTATACCGCCTTTCGGTATCGAGCTATGTTCAGTGTGATTGCTTGGCTTGGTTGTCCTTGAGCAACATGGTTCTGAACATCTGCAGCAATGGACAGAAAATATTAAGAGCTGAAAGAAACATAAGCTCGATTGCCACCTACATAAATTCCACCGAGCAGAATAGTTCTGTGAATATTTTCTGGTTTTCATCTTCTGTATCGTATGTCTCAGCCATATTCATCTGCGATGAAATGAGGCGCAAGTGAGGGCTTTATTTAAATATCGCTCTTTTAATTTGGGCGGAAAGTGATATGATTCTCACAAGTCTATCACTAATAACTTAAGGCTGTTTATAACATTATCATCGTGTTTCTGTCAGCTGATGTTAAAAAGCTGGAGTCAGTCAGAAAAGAGTACGCACTTCTTTGTCGGGCGAGACGGGGGTTCAGAGAAGTTTTGTAGTGTTCAAAGCTAACTTCAAACTATGATGCAGCCTGCATGTGCCATGCAGGCTCAGGTGAAAGGAACTGTACGAAGATTTTTAATTAATGGCTTTTCATGTTGCCTGTACATTAAAAGCTTGACGTATGAGTAATTTGGCAGAAAATTCCAATAACACGAACTGTTAAGTTTATAAACTTGAGTTATCATCGAATCATTTTCCCGCCCAGGCGAGCGTTATATGCATTATTAACCAACTTGAGGTCAGATGGCCGAAAAAAGGTATAATTAATGATAGCAACAACGGTTTTAATTTTTGTGCCTGTTATGGGAAGCAACTAACTGAAAAACTTCGTAAATGCTTAAAACCATAGCGGAAAGAAACCTCGGCTAGTAGTAGGGTATATAAAAATTTGTGCGCTGACTGCTTTTCCACTACTCCCTCACCCCTCGCGTGTCTCTCTCGCGCGCGCCCGTTCTTTCTTTCGCCCACTACTTCCAAGCGCCTGCTACACAGGCTAGGAATGATTAGGAATGATTCCGAGGTCCAAAACACGAACGTGTTCCGACTCCCGGGTTTCGCGACTTGTTAATCAATCTGTTATCACCTGCATAATATCAGATAAATTAGGAAATTCTTGACGCCTGCTTCCACCAAACGGCTTGTATAAGGCATGATCATGGCATGAATTTATTATTGCAACGGTCTTCTCTATGGTGTACCAGCTGTGCATCTTTCCAAATTGCAACGTCTTCAGAATTCCGCAGCGCGACTTATCACCCATACACCCAGATACTTTCACATTACCCTTGTGCTGCTTGCACTGCATTGGTTACCGGTGAAGTTCCGAATTTGCCATAAAATCGCTGTGATCTCTTTCAAGGCTATTCACAATCCGGGGCCTGCGTATTTAAGTAATCTCATAAATATTAAACGATGTTCTTGCTCTAACCTGCGGAGTAATGTGGGCGTTATTTTGCAAGACCCCATCGCTAAGTTCAAATGCACTTTTGGGGACAGATCCTTTACTGCAGCTGCTCCAAAGATATGGAACGGTTTACCGGACCATATTAGGAAAGAGAATGATTTTGGATATTATTAAGAGGCACTATTTTAAAGAGGCCTAAAGCGACCTGTCTTGAGCTATCGTGGTTTTTTAATTTCTACTTTAATCTTCTGTTTTTACTTCTCACTTGTTATGAGTTATGCTAAATTGCCTATTAGGAAGGAAATGTAACAACTGCTTAAGCTTTAGTATATAGAGAGTATGTAATATATCTTTTGTTTTAGTCTTATTCAAGTGTTAAGCGCATTTGATCATATTTTTCAATGTTAAAATGCGCAATAAAAGCAATGAATATTATTATTACTATTATTATTATTGCAACGGAAGTCGTCACGATTGTTATCCCCAGTTTCCTCGGTCTCCGCTACGAACCTCTGGGACCATGGCTGACCACTTGAGGAAGACCGACGGAAAAAAAACGGCTGAAGTTTTAGATTCTCGCTCTGCTAAAGCAAGTTTGACCAATCAAACCGCAGTTGATAAGACATGACAAAAGAAAACGAGTACTTGTAGTTATTTAACAGTGTGATTTTTCAGCTGAAAAGCATAATAAACTAACTCGATCTACAGAAGAGTTGCCTTAATGTTTCTTTTACAGCTTCTCTTACTTCACTGATCTTCCAACTGTAAAGCAGGGGATTTAAAGACGAGTTTAAGTAAACTAAAGTAGCCGTAAAATGCCAAGCACGATATGCGGATATAGGTATCCCTCTTTGAGGCATCAAAGCGGCCGCTATAGTAAACGGCAGATAACAAACAACAAATGTTCCCTGCACCCACAGTGCACTGTAAACTGCCTTTCTGTATCGAGCTATGTTCAGTGGAATTGCTTGGCTCGGTTGTCCTTGAGCAACATGGTTCTGAAAATGAATTTGGTTATGACGCAGAGTACACAAAATTTTTGTGTAAGAGAAGATTGTAGTGACTAGACAAAAAGCTGCAACTGTGTATTGATACCATGTGAAAATAAGTAGATTCCAAATAAAAGTAGATGCACCAACGATGGACAAAATCCAAAAACCTATCACAGTTATACTCGTTCTTCTCTAAGTTACAACTTGTCTGTATCTGAGCCCCAGCAACAAGGCGAGAAGCCTGTCTACGCTTATTGCAGTCAATGTTAATGCAGACACTACACACAAAGTATCATCTGAGAAAGCTGCTGTCCGAAGTGAATAATAGCAAATATCCCATCTTTCTTTCACGACAGAAGTCCAATTTGTCACATACAAAGGCTCCACAATGATACCAACACAGAGATCAGTTATCGCTAGGTTACGATACAGGAGTTTGGACGGCGGATGAAGTGAAGTTTCCCTGTGTAGAGCAACTAGGATCAGAGTGTTCCCCAGAAATGCAGTAATGGAAAGAAAAATATTTATAGCTGAAAGAAATATAAGCTCGCTATCTACACCTCTAATAAACTCCGCCGAGCAGAACAGTTCTATGAATGTTTTCTGGTTTTCATCTTCAGTAAAGTTTGTCAGTGCCATATTTCTCGGATGTGATCGATGAAACGAGGTGTACGTCAGGGCTTTATCATGATTTACATATCGCTCTTTTAGATCAGTTGAGTGGAAAGTAATATTGATGATTCGCAGTCTGCAGAAAACAGTACGCACGTTTTACCTGTCCATTGCAAGGTTGACGTATAACAACTTAGTGTACATTACAGGTGAGTGTCATATGCATTATTAACCAACTTGGGGCAGATAGTCGAAAAGCGGTATAATTAATTAGTGATAGCAAAAATGGTTTTGATTTTATGTTTTTGTTATGGGAGACAACTAAGTGAAAAACTTCTTAAATGCTAAAAACCATTCCGGAAAGAAACTTCGGCTTCTATTAGTATAGGGTATATTAATATTTGTCCGCTGACTGCCATTTCACCGCATTACATTTACTTGCAAGCTATTCTCGCAAGTACGTGATTTCCATAATAATACACAGCTGTTTTAATACGGTCGACTCCTGGCAACCCTCTATAACTCGAACTTCCCGCTAACTCGGGGCAATTTTCATTTCCCTTCAGATCGTTTTCTATATAATTTTACCCACAATAACTCGAACTCCCGATAATTCGAACTTGTTTCTATTTCCCTTGAAGGTTCCAATTATCAGGAGTCGATCGACTGTCATTCCCCATATCTATATTGTGTAAACTAATACTAATATATAATTATCTGAGCGCATGGTGACTTAATTCGTAGTTCTTCCTGTTTTTCTGAATTATTGCACTGTTAACCAAAAGCAAAGCAGGTGATGTCTTTGACTTGGTTATAACTTAAAGCTTCAAATAGACAGAAATCAACGTAAAAACCTTAATTAGGCTGGATTATTACACGTGTATTGATCTTGTATCAGTTGTTCCCACGCGCTACGACAGGCAGTCCAATCAATCCGCCTGACATGTTGTAATTACGGCTGAGCTCAATTTTCGGCTTTACTATAAGCGAATAACTAACATTTCAAGGGAAACCCACGGAACTAAATACCATTTTTGATCATAACTGAGCCTGCTGTACTCAGCGTACGGCTTTAGGCCTGTGTTCGGAGCTGTATACTAGCAACGATCAGCGCAGGGTCAAAAAGATCTTACTCAAATGGTGCAGTCTTTCTAGAATACGCTAAAATCAAGCAAGCGAAAGAAAGACTCTGCTGGTAGGATGCGTCTTTGGGGATACAAGAATGGGTAAATTCCACTTCTCCTCTTTTTTCCCGTACGGTATTGCTCACGAGAAGAACCTTCTCTTTGGTGATTGTCCGCTAGTTCACTACACACATTTCCCTGCTTCATAACCAGGCGCATAAGGGAACATGGAAAGGTTTCAGGTTAACGAAAAGGTCAAACGTACAGTCAAAAATGTGAAAGGGGTTATGATCTAAAGAACGAGTTATATAGATGCTTTAGTGACTGGGCAAGTCTCCCCAATCTTTTAAGGAAAGCCATGCCATGGAAAATTTTATAGCGCAACCTAAGAGCCAAATATTTTAGTCAAAAGCCTTTGTATTTGAATGGTAGTTAATCTTTTAGTTTGGTTGTATATTTTTTACTTAGCCTTTCTTTTAGTTGTTTAGCCTTCTTGCCCTTTTAACTTTTTATCAGTTAACTTTTTATATTTGAGCAATAGTTAAATTTTTAAGACTGATTGGAATTAGTAGTTCTCATATTTTTTAATCTGGGTGTGGACCTCCCTGAAAACCACTAAATGTGACTAGAGCTTCCTCTCTAAAGATTATTTCATATTATTATTACTGATTTTATAAAATAACTAACTAAAGATAGTACGCGCGTTCTGATTGGACAAAAACTTATGGTTTATTGTGCCGGTAAACTCATAGTTTTACTTAAAGTTATTTTATAAAAAGCAAAAGTGATAGCATTAAGCAATAGACCACACTTTCTATGGGTTTACCGGCATGATAACCCACTTGGGATGTTGGGAGAACATTCGAAAAGCTTGTAAATCACTCGCCTTCGGCTGGTGATTTACAAACTCTTCTCGTGTTCTCCCAACATCCCGCGTGGGTTATTACGCCGGTAAACCCATGGAAAGTGTGGTCAATTGCTTAATGCTATCATTATTACAAAAAAGCGGGGTTTGAATGTTTTGCCATCTCTCTAAATTTATCAGATAAAAATGACTCTTCGTTAAGTGAACTGAGCCAGTAAAATCCCATGAAACAAGAAAAATGTACTATAATTTTTGTACTGATCACGTTAGTTACCACTTGTTTTGTTGTTAACTTTACGTACAATAAACTCAAGCAAATACATATGAATTCATTTATTAAGATTACTTTTCCCTGAGATGTATAAAAGAGGGGGGATAGGGGGAGGGGGGTTAATAAATACCGCTCTTTTTGCCAAAGACTGAACCTTTTGAGGCGCAATAGACATTAAATATTATACATGTGTATGATTCGTTTTAAGGACAGTCTAGTGTTTTTGGCACTGAGAAATTTTAAGTTGAAAACCATAGTAAACTAACTCGATCGACAGAATAGTTAAATTGCCTTAACGTTTCTTTTACAGTTTGCCTTACTTCTCTGACTGATCTTCACCAGTAGAGCAACGGGTTTAATGACGAGTTTAAATAAAGTAAGAAAAAAAAAATAGTAAATTGTCTAATGAACGACGTATACCGATAAAGTCATCCCTCATTGCGGTGTCAAAGCTACCGCTATACCATACGGCAGATATCAAACAACCAATGTTTTTTAACCCACAGTGCACTGTATACCGCCTTTCGGTATCGAGCTATGTTCAGTGTGATTGCTTGGCTTGGTGGTCCTTGAGCAACATGGTTCTGAACATCTGCAGCAATGGACAGAAAATATTAAGAGCTGAAAGAAATATAAGCTCGCCACCTACATAAATTCCACCGAGCAGAATAGTTCTGTGAATGTTTTCTGGTTTTCATCTTCAGTAACGTTTGTCTGAGGCATATTCATCTGCGATGAAATGAGGCGCAAGTGAGGGCTTTATTTAAATATCGCTCTTTTAATTTGGGCGGAAAGTGATATGATTCTCACAAATCTATCACTAATAACTTAAGGCTGTTTATATCATTATCATCGTGTTTCTGTCAGCTGATGTTAAAAAGCTGCAGTGAGTCAGAAAACAGTACGCACTTCTTTGTCGGGCCAGACGGGGGTTCAGAGAAGTTTTGTAGTGTTCAAAGCTAACTTCAAACTATGATGCAGCCTACATGTACCATGCAGGCTCAGGAGAAACGAACTGGACGGAAGATTTTTAATTAATGGCTTTTCATGTTGCCTGTAAATTAAAAGCTTGACGTATGAGTAATTTGGCAGAAAATTCCATTAACACGAACTGTTAGCTTTATAAGCTTAAGTCATCATCGAACCATTTTCCCGCCCAGATAGCCGAAAAAAGGTATAAGTAATAATAGCAACTATGGTTTTAATTTTTGTGCCTGTTGTGGGAAGCAACTAAGTGAAAAACTTCGTAAATGCTTAAAACCATAGCGGAAAGAAACTTCGGCTAGTAGTAGGGTATATAAAAATTTGTGCGCTGACTGCTTTTCCACTGCTCCCTCACCCCTCGCGTGTCTCCCTCGCGCACGTCTTTTCTTTCTTTCGCCCACTACTTCCAAGCGCCTGCTACACAGGCTAGGAATGATTAGGAATGATTCCGAGGTCCAAAACACGAACGTGCTCCACTCCCGGGTTTCACAACTTGACAATCCATCTACTATCACCTACATAATATCAGACAAATAAGAAAGTTCTTGACGCCTGCTTACACCAAACGGCTCATTGTACAAGGCGTGATCATGGCACGCATTTGTTATTGCAACGGTCTTCTCTATGGTGTACCAGCTGTGTATCTTTCCAAATTGCAACGTCTTCAGAATTCCGCAGCGCAACTTATCACCCATACATCCAGATGCTTACACATTACCCTAGTGCTGCTTGCACTGCATTGGTTACCGGTGAAGTTCCGAATTTGCTATAAAATCACTGCGATCTCTTTCAAGGCTATTCACAATCTAGGGCCTGCGTATTTAAGTAATCTTATAAATATTAAACGATGTTCTTGCTCTAACCTGCAGAGTAATGTGGGCGTTATTTTGCAAGACCCTATCGCTAAGTTCAAATGCACTCTTAGGGACAGAGATCATTTACTGCAACTGCTCCAAAGATATGGAACGGTTTACTGGACTACATTGGGAAAGAGAATGATTTTGGATATGTTTAAGAGACTCATTAAGACGCACTATTTTAAAGAGGCCTATAGCGCCCTGTCTTGAGCTATCTATGGTTTTTATTTTCTACTTTTATCTTCTACTTTTACTTCTTACTTGTTATGAGCTAAATTACCTATTAGGAAGGAAATGTAACAAACGATTAAGCTTTAGTATATAGAGAGTATGTAATATATCTTTTGCTTTAGTCTTATTCGAATGTTATGCGCATTTGATCATATTTTTCAATGTTAAAATGCGCAATAAAAGCAATGAATATTATTATTAATATTATTATTATTATTATTATTCTTTTTAACTTGTTTTTCCTTTTGATATCAGAGACGGATTGGTAATGACTTAATTTAAAACTCTGGACTGCCTGCAAGAGTTAGTGACCGCATCTGAGCCGCAAGGAATGTATTTGTGAAATCGTTATTGACACAGTGATTGCTATTTTTATCAATTTATACTATTCTTAACGTTATATAGTGCTTAATTCTTACTCCAAATATTTCTGTAAATTATGTACACATTTTTTAAAGTTGAATAAAATTATTATTTATTATGAATAAGAATAATGATAAAAATAATAATAATAATAATAATAATAATAATAATAATAATTATCATTACTATTATTATTATTATTATTATTATTATTATTTTTATTACTATTATTACAACGGAAGTCGTCACGATTGTTATCCCCAGTTTCCTCGGTCTCCGCTAGGAACCTCTGGGACCATGGCCGACCATTTGGGGAAGACCGACGGAAAGAAAAAAAAAACGGCCAAAATTTTAGGTTCTCGCTTTGCTAAAGCAAGCTCGCCCAATTAAACGTCAGGTGATAAGACATGGAAAAAGAAAACGAGTACTTGTAGTTATTTAACAGTATGATTTTTCAGCTGAAAAGCATAATAAACTAACTCGATCGACCGAAGAGTTGCCTTAATGTTTCTTTCACAGCTTGTCGTACTTCACTGATCTTCCAACAGTACAGCAAGGGATTTAAAGACGAGTTTAAATGAACTAAGGTAACCGTAAAATACCAAGCACGATATGCAGATATAGGTATTCCTCTTTGAGGCGTCAAAGCGACCGCTATAGTAATCGGCAGATAACAAACAACAAATGTTCCCTGCACCCACAATGCACTGTAGACTGCCTTTCTGTATCGAGCTATGTTTAGTGGAATTGCCTGGCTCGGATGTCCTTGAGCAACATGGTTCTGAACATGAATTTGGTTATGACGCAGAGTACAGAAAATTTTTGTGTAAGCGAAGATTATAGTGACTACACAAAAAGCTGTAACTATGCGTAGACCCCATGTGGTTATAAATAGACTCCAAATAATGGTAGATGCACCAACGATGGACAAAATCCAAAAACCTAACACAGTTATACTCGTTCTTCTCAAAGTTACAACTTGTCTGTATCTGAGCCCCAGCAACAAGGCGAGAAGTCTGTCCACGCTTATCAGAGTCACTGTTAATAAAGATACTACACACAAAGTATAACCTGAGAAAACTGCTGTCCGAAGTGAATAATAGCAAATATCCCATCTTTCTTTCACGACAGAAGTCCAATTTGTCACATACAAAGGCTCCACAATGATACCAACAAAGAGATCAGTTATCGCTAGGTTACGATACAGGAGTTTGGACGGCGGATGAAGTGAAGTTTCCTTGTATAGGGCAACTAAGATCAGAGTGTTCCCCAGAAATGCAGTGATGGAAAGAAAAATATTTATAGCTGAGAGAAAGATAAGCTCGCTATCTACAGCTCTAATAAACTCCACCGCGCAGAACAGTTCTATGAATGTTTTCTGGTTTTCATCTTCAGTAAAGTTTGTCAGTGCCATATTTCTCTGTGATGAAACGAGGTGTACGTGAGGGCTTTATTTAGTATCACTCTTTTGGATTAAGTGGTGTGTTATTGATGATTCGCACACCATTTTCAATATGCAAATACACTCTTTTTTTCTATAAGAATATAATTTCTAAGAATATCGAGGCTGAAGTTTGCGAAATCTTAAGAATACTTTAAGAATAAACCCCAGGCTGAGATTTTGAGAAAGATATAATTTTGCGTGGTGAAAATCTGTAAATACAATTATAACAACAACAATTTATTCCTTCCCTTAAACGGCAAATCTAGCTAATAAGATTTAACAAAACTATAACTGATAACCCAATATATTCTAAAACGGAAATGTCATAAGCTATTAGGTAAGTGACGGCTTTATTCAGTCATCACTGAATTTAGTTGGGTGGAAAGGATATGATTTGCCCACCGCCGGGGGGGGGGGGGGGCGGTGTTTATCACTCATAACGCAAGGTTGGATCCGCGGTAATTCTTCTGGCTCCAGTAGTTCAAAAGGTGGATAGCGCTATTCGGTGGATAATTCTCTATCCAGTGGATTTCCCAAATACTTATCCGCTGGATAGTGATTTATCCAATGGTTAGCGCTATCCAGCTTTGGAACAACTGGGGCCGGGTGTTTTCATTAATAGAAACCTTAAGATTGAGGTTTGGTCATCTTACTGCAAACGACAAACTGCTTTTTGCGCTCAACGGTTTCACGTTACTTGTCTGCCCTTATTAGGTGCTTACGATTCGCGGGTGGTAGCTCGCGGCTGCGATGTTTGTTTTCATTCAATCATCCACTTACTTCTATTTTAGCTAAGAAATTGCCTTGAAAATTATTTGAACTATTTTTGACATAGTATTCGATAATCAATAAGGAAAAGAGCTCTAGACAGTCATATTTCTTCTTATTAAACGTCGAATTGTGATGTTTTAGGATGCAAAAAACCTTGAGATAAACAACTTATCTCCGGTGCGTGGTCTAATCGTACAAACGTGAACCTCAAACCGCAAATCTGACGACAAGGCCCTGGTCACGTGAGTTCTTGACGTTTTCGGTTCACGGGAACTGCCGAAAAACGGTACGCGCGTCTTTGTCGGGCCAGACAAAATTCCCGGTGGTTCAGAAACGTTTTGTTGTTGTTCAAGCTAACCTAGAACTATGATGTAGCCTATCGGCCAGGCTCAGGTGACTGACTCGACGTGCGATTTTAATGACTTTTCATGTTGCCTGTCCATTGCGAGCTTGACGCTCCACACCTCATATTGCGTTAATTTGGCAGAAAATTTTAATAACTGAAGAGAGAACACAAGCTCCGAAGTTTACAAGCTTGAGCCATCACCATTTTCCCAGGCGAGCGTTATATGCCTTAATAACCAACTTGAGGTCAGATGGCTGTAAAAAGGTATAGTCGCGATGGCAACAACGGTTTTAATTTTCTTCCCTGTTATGGGAGGCAAAAAGTGAAACAGCTCGTAAATGCTTAAAACCATATCGCAAAAAAAAACCTCGGCTAGTAGTAGGGTATAATCAAAATTTGCATGTCCGCTGATTGCCATTTCACTGCACTGTAACCAGTCGAATGTTCCACGCAGTATTTCCCTACAGTGTCTATATTGTGTGGATTAATTATTTAAGCGCTTGGTAACTTCATTCTTTACAGTGTTAACCAAAAGCAAAGCAGGTGATGTATTTACTTAAAGCTTCAAATAGAGAGAAAACTACCCTAAGTTGGATTATAACTCGTGCATTAATTTCGTATCAGTTGTTCCCACGCGCGTTTAAGACATGCCGCTTTTATTTTGATCGAACACACTATAGATTTTACATGAGGCAGTCAGAGCAGTCAGGGTTAGAAGAGAGCGGGCAAGCCAAGGCACAGCTTGAAAAGTACAGTGATTAACATAAAAAAGGCTATTCACTTATTAGTATCCAGGAAGGACTATACAATTTATTATCATATGAAAAAAGAACTGACTAGACACTTATAAGTATAAGGAATGCACTTATGCATATTAATAAAAGGAAGGCAAGGTATATCTATGCTGAAGGTATACTACTTCTTTCCACTCAAAGATACAACTTGTCTGTATCTTAGCCCTGGCAACAAGGCAACACGTCTGTCCACGCTTATTGCGGTCAGTGCTAATAAAGACACTAAACATAAAGGTTACCCTAAAACGTCGTCTGCCAAAATTGCGTGATATCAAATATCCCATCTTTCTTTCACAACAGAAGTCTAATAAGTCACAACGAAAAGTTCACAAACAGTGCATTTCACTGTTGTCGCATGGATGGGTGTTCGTAAGCGGGTTGAATTTGTAGAAAATGTTAATGCTTTCTTCAGGGACAAAGGAAACTGTCCGTAATCAGAACGAGGTGTTTGTATTAAACGGGTGTCCGTAAAACGGGGTTTGAATGTTTTGTCATCTCGCTAAATTTATCAGGTAAAAATGACTCTTCGTTAAGTGAACTGAGCCAGTAACATCCCATGAAACAACAAAAAAGTACTATAATTTTTGTACTGATCACGTTGGTTAAAATTTGTTTTATTATTAA
Source organism: Porites lutea (assembly GCF_958299795.1). Classification (NCBI taxonomy): domain Eukaryota; kingdom Metazoa; phylum Cnidaria; class Anthozoa; order Scleractinia; family Poritidae; genus Porites; species Porites lutea. The sequence goes on along the minus strand of NC_133206.1, from coordinate 29,277,715 downwards.
TTTTACGTACAATAAGCAAATACATTTGAAGTCAGTTGTTATGATGACTCTCCCCTGGGATGTATAAAGAGGGGGGAATGAAGGCAAAGGGGTGGGGGGACGGGTTAATAAAAACCGCTCTTTCCGCCAAAGACTGATCCTTTGGAGAAGCAATAGACATTAAGTATAAAACGTGTATAATTCGTTTTAAGATCAGTCTTGGAGTGTTGTTGGCACTGAAGAAATTTAAGTTGAAAACCTTAGTAAACTAACTCGATCGACAGAATAGTTGCCTTAACGTTTCTTTTACAGCTTGCCTTACTTCTCTGACTGATCTTCACCAGCAGAGCAACGGGTTTAATGACGAGTTTAAATAAAGTAAAAAAAAAAAGTAAATTGTCTAATGAACGACGTATACCGATAAAGTCATCCCTCGTTGAGGTGTCTAAGCTACCGCTATAAAGTACGGCAGATATCAAACAACCAATGTTTTTGCACCCACAGTGCACTGTATACCGCCTTTCGGTATCGAGCTATGTTCAGTGTGATTGCTTGGCCTGGTGGTCCTTGAGCAACATGGTTCTGAACATCTGCAGCAATGGACAGAAAATATTAAGAGCTGAAAGAAATATAAGCTTTTTAATTGCCACCTACATAAATTCCACCGAGCAGAATAGTTCTGTGAATGTTTTCTGGTTTTCATCTTCAGTAACGTTTGTCTGAGGCATATTCATCTGCGATGAAATGAGGCGCAAGTGAGGGCTTTATTTAAATATCGCTCTTTTAATTTGGGCGGAAAGTGATATGATTCTCACAAATCTATCACTAATAACTTAAGGCTGTTTATATCATTATAATCGTGTTTCTGTCAGCGGATGTTAAAAAGCTGCAGTGAGTCAGAAAACAGTACGCACTTCTTTGTCGGGCCAGACAGGGGTTACGAGAAGTTTTGTAGTGTTCAAAGCTAACTTCGAACTATGATGCAGCCTGCATGTGCCATGCAGGCTCGGGTGAAACGAACTGGACGGAAGACTTTTAATTAATGGCTTTTTATGTTGCCCGTACATTAAAAGCTTGACGTATGAGTAATTTGCCAGAAAATTCCATTAACACAAACTGTTAAGTTTATAAACTTGAGTTATCATCGAATCACTTTCCCGCCCAGGCGAGCGTTATATGCATTATTAACCAACTTGAGATCAGATGGCCGAAAAAAGGTACAATTAATGATAGCATAAACGGTTTTAATTTTTGTGCCTGGTATGGGAAGCAACTAAGTGAAAAACTTCGTAAATGCTTTAAACCATAGCGGAAAGAAACTTCGGCTAGTAGTAGGGTATATAAAAATTTGTGCGCTGACTGCTTTTCCACTGCTCCCACACCCTTCGCGTGTCTCCCTCGGGCGCGCCTTTTCTTTCTTTCGCCCAATACTTCAAAGCGCCTGCTACGCAGGCTAGGAATGATTAGGAATGATTCCGAGGTCCAAAACACGAACGTGCTCCACTCCCGGGTTTCACAACTTGACAATCCATCTACTATCACCTACATAATATCAGACAAATAAGAAAGTTCTTGACGCCTGCTTTCACCAAACGGCGCATTGTACAAGGCGTGATCATGGCACCCATTTATAATTGCAACGGTATTCTCTATGGTGTACCAGCTGTGCATCTTTCCAAATTGCAACGTCTTCAGAATTCCGCAGCGCGACTTATCACCCATGGACCCAGATACTTTCACATTACCCTAGTGCTACTTGCACTGCATTGGTTACCGGTGAAGTTCCGAATTTGCCATAAAACCGCTGTGATTTCTTTCAAGGCTATTCACAATCCGGGGCCTGCGTATTTAAGTAATCTCATAAATATGAAACGATGTTCTTGCTCTAACCTGCGGAGTAATGTGGGCTTTATTTTGCAAGACCCCATCGCTAAGTTCAAATGCACTTTTGGGCACAGATCATTTACTGCAGCTGCTCCAAAGATATGGAAGGGTTTACCGGACCATATTAGGAAAGAGAATGATTTTGGATATTATTAAGAGGCACTATTTTAAAGAGGCCTAAAGCGACCTGTCTTGAGCTATCGTGCTATCGTTTTAGATTCTCGCTATGCTAAAGCAAGTTTGACTAACTAAACGGCAGTTGATAAGACATGACAAAAGGAAACGAGTACTATGTAGTGATTTATCAGTATGATTTTTCAGCTGAAAAGCATAATAAACTAACTCGATCGACAGAAGAGTTGCCTTAATGTTTCTTTCACAGCTTGTCTTACTTCACTGATCTTCCAACAGTACAGCAAGGGATTTAAAGACGAGTTTAAGTACACTAAAGTAGCTGTAAAATGCCGAGCACGATATGCGGATATAGGTATCCCTCTTTGAGGCGTCAAAGCGACCGCTATAGTAAACGGCAGATAACAAGCAACAAATGTTCCCTGCACCCACAGTGCACTATACACTGCTTTTCTGTATCGAGCTAGGTTCAGTGGAATTTCTTGGCTCGGTTGTCTTTGATCAACATAGTTCTGAAAATGAATTTGGTGATGACGCAGAGTACACAAAATTTTTGTGTAAGCGAAGATTATAGTAACTAGACACAAAGCTGCAACTATGTGTTGATACCATGTGGTTATAAATAGATTCCAAATAATAGTAGATGCACCAACGATGGACAAAATCCAAAAACCTATCACAGTTATACTCGTTCTTCTCAAAGTTACAACTTGTCTGTATCTGAGCCCCAGCAACAAGGCGAGAAGTCTGTCCACGCTTATCGCAGTCACTGTTAATAAAGATACTGCACACAAAGTATAACCTGAGAAAGCTGCTGTCCGAAAAGAATAATAGCAAATATCCCATCTCCCTTTCAAGACAGAAGTCCAATTTGTCAAATACAAAGGCTCCACAATAATACCAACACAGAGATCAGTTATCGCCAGGTTACGATACAGAAGTTTGGACGGCGGATGAAGTGAAGTTTCCTTGTGTAGGGCAAATAGGATCAGAGTGTTCCCCAGAAATGCAGTGATGGAAAGAAAAATATTTATAGCTGAGAGAAAGATAAGCTCGGTATCTACACCTCTAACAAACTCCACCGCGCAGAACAGTTCTATGAATGTTTTCTGGTTTTCATCTTCAGTAAAGTTTGTCAGTGCCATATTTCTCTGTGATGAAACGAGGTGTACGTGAGGGCTTTATTTAGTATTGCTCTTTTGGATTGAGTGGTGTGTTATTGATGATTCGCACACCATTTTCAATATGCAAATACACTCTTTTTTTCTATAAGAATATAATTTCTAAGAATATCGAGGCTGAAGTTTGCGAAATCTTAAGAATACTTTAAGAATAAACCCCAGGCTGAGATTTTGAGAAAACTATAATTATGTGTGGTGAAAATCTGTAAATACAATTATAACAACAACAATTTATTCCTTTCCTTAAACGGCAAATCTAGCTAATTATATTTAACAAAACTATAACTGATACCCCAATATACATATTCTAAAACGGAAATGTCATAAGCTATTAGGTAAGTGACGGCTTTATTCAGTCATCACTTAATTTAGTTGGGTGGAAAGGATATGATTCGCCCACCGCCGGGGGGGCGGGGGGGGGGGGGGGGGGAGAGGGAGGATGGTGTGTATCACTCATAACGCAAGGTTGGATCCGCGGTAATTCTTCTGGCTCCAGTAGTTTAAAAGGTGGATAGCGCTATTCGGTGGATAATTCTCTATCCAGTGGATTTCCCAAATACTTATCCGCTGGATAGTGATTTATCCAATGGTTAGCGCTATCCAGCTTTGGAACAACTGGGGCCGGGTGTTTTCATTAATAGAAACCTTAAGATTGAGGTTTGGTCATCTTACTGCAAACGACAAACTGCTTTTTGCGCTCAACGGTTTCACGTTACTTGTCTGCCCTTATTAGGTGCTTATGATTCGCCGGTGGTAGCTCGCGGCTGCAATGTTTGTTTTCATTCAATCATCCACTTACTTCTATTTTAGCTAAGAAATTGCCTTCAAAATTGTTTGAACTATTTTTGACATAGAATTCGATAATCAAAAAGGAAAAGAGCTCTAAACAGTCATATTTCTTCTTATTAAACGTGGAATTGTGATGTTTTAGGATGCAAAAAACCTTGAGATAAACCACTTATCTCCGGTGCGTGGTCTAATCGTACAAACGTGAACCTCAAACCGCAAATCTGACGACAAGGCCCTGGTCACGTGAGTTCTTGACGTTTGCGGTTCACGGGAACTGCCGAAAAACTGTGCGCGCGTCTTTGTCGGGCCAGACAAAATTCCCGGTGGTTCAGAAACGTTTTGTTGTTGTTCAAGATAACCTAGAACTATGATGTAGCCTATCGGCCAGGCTCAGGTGACTAACTCGACGTGCGATTTTAATGACTTTTCATGTTGCCTGTCTATTGCGAGCTTGACGTTCCACACCTTATATTGCGTTAATTTGGCAGAAAATTTTAATAACTGAAGAGAGAACACAAGCTCCGAAGTTTACAAGCTTGAGCCATCACCATTTTCCCAGGCGAGCGTTATATGCGTTAATAACCAACTTGAGGTCAAATGGCTGTAAAAAGGTATAATCGTGATGGCAACAACGGTTTTAATTTTCTTCTCTGTTATGGGAGGCAAAAAGTGAAACAGCTCGTAAATGCTTAAAACCATATCGGAAAAAAACCCCGGCTAGTAGTAGGGTATAATTAAAATTTGCATGTCCGCTGACTGCCATTTCACTGCACTGTAACTAGTCGAATGTTCTACGCAGTATTTCCCCACAGTGTCTATATTGTGTGAATTAATTATTTAAGCGCTTGGTAACTTCATTCTTTACAGTGTTAACCAAAAGCAAAGCAGGTGATGTATTTACTTAAATCTTCAAATAGAGAGAAAACAACCCTAAGTTGGATTAAAGCTCGTGCATTAATTTCGTATCAGTTGTGCCCACGCGCGTTTAAGACATGCCGCTTTTATTTTGATCAAACACACTATAGATTTTACATGAGGCAGTCAGGGCAGTCAGGGTTAGAAGAGAGCAGGCAAGCCAAGGCACAGCTTAAAAAGTACAGTGATTAACATAAAAAAGGCTATTCACTTATTAGTATCCAGGAAGGACTATACAATTTATTATCATATGAAAAAAGAACTGACTAGACACTTACAAGTATAAGGAATGCACTTATGCGTATTAATAAAAGGAAGGCAAGGTATATCTATGCTGAAGGTATACTACTTCGTTCCACTCAAAGATACAACTTGTCTGTATCTTAGCCCTAGCAACAAGGCGAGAAGTCTGTCCACCATTATTGCGGTCAGTGTTAATAATGACACTGAACATAAAGGATAACCTAAAACGTCGTCTGCCAAATTGGCGTGATATCAAATATCCCATCTTTCTTTCACAACAGAAGTCTAATAAGTCACAACGAAAAGTTTATAAACAGTGCATTTCACTATTGTCCGCATGGATGGGTGCCCGTAAGTGGGTTGAATTTGGAGAAAATGTTAATGCTTTCCTCAGGGACAAAGGAAACTGTCCGTTATCAGAACGAGGTGTTTGTATTAAACTGGTGTCCGTAAAACGGGGTTTGAATGTTTTGTCATCTCGCTTAATTTATCAGGTAAAAATGACTCTTTGTTAAGTGAACTGAGCCAGTAACATCCCATGAAACAACAAAAATGTACTATAATTTTTGTACTGATCACGTTGGTTAAAATTTGTTTTATTATTAATTTTACGTACAATAAACTCAAGCAAATACATTTGAAGTCAGTTATTATGATGACTCTCCCCTGGGATGTATAAAGAGGGGGGAATGAAGGGGGAGGGGGGGGGGGTAATAAAAACCGCTCTTTCCGCCAAAGACTGATCCTTTGGAGGCGCCATAGACATTAAGTATTACACGTGTATAATTCGTTTTAAGATCAGTCTTGGAGTGTTGTTGGCACTGAAGAAATTTAAGTTGAAAACCTTAGTAAACTAACTCGATCGACAGAATAGTTGCCTTAACGTTTCTTTTACAGTTTGCCTTACTTCTCTGACTGATCTTCACCAGTAGAGCAACGGGTTTAATGACGAGTTTAAATAAAGTAAAAAAAATAGTAAATTGTCTAATGAACGACGTATACCGATAAAGTCATCCCTCGTTGAGGTGTCAAAGCTACTCCTATACCATACGGCAGGTATCAAACAACCAATGTTTTTGCACCCACAGTGCACTGTATACCGCCTTTCGGTATCGAGCTATGTTCAGTGTGATTGCTTGGCTTGGTTGTCCTTGAGCAACATGGTTCTGAACATCTGCAGCAATGGACAGAAAATATTAAGAGCTGAAAGAAACATAAGCTCGATTGCCACCTACATAAATTCCACCGAGCAGAATAGTTCTGTGAATATTTTCTGGTTTTCATCTTCTGTATCGTTTGTCTCAGCCATATTCATCTGCGATGAAATGAGGCGCAAGTGAGGGCTTTATTTAAATATCGCTCTTTTAATTTGGGCGGAAAGTGATATGATTCTCACAAGTCTATCACTAATAACTTAAGGCTGTTTATATCATTATCATCGTGTTTCTGTCAGCTGATGTTAAAAAGCTGCAGTCAGTCAGAAAAGAGTACGCACTTCTTTGTCGGGCGAGACGTGGGTTCAGAGAAGTTTTGTAGTGTTCAAAGCTAACTTCAAACTATGATGCAGCCTGCATGTGCCATGCAGGCTCAGGTGAAACGAACTGTACGAAGATTTTTAATTAATGGCTTTTCATGTTGCCTGTACATTAAAAGCTTGACGTATGAGTAATTTGGCAGAAAATTCCAATAACACGAACTGTTAAGTTTATAAACTTAAGTTATCATCGAATCATTTTCCCGCCCAGGCGAGCGTTATATGCATTATTAACCAACTTGAGGTCAGATGGCCGAAAAAAGGTATAATTAATGATACCAACAACGGTTTTAATTTTTGTGCCTGTTATGGGAAGCAACTAACTGAAAAACTTCGTAAATGCTTAAAACCATAGCGGAAAGAAACCTCGGCTAGTAGTAGGGTATATAAAAATTTGTGCGCTGACTGCTTTTCCACTACTCCCTCACCCCTCGCGTGTCTCCCTCGCGCGCGCCCGTTCTTTCTTTCGCCCACTACTTCCAAGCGCCTGCTACACAGGCTAGGAATGATTAGGAATGATTCCGAGGTCCAAAACACGAACGTGTTCCGACTCCCGGGTTTCGCGACTTGTTAATCAATCTGTTATCACCTGCATAATATCAGATAAATTAGGAAATTCTTGACGCCTGCTTCCACCAAACGGCTTGTATAAGGCATGATCATGGCATGAATTTATTATTGCAACGGTCTTCTCTATGGTGTACCAGCTGTGCATCTTTCCAAATTGCAACGTCTTCAGAATTCCGCAGCGCGACTTAACACCCATACACCCAGATACTTTCACATTACCCTTGTGCTGCTTGCACTGCATTGGTTACCGGTGAAGTTCCGAATTTGCCATAAAATCGCTGTGATCTCTTTCAAGGCTATTCACAATCCGGGGCCTGCGTATTTAAGTAATCTCATAAATATTAAACGATGTTCTTGCTCTAACCTGCGGAGTAATGTGGGCGTTATTTTGCAAGACCCCATCGCTAAGTTCAAATGCACTTTTGGGGACAGATCCTTTACTGCAGCTGCTCCAAAGATATGGAACGGTTTACCGGACCATATTAGGAAAGAGAATGATTTTGGATATTATTAAGAGGCACTATTTTAAAGAGGCCTAAAGCGACCTGTCTTGAGCTATCGTGGTTTTTTAATTTCTACTTTAATCTTCTGTTTTTACTTCTCACTTGTTATGAGTTATGCTAAATTGCCTATTAGGAAGGAAATGTAACAACTGCTTAAGCTTTAGTATATAGAGAGTATGTAATATATCTTTTGTTTTAGTCTTATTCTAGTGTTAAGCGCATTTGATCATATTTTTCAATGTTAAAATGCGCAATAAAAGCAATGAATATTATTATTACTATTATTATTATTGCAACGGAAGTCGTCACGATTGTTATCCCCAGTTTCCTCGGTCTCCGCTAGGAACCTCTGGGACCATGGCTGACCACTTGAGGAAGATCGACGGAAAAAAAACGGCTGAAGTTTTAGATTCTCGCTCTGCTAAAGCAAGTTTGACCAATCAAACCGCAGTTGATAAGACATGACAAAGGAAAACGAGTACTTGTGTTATTTAACAGTGTGATTTTTCAGCTGAAAAGCATAATAAACTAACTCGATCTACAGAAGAGTTGCCTTAATGTTTCTTTTACAGCTTCTCTTACTTCACTGATCTTCCAACTGTAAAGCAGGGGATTTAAAGACGAGTTTAAGTAAACTAAAGTAGCCGTAAAATGCCAAGCACGATATGCAGATATAGGTATCCCTCTTTGAGGCATCAAAGCGGCCGCTATAGTAACCGGCAGATAACAAACAACAAATGTTCCCTGCACCCACAGTGCACTGTAGACTGCCTTTCTGTATCGAGCTATGTTCAGTGGAATTGCTTGGCTCGGTTGTCCTTGAGCAACATGGTTCTGAAAATGAATTTGGTTATGACGCAGAGTACAGAAAATTTTTGTGTAAGCGAAGATTGTAGTGACTAGACAAAAAGCTGCAACCATGTATTGATACCATGTGAAAATAAGTAGATTCCAAATAAAAGTAGACGCACCAACGATGGACAAAATCCAAAAACCTATCACAGTCATACCCGTTCTTCTCAAAGTTACAACTTGTCTGTATCTGAGCCCCAGCAACAAGGCGAGAAGTCTGTCCACGCTTATTGCCGTCAATGTTAATGCAGACACTACACACAAAGTATCAGCTGAGAAAGCTGCTGTCCGAAGTGAATAATAGCAAATATCCCATCTTTCTTTCACGACAGAAGTCCAATTTGTCACATACAAAGGCTCCACAATGATACCAACACAGAGATCAGTTATCGCCAGGTTACGATACAGGAGTTTGGACGGCGGATGAAGTGAAGTTTCCCTGTGTAGAGCAACTAGGATCAGAGTGTTCCCCAGAAATGCAGTAATGGAAAGAAAAATATTTAGAGCTGAAAGAAATATAAGCTCGCTATCTACACCTCTAATAAACTCCGCCGAGCAGAACAGTTCTATGAATGTTTTCTTGTTTTCATCTTCAGTTAAGTTTGTCAGTGCCATATTTCTCGGATGTGATCGATGAAACGAGGTGTACGTCAGGGCTTTATCATGATTTACATATCGCTCTTTTAGATCAGTTGAGTGGAAAGTAATATTGATGATTCGCAGTCTGCAGAAAACAGTACGCACGTCTTACCTGTCCATTGCAAGGTTGACGTATAGCAACTTAGTGTACATTACAGGTGAGTGTCATATGCATTATTAACCAACTTGAGGCAGATAGCCGAAAAGCGGTATAATTAATTAGTGATAGCAAAAATGGTTTTGATTTTATGTTTTTGTTATGGGAGACAACTAAGTGAAAAACTTCTTAAATGCTAAAAACCATTCCGGAAAGAAACCTCGGCTTCTATTAGTATAGGGTATATTAATATTTGTCCGCTGACTGCCATTTCACCGCATTACATTTACTTGCAAGCTATTCTCGCAAGTACGTGATTTCCATAATAATACACAGCTGTTTTAATACGGTCGACTCCTGGCAACCCTCTATAACTCGAACTTCCCGCTAACTCGGGGCAATTTTCATTTCCCTTCAGATCGTTTTCTATATAATTTTACCCACAATAACTCGAACTCCCGATAATTCGAACTTGTTTCTATTTCCCTTGAAGGTTCCAATTATCAGGAGTCGATCGACTGTCATTTCCCATATCTATATTGTGCAAACTAATACTAATATATAATTATCTGAGCGCATGGTGACTTAATTCGTAGTTCTTCCTGTTTTCCTGAATTATTGCACTGTTAACCAAAAGCAAAGCAGGTGATGTCTTTGACTTGGTTATAACTTAAAGCTTCAAATAGACAGAAATCAACGTAAAAACCTTAATTAGGCTGGATTGTGACACGTGTATTGATCTTGTATCAGTTGTTCCCACGCGCTACTTTCAAGACAGGGAGTCCAATCAATCCGCCCATACATGTTCAATTACCTGAGCTCAATTTTCGGCTTTACTATAAGCGAACAACTAACGTTTCTAGGAAAACCCACGGAACTAAATACCATTTTTGTAGCACTACATAATTTTTTTTTTTTTTTTTAGGGAACTGAGATCTATTAGCTTCCTCTCCCTCTCCCCTGTAGATGCGTACTTAGTTACGTTCTAGACCCCTGACAGTTCTCATATTTCTTCGAACTTAATAATCAACAGCTTTGCCATCCTCTGAGCAGAGCCTCTTTTTCGCTTCTACTTGATCGAGGAAGAGCTAGAGAAAAAGAGGCTTTGCCCGAATCGCGTCAAAGAACGTTTGGACTAGTCAATCACGTTTTCCCTCGTCAAACTGGTTTTTCTAATGCGAGCATTCGTTTCAGTTGATAAACCTCTGATCATAACTGAGCCTGCTGTACTCAGCGTACGGCTTTAGGCCTGTGTTCGGAACTGTATCCTAGCAACGATCAGCGCATGGTCAAAAAGATCTTACTCAAATGGTGCAGTCTTTCTAGAATACGCTAAAATCAAGCAAGCGAAAGAAAGACTCTGCTGGTAGGATGCGTCCTTGGGGATACAAGAATGGGTAAATTCCACTTCTCCTCTTTTTTCCCGTACGGTATTGTTTACGAGAAGAACCTTCTCTTTGGTGATTGTCCGCTAGTTCACCACACACATTTCCCTGCTTCATAACCAGGCGCATAAGGGAACATGGAAAGGTTTCAGGTTAACGCAAAGGTCAAACGTACACTGTAATTTTCAGGGAGTTATAATAACTCCTCTAGTGGGGCTAATTTAACTCCTTACAGTGGAGTTATTTTTCGTGGAGTTACTTTAACTCCAAAAAGGAGTTTAAAGAACTCTTTTTCAGGAGTAAAAGTGACCCCAGATATTGAGGAGTTAAAATAACCCCAAAAAAGGAGTTATCCTGTACCTAAAATTTTTACTCCACTTTCAGAGTTAAATTAACTCCAAAAAGAGTAAAAACAACCCATGTCAGGAGTACAAATAACCCCATTTCGGAGTAATTTTAACTCCAGAGTGGGAGTAAAAAGAACTCTTTTTCAGGAGTAAAAATGACCCCAAATTCGGAGTTAAATTAGGAGTTAAAATAACCCCAAAAAAGGGGTTATCCTGTACCTAAAATGTTTACTCCATTTTTGGAGTTATAATAACTCCCTAAAAATTACGGTGTACAGTCCACAATGTGGAAGGGGTTATGATCTAAAGAACGAGTTATATAGATGCATTAGTGACTGGGCAAGTCTCCCCAATCTTTTAAGGAAAGCCATACCATGGAAAATTTTAAAGCGCAACCTAAGAGCCAAATATTTTAGTCGAAAGCCTTTGTATTTGAATGATAGTTAATCTTTTAGTTTGGTTGTATATTTTTTTTACTTAGCCTTTCTTTTAGTTGTTTAGCCTTCTTGCCCTTTTAACTTTTTATCCGTTAACTTTTTATATTTGAGCAATAGTTAAATTTTTAAGACTGATTGGAATTAGTAGTTCTCATATTTTTTAATCTGGGTGTGGACCTCCCTGAAAACCACTAAATGTGACTAGAGCTTCCTCTGTAAAGATTATTTCATATTATTATTACTGATTTTATAAAATAACTAAGTAAAGATAGTACGCGCGTTCTGATTGGACAAAAACTTATGGTTTATTGTGCCGGTAAACTCATAGTTTTACTCAAAGTTATTTGATAAAAAGCAATAGTGATAGCATTAAGCAATAGACCACACTTTCTATGGGTTTACCGGCATGATAACCCACTTGGGATGTTCGGAGAACATTCGAAAAGCTTGTAAATCACTCGCCTTCGGCTGGTGATTTACAAACTTTTCTCGTGTTCTCCCAACATCCCGCGTGGGTTATTACGCCGGTAAACCCATAGAAAGTGTGGTCAATTGCTTAATGCTATCATTATTAAAAAGAAGCGGGGTTTGAATGTTTTGTCATCTCTCTAAATTTATCAGATAAAAATGACTCTTCGTTAAGTGAACTGAGCCAGTAAAATCCCATGAAACAACAAAAATGTACTTTAATTTTTGTACTGATCACGTTAGTTAAAACTTGTTTTGTTGTTAACTTTACGTACAATAAACTCAAGCAAATACATATGAATTCATTTATTAAGATTACTTTTCCCTGAGATGTATAAAAGAGGGGGGATAGTGGAGGGGGGTTAATAAATACCGCTCTTTCTGCCAAAGACTGAACCTTTTGAGGCGCAATAGACATTAAATATTATACATGTGTATGATTCGTTTTAAGGACAGTCTAGTGTTTTTGGCACTGAGGAATTTTAAGTTGAAAACCATAGTAAACTAACTCGATCGACAGAATAGTTGCCTTAACGTTTTTTTTTACAGCTTGCCTTACTTCCCTGATCTTCCAACAGTACATGAACGGGTTTAATGACGAGTTTAAATAGAGTAAAGAAACAGTAAATCGTCTAACGAGGTATACCGATAAAGTCATCCCTTGTTGAGGTGTCAAAGCTACCACTATACCAAACGGCAAATAACATGCAACCAATGTTCCCTGCACCCACATTGCACTGTACACCGCCTTTCCGTATCGATCTATGTTCAGTGTGATTGCTTGGCTCGGTTGTCCTTGAGCAACATGGTTCTGAACATGAATTCGATTATGACGCAGAGAAAAGAAAATTTTTTCGTAAGCGAAGATTGTGGTGATTAGACGCAGAGCTAAAATTATGTATTGACACCATGAAGTTAAAAGACGATTCCAAAAGATAGTAGATGCACCGACGATGGAAAAAATCCATAAATTAATTACAGTTATACATGTTTTTCTATAAGTTACAACTTGTCTGTATCTGAGCCCAAGCAACAAGGTGAGAAGTCTGTCCACACTTATTGCAGTCAGTGTTACTAAAGACACTACACACAAAGTATAACCTGAGAAAACTTCTGCAAAATGTGAGTAATGGCAAATATCCCATCTTTCCTTTACAACAGAAGTCAAATAAGTCACAGCCAAAGGATCCAAAATGATACCAACACAGAGATCAGTTATCGCTAGGTTACGATACAGAAGTTTGGACGGCGGATGAAGTGAAGTTTCCTTGTGTAGGGTAACTAGGATCAGAGTGTTCCCCAGAAATGCAGTAATGGAAAGAAAAATATTAAGAGCTGAAAGAAATATAAGCTCGCCATCTACACCTCTGATAAATTCCGCCAAGCAGAACAGTTCCATGAATGTTTTCTGGTTTTCATCTTCAGTAACGTTTGTCTGAGCCATATTCATCTGCGATGAAATGAGGTGCAAGTGAGGGCTTTATTTAAATATCACTCTTTTAATTTTGAGGGAAAGTGATATGATTCTCACAAGTTTATCACTAATAACTTAAGGCTGTTTATATAAATATCATCGTGTATCTGTCAGCTTATGGTAAAAAGCTGCAGTCAGTCAGAAGACAGTACGCACTTTTTTGTCGGGCTAGACGGGGTTTTAGAAAAGTTTAATTTGTAGTTGTTCAAGCCAACTTCGAACTATGATGCAGCCTGCATGTGCCAGGCTCAGGTGAAACGAACTGGACGGAAGATTTTAATGGCTTTTCATGTTGTCTGTCCATTAAAAGCTTGACGTATGAGTAATTTGACAGAAAATTCCATTAACACAAACTGTTAAGTTTATAAGCTTGAGTCATCATCGAATCATTTTCCCGCTCAGGCGAGTGTTATATGCATTATTAACCAACTTGCGGTCAGATAGCGGAAAAAAGGTATAATTAGTGATAGCAACAATGGTTTTAAGTTTTGTGCCTGTTATGTGAGGCAACTAAGTGAAAAACTTCGTAAATGCTTAAAATTCACACCAGAAAGAATCCTCGGCTAGTAGTAGGGTATATTAAGATTTGTCCGCTCACTGCCATTTCACTGCACTGCATCTACTTTCAAGAGTTTTTCCCAATATCTATACTGTGTAAACTAATTATCTAAGGGCATGGCAATTTAATTCTCTTCCTGTTTTACTGAATTATTGCAATACTAAGCAAAAGCAAAGCAGGTGATGTTATTATTTGCTTATAACTTAAAGCTTCAAATGGACAGAAAACAAACCTTATTATAATATGACTCGTGCATTAATTTTGTATCGGTTGTTCCCACGCGCTACTTTTAAGACATGGAGTCCAATCAATCCGCCCAGATATGTTCAATTGCCTGAGCCCTGTTTTCGGCTTTGTTATAAGCGAATAACAAACATTTCTAGAAAAACCTAAGGAAATAAACGCCATTTTTTTAGAACTATATACATAAGGAACTGAGATCTATTAATTTCCTCTCCCTCTCCCCTGTAGATGCGTACTTAGTTACGTTCTAGACCCCTGACAGCTCTTATATTTCCTCGAACTTAATAATCATCGGCTCTGCCATCCTGTGAGCAGAGCCTCTTTTCCCTTCTACTTGATCGAGAAAGAGCTAGTCCTGCCAAGTATGAAGACAAGAAGCCTTAACAGTCTAAACATACCAACTTGTTTGGTTTACACCGGGGGGTGCACTCCCTTATTTGGCCTAGAGGGGTATGTGCCCCTGAACAGGGTATAGTTATCAGGGTCTTTAGTCTTAAACATGGTACACAATTTCACTATTTAGCGTCTTGGACAGGGTGTTTTTTTGTATCCGAAGCCTTTTAAAGAGTGTGGATGGAGTTGACGGTGAGCGGTCTTTATATGTGGTGCCAACAATTTCTTCCACCAAAAGTTGTAGCTCCATGATTTCAGTTTGAGAAAATTACTCAATTCTGTATGCAAAACGAAATGAATCAGAGTTATTAAATAAAGTCTCTTGTCTTAGGGCCTGTTTACATGGAGTGGGGGACCCCGGTCTAGTGGGGTAGGTTTCTTTTGTTTTGTGTCCCCCAGAACTTGAAAACAAAAGAAACCAACCCCACTAGACCGGGGTCCCCCACTCCATGTAAACAGGCCCTTAGATGGGGTAGCGAAATGAACCATTTTCGTCTTAAACAGATGATTCAGATGCGTTTTTGCATGTGCCATAATGCTGGTTATTTCAAAAAAGCAAATCAACGCTATTCTTTTTTTTTAAATTCAGATTTTTAAAAAATGCTTCAAAAGTAGATAAACACGTAATGTTAAGTTATTTATTGTTGTTCAACAAACGTCTTGAATTTGATCCTTTTTAATCTCCATCCAAAATTCCCACGTGCAAGAGCCAAGCCAACTCGTTAAAAATTTGCAACATTTGCCTATTACCACAGAGAAAAACCTAACCTCAAATCACTGTCTTAAATTAAAAGGCCTAGGATTCAGTGTTTTGAAATAAATTGTCTTAACATTCTGCTGACATAGCATAGAAGCGTCAGCAGCGTTTGCCTCCTAGGTTTCTAGGCTCGTTGCGGGCACATAATTTACTAGACTTGTTACGATAATGCACCGCGGGCTATGAAACACAGATCATGCATCATTCTTCTCTGAAGCAACCTTAATTGAAATAGGTGTATACTGCTGTATACTAACAACACACAATTAGCTAAATACATGCAAGAAAGTGAGATCAACAGGAACAGACGATTTAAGAAAATATGATATTTCCTATGATTAATCACGTGTTCTTGTATTTCTACATAAAACCCAAATAACTAAGCACAGGGATCGAAACAGTTTTCCCACCTCTCTCTTTCGAGATATATGTTCCTTCCTTTTCGCCTCTTTTGTTACCTTTCTCCAATACCTTTCAACTAACGCACGCAAAAGGACGTCTCTCTTGCTACTTCTAGATTCGCAACAGTCTTTGGATAAACAAGAACGCTCTTAGTAGCGTTGAGTTTCGCTTGCTTGGAGCCCATGGGGCTTGGTGAAAAGTTTTGTTGTCAAAGGCGGTGGTGCTGTTATGCTACTTTTTCGTTTGGAATACAAAACGAGTGTCAATACTCAAAACGTTATTGCAAGGAGAGACATGCCGCACATCCGGCTTAGCTTCACACCACTGTGAAACTTTTGAAAACCTTTTACATATTGATATTGCTCCAGTGAGGAGAACTCTTTCGGGAAATTTACACCCAAAACATTGAACGATGATTTTTGTCAGTATAAATATGGTATATTGATATCGAGTCACTCTGAAATGAAATTACTGAGAGTGACCATTGACGAACATTTGAATTTTAGTAGGCATATTGGAGAGGTATGTAAAAACACATCTAGGAAGATTGGAGTTTTAATGAGGCTTAGAAACATGTTAACATTATCAGCCAAACTTAAGATTTTTATTTCTTTCATAATGCCTCAAATTACATACTGTCATACAGTGTGGCATTTCTGTCGGGCGTCGGATAGCAGAAAGATGAAGCGAGTACAAGAGCGAGCGTTAAGAGCCGTCTACTGCGATACGAGAAGTTCATACGATAAGCTCTTGAGAAAAGCTATACTCACGACACTAGCTATAGGCTGTCGCTGATTGCAGGATATAGCCATAATTATGTATAAGGCAAAGTACAATATATACCCTCCGTACATAAAGGACATTTTTAAGCTAGATAAACCTCGCTAAGGGCTCAGAAATTCTGGTGACATTTTTATCCCTCGATACAACACATAAACTCACGGGAGACATAGCCTGAGATACGTGGGCCCAGTAATATGGTCTCAACTAAGCAAGAATGTAAAAAACGCAGAATCAATTTACAGCTTTAAAAAGAAAATTCGTAAGGCAGATCTTGAAACAGAGGGCTGTAAAAACTGCTTTCTATGTTGTACATAAATGACATTTTCTAGACAAAAAGAACACCTCTTAATCAATAAGTATTATTTTATATGAAAAATCCGAATGCGTTTTCTCGACATTTTTTTAGGATGTATATTTTTGTAAATTTTATTCTTTGTAACTATTTTTTTATATTAATTAGTTAGAGCTGATAGTATTTTAATTTAGTGTCCCCTGTTAGTAGGCCTTACATGGCCAGCTAGAAGACCTGACACTGAAAAAAAGTTTATCATCATCATCATCATCATCATCATCATCAAATGAGGCGCAAGTGAGGGCTTTATTTAAATATCGCTCTTTTAATTTGAGCGAAAAGTGATATGATTCGCACAAGTTTATCACTAATAACTTAAGGCTGTTTATATCTTTATCATCGTGTTTCTGTCACCTGATGTTAAAAAGCTGCAGTGAGTCAGAAAACAGTACGCACTTCTTTGTCGGGCCAGACAGGGGTTCAGAGAAGTTTTGTAGTGTTCAAAGCTAACTTCAAACTATGATGCAGCCTGCATGTGCCATGCAGGCTCAGGTGAAACGAACTGGACGGAAGATTTTTAATTAATGGCTTTTCATGTTGCCTGTACATTAAAAGCTTGACGTATGAGTAATTTGGCAGAAAATTCCATTAACACAAACTGTTAGTTTTATAAGCTTAAGTCATCATCGAACCATTTTCCCGCCCAGGCGAGCGTCATATGCATTATATTAACCAACTTGAGGTCAGATAGCCGAAAAAAGGTATAAGTAATAATAGCAACAATGGTTTTAATTTTTGTGCCTGTTATGGGAAGCAACTAAGTGAAAAACTTCGTAAATGCTTAAAACCATAGCGGAAAGAAACTTCGGCTAGTAGTAGGGTATATAAAAATTTGTGCGCTGACTGCTTTTCCACTGCTCCCTCACCTCTCGCGTGTCTCCCTCGCGCGCGCCTTTTCTTTCTTTCGCCCACTACTTCCAAGCGCCCGCTACACAGGCTAGGAATGATTAGGAATGATTCCGAGGTCCAAAACACGAACGTGCTCCACTCCCGGGTTTCACAACTTGACAATCCATCTACTATCACCTACATAATATCAGACAAATAAGAAAGTTCTTGACGCCTGCTTACACCAAACGGCTCATTGTACAAGGCGTGATCATGGCACGCATTTATAATTTTCAACGTTCTTCTCTATGGTGTACCAGCTGTGTATCTTTCCAAATTGCAACGTCTTCAGAAATCCGCAGCGCGACTTATCACCCATACACCCAGATACTTACACATTACCCTAGTGCTGCTTCCACTGCATTGGTTACCGGTGAAGTTCCGAATTTGCTATAAAATCGCTGCGATCTCTTTCAAGGCTATTCACAATCTGGGGCCTGCGTATTTAAGTAATCTCATAAATATTAAACGATGTTCTTCCTCTAACCTGCAGAGTAATGTGTGCGTTATTTTGCAAGACCCTGTCGCTAAGTTCAAATGCACTCTTAGCTAGGGACAGAGATCATGTACTGCAACTGCTCCAAAGATATGGAACGGTTTACTGGACTACATTGGGAAAGAGAATGATTTTGGATATGTTTAAGAGACTCATTAAGACGCACTATTTTAAAGAGGCCTATAGCGCCCTGTCTTGAGCTATCTATGGTTTTTATTTTCTACTTTTATCTTCTATTTTTACTTCTTACTTGTTATGAGCTAAATTACCTATTAGGACGGAAATGTAACAAATGATTAAGCTTTAGTATATAGAGAGTAGGTAATATATCTTTTGTTTTAGTCTTATTCGAATGTTATGCGCATTTGATCATATTTTTCAATGTTAAAATGCGCAATAAAAGCAATGAATATTATTATTATTATTATTATTATTATTCTTTTTAACTTGTTTTTCCTTTTGATATCAGAGACGGATTGGTAATGACTTAATTTAAAACTCTGGACTGCCTGCAAGAGTTAGTGACCGCATCTGAGCCGCAAGGAATGTATTTGTGAAATCGTTATTGACACAGTGATTGCTACTTTTATCAATTTATACTATTCTTAATGTTATATAGTGCTTAATTCTTACTCCAAATATTTCTGTAAATTATGTACATATTTTTTAAAGTTGAATAAAATTATTATTTATTATTATTATTAATTATTATCATTGTTAATTATTATTATTATTATTATTATTATTATTATTACAACGGAAGTCGTCACGATTGTTATCCCCAGTTTCCTCGGTCTCCGCTAGGAACATCTGGGACCATGGCCGACCATTTGGGGAAGACCGACGAAAAAAAAAAAAAAACGGCTAAAGTTTCAGGTTCTCGCTTTGCTAAAACAAGTTCGCCTAATTAAACGTCAGTTGATAAGACATGGAAAAAGAAAACGAGTACTTGTAGTTATTTAAGAGTATGATTTTTCAGCTGAAAAGCATAATACACTAACTCGATCGACCGAAGAGTTGCCTTAATGTTTCTTTCACAGCTTGTCTTACTTCACTGATCTTCCAACAGTACAGCAAGGGATTTAAAGACGAGTTTAAATAAACTAAGGTAATCGTAAAATGCCAAGCACGATATGCAGATATAGGTATCCCTCTTTGAGGCATCAAAGCGACCGCTATAGTAAACGGCAGATAACAAACAACAAATGTTCCCTGTACCCACAGTGCACTGTAGACTGCCTTTCTGTATCGAGCTAGGTTCAGTGGAATTGCTTGGCTCGGTTGTCCTTGAGCAACATGGCTCTGAACATGAATTTGGTTATGACGCAGAGTACAGAAAATTTTTGTGTAAGCGAAGATTATAGTGACTACACAAAAAGCTGTAACTATGCGTAGATACCATGTGTTTATAAATAGACTCCAAATAATGGTAGATGCACCAACGATGGACAAAATCCAAAAACCTAACACAGTTATACTCATTCTTCCCAAAGTTACAACTTGTCTGTATCTGAGCCCCAGCAACAAGGCGAGAAGTCTGTCCACGCTTATTGCAGTCAATGTTAATGCAGACACTACACACAAAGTATAACCTGAGAAAGTTCCTGTCCGAAGTGAATAATAGCAAATATCCCATCTTTCTTTCACAACAGAAGTCCAATAAGTCACAGCCACTGGCTCCACAATGATACCAACACAGAGATCAGTTATCGCCAGGTTACGATACAGAAGTTTGGACGGCGGATGAAGTGAAGTTTCCTTGTATAGGGCAACTAGGATCAGAGTGTTCCCCAGAAATGCAGTGATGGAAAGAAAAATATTTATAGCTGAGAGAAAGATAAGCTCGCTATCTACAGCTCTAATAAACTCCACCGCGCAGAACAGTTCTATGAATGTTTTCTGGTTTTCATCTTCAGTAAAGTTTGTCAGTGCCATATTTCTCTGTGATGAAACGAGGTGTACGTGAGGGCTTTATTTAGTATTGCTCTTTTGGATTGAGTGGTGTGTTATTGATGATTCGCACATAATTTTCAATATGCTAATACACTCCTTTTCTCCATAAGAATATAATTTATAAGAATATCGAGGCTGAAATTTGCGAAATCTTAAGAATACTTTAAGAATAAACCCCAGGCTGAGATTTTGAGAAAGATATAATTTTGTGTGGTGAAAATCTGTAAATACAATTATAACAACAACAATTTATTCCTTTCCTTAAACGGCAAATCTAGCTAATTATATTTAACAAAACTATAACTGATACCCCAATATATTCTAAAACGGAAATGTCATAAGCTATTAGGTAAGTGACGACTTTATTCAGCCATCACTTAATTTAGTTGGGTGGAAAGGATATGATTCGCCCACCGCCGGGGGGGGAAGGGGGGGGGGGGGGGGGCGGTGTTTCTCACTTATAACGCAAGGTTGGATCCGCGGTAATTCTTCTGGCTCCAGTAGTTCAAAAGGTGGATAGCGCTATCTGATGGATAATTCTCTATCCAGTGGATTTCCCAAATACTTATCCGCTGAATAGTGATTTATCCAATGGATAGCGCTATCCAGCTTTGGAACAACTGGGGCCGGGTGTTTTCATTAATAGAAACCTTAAGATTGAGGTTTGGTCATCTTACTCCAAACGACAAACTGCTTTTTGCGCTCAACGGTTTCACGTTACTTGTCTGCCGTTATTAGGTGCTTATGATTTGCGGGTGGTAGCTCGCGGCTGCCATGTTTGTTTTCATTCAATCATCCACTTACTTCTATTTTAGCTAAGAAATTGCCTTCAAAATTATTTGAACTATTTTTGACATAGAATTCGATAATCAATAAGGAAAAGAGCTCTAGACAGTGTCTAGACAGTCATATTTCTTCTTATTAAACGTGGAACTGTGATGTTTTTGGATGCAAAAAACCTTGAGATAAACCACTTATCTCCGGTGCGTGGTCTAATCGTACAAACGTGAACCTCAAACCGCAAATCTGACGACAAGGCCCTGGTCACGTGAGTTCTTGACGTTTGCGGTTCACGGGAACTGCCGAAAAACTGTACGCGCGTCTTTGTCGGGCCAGACAAAATTCCCGGTGGTTCAGAAACGTTTTGTTGTTGTTCAAGCTAACCTAGAACTATGATGTAGCCTATCGGCCAGGCTCAGGTGACTGACTCGACGTGCGATTTTAATGACTTTTCATGTTGCCTGTCTATTGCGAGCTTGACGTTTCACACCTTATATTGCATTAATTTGACAGAAAATTTTAATAACTGAAGAGAGAACACAAGCTGCGAAGTTTACAAGCTTGAGCAATCACCATTTTCCCAGGCGAGCGTTATATGCGTTAATAACCAACTTGAGGTCAGATGGCTGTACAAAGGTATAGTCGTGATGGCAACAACGGTTATAATTTTCTTCTCTGTTATGGGGGGCAAAAAGTGAAACAGCTCGTAAATGCTTAAAACCATATCGTAAAAAAATCCCCAACTAGTAGTAGGGTATAATCAAAATTTGCATGTCCGCTGACTGCCATTTCACTGCACTGTAACCAGTCGAATGTTCCACACAGTATTTCCCCACAGTGTCTATATTGTGTGAATTAATTATTTAAGCGCTTGGTAACTTCATTCTTTACAGTGTTAACCAAAAGCAAAGCAGGTGATGGATTTACTTAAAGCTTCAAATAGAAAGAAAACAACCCTAACTTGGATTATAACTCGTGCATTAAATACGTATCAGTTGTTCCCACGCGCGTTTAAGACATGCCGCTTTTATTTTGATCGAACACACTATAGATTTTACTTGAGGCAGTCAGGGCAGTCAGGGTTAGAAGAGAGCGGGCAAGCCAAGGCACAGCTTGAAAAGTACAGTGATTAACATAAAAAAGGCTATTCACTTATTAGTATCCAGGAAGGACTATACAATTTATTATCATATGAAAAAAGAACTGACTAGACACTTATAAGTATAAGGAATGCACTTATGCATATTAATAAAAGGAAGGCACGGTATATCTATGCTGAAGGTATACTACTTCGTTCCACTCAAAGATACAACTTGGCTGTATCTGAGCCCTAGCAACAAGGCGAGAAGTCTGTCCACGCTTATTGCGGTCAGTGTTAATAAAGACACTGAACATAAAGGATAACCTAAAACGTCGTCTGCCAAATTGGCGTGATATCAAATATCCCATCTTTCTTTCACAACAGAAGTCTAATAAGTCACAACCAAAAGTTCACAAACAGTGCATTTCACTGTTGTCTGCATGGATGGGTGTTCGTAAGCGGGTTGAATTTGGAGAAAATGTTAAGGCTGTAATCAGGGACAAAGGAAACTGTCCGTGATCAGACCGAGGTGTTTGTATTAAACGGGTGTCGGTAAAACGGGGTTTGAATGTTTTGTCATCTCGCTAAATTTATCAGGTAAAAATGACTTTTCGTTTAGTGAACTGAGTCAGTAACATCCCATGAAACAACAAAAATGTACTATAATTTTTGTACTGATCACGTTGGTTAAAATTTGTTTTATTATTAATTTTACGTACAATAAACTCAAGTAAACACATTTGAAGTCAGTTATTATGATGACTCTCCCCTGGGATGTATAAAGAGGGGGGAATGAAGGGGGAGGGGGGGGTAATAAAAACCGCTCCTTCCGCCAAAGACTGATCCTTTGGAGGCGCAATAGATATTAAGTATTACACGTGTATGATTCGTTTTAAGATCAGTCTTGGAGTGTTGTTGTCACTGAAGAATTTTAAGTTGAAAACCTTAGTAAACTAACTCGATCGACAGAATAGTTGCCTTAACGTTTCTTTTACAGCTTGCCTTACTTCTCTGACTGATCTTCACCAGTAGAGCAACGACTTTAATGACGAGTTTAAATAAAGTAAAAAAAAAAAGGTAAATTGTCTAATGAACGACGTATATTGATAAAGTCATCCCCCGTTGAGGTGTCAAAGCTACCGCTCTACCATACGGCAGATATCAAACAACCAATGTTTTTGAACACACATTGCACTGTATACCGCCTTTCGGTATCGAGCTATGTTCAGTGTGATTGCTTGGATTGGTGGTCCTTGAGCAACATGGTTCTGAACATCTGCAGCAATGGACAGAAAATATTAAGAGCTGAAAGAAATATAAGCTCTCGACCTACATAAATTCCACCGAGCAGAATAGTTCTGTGAATGTTTTCTGGTTTTCATCTTCAGTAACGTTTGTCTGAGCCATATTCATCTGCGATGAATTGAGGTGCAAGAGAGGGCTTTATTTAAATATCGCTCTTTTAATTTGGGCGGAAAGTGATACGGATTCTCACAAGTCTATCACTAATAACTTAAGGCTGTTTATATTATTATCATCTTGTTTCTGTCAGCTGATGTTAAAAAGCTGCAGTCAGTCAGAAAACAGTACGCACTTCTTTGTCGGGCGAGACGGGGGTTCAGAGAAGTTTTGTAGTGTTCAAGATAACTTCAAACTATGATGCAGCCTGCATGTGCCATGCAGGCTCAGGTGAAACGAACTGTACGAAGATTTTAAATTAATGGCTTTTTATGTTTCCTGTACATTAAAAGCTTGACGTATGAGTAATTTGGCAGAAAATTCCATTAACACAAACTGTTAAGTTTATAAACTTGAGTTATCATCGAATCATTTTCCCGCTCAGGCGAGCGTTATATGCATTATTAACCAACTTGAGGTCAGATGACCGAAAAAAGGTATAATTAATGATAGCAACAACGGTTTTAATTTTTGTGCCTGTTATGGGAAGCAACTAAGTGAAAAACTTCGTAAATGCTTAAAACCATAGCGGAAAGAAACTTCGGCTAGTAGTAGGGTATATAAAAATTTGTGCGCTGACTGCATTTCCACTGCTCCTTACCCCCTCGCGTGTCTCCCTCGCGCGCGCCTTTTCTTCCTTTCGCCCACTACTGCAAAGCGCCTGCTACACAGACTAGGAATGATTATAGGAATGATTCCGAGGTCCAAAACACGAACGTGCTCCACTCCCGGGTTTCACAACTTGACAATCCATCTACTATCACCTGAATAATATCAGATAAATCAGGAAGTTCTTGACGCCTGCTTACACCAAACGGCTCATTGTACAAGGCGTGATCATGGCACGCATTTATAATTGCAACGGTCTTCACTATGGTGTACCAGCTGTGTATCTTTCCAAATTGCACCGTTTTCAGAATTCCGCAGCGCGACTTATCACCCATACACCCAGATACTTACACATTACCCTAGTGCTGCTTGCAGTGCATTGGTTACCGGTGAAGTTCCGAATTTGCTATAAAATCGCTGCGATCTCTTTCAAGGCTATTCACAATCTGGGGCCTGCGTATTTAAGTAATCTCATAAATATTAAACGATGTTCTTCCTTTAACCTGCAGAGTAATGTGTGCGTGATTTTGCAAGACCCTGTCGCTAAGTTCAAATGCACTCTTAGCTAGGGACAGAGATCATTTACTGCAACTGCTCCAAAGATATGGAACGGTTTACTGGACTACATTGGGAAAGAGAATGATTTTGGATATGTTTAAGAGACTCATTAAGACGCACTATTTTAAAGAGGCCTATAGCGCCCTGTCTTGAGCTATCTATGGTTTTTATTTTCTACTTTTATCTTCTATTTTTACTTCTTACTTGTTATGAGCTAAATTACCTATTAGGAAGGAAATGTAACAAATGATTAAGCTTTAGTATATAGAGAGTATGTAATATATCTTTTGTTTTAGTCTTATTCGAATGTTATGCGCATTTGATCATATTTTTCAATGTTAAAATGCGCAATAAAAGCAATGAACATTATTATTATTATTTTTTCATTCTTTTTAACTTGTTTTTCCTTTTGATATCAGAGACGGATTGGTAATGACTTAATTCAAAACTCTGGACTGCCTGCAAGAGTTAGTGACCGCATCTGAGCCGCAAGGAATGTATTTGTGAAATCGTTATTGACACAGTGATTGCTATTTTTATCTATTTATACTATTCTTAATGTTATATAGTCCTTAATTCTTACTCCAAATATTTCTGTAAATTATGAACATATTTTTCAAAGTTGAATAAAATTATTATTTATTATTATTTTTAATTATAATTATTATTGTTAATGATGATGATGATGATGATGATGATGATGATTATTATTACAACGGAAGTCGTCACGATTGTTATCCCCATTTTCCTCGGTCTCCGTTAGGAACCTCTGGGATCATGGCCGACCATTTGGGGAAGACCGACGAAAAAAAAAAAAACGGCTAAAGTTTTAGGTTCTCGCTTTGCTAAAGCAAGTTCGCCTAATTAAACGGCAGCTGATAAGACATGGAAAAAGAAAACGAGTACTTGTAGTTATTTAACAGTATGATTTTTCAGGTGAAAAGCATAATAAACTAACTCGATCGACCGAAGAGTTGCCTTAATGTTTCTTTTACAGCTTCTCTTACTTCACTGATCTTCCAACAGTACAGCAAGGGATTTAAAGACGAGTTTAAATAAACTAAGGTAATCGTAAAATGCCAAGCACGATATGCAGATATAGGTATCCCTCTTTGAGGCATCTAAGCGACCGCTATAGTAATCGGCAGATAACAAACAACAAATGTTCCCTGCACCCAGAGTGCACTGTACACTGCCTTTCTGTATCGAGCTATGTTCAGTGCGGGAATTTCTTGGCTCGGTTGTCCTTGAACAACATGGTTCTGAACATGAATTTGGTTATGATGCAGAGTACAGAAAATTTTTGTGTAAGCGAAGATTATAGTGACTACACAAAAAGCTGTAACTATGCGTAGATACCATGAGTTTATAAATAGACTCCATATAATGGTAGATGCACCAACGATGGACAAAATCCAAAAACCTATCACAGTTATACTCGTTCTTCTCAAAGTTACAACTTGTCTGTATCTGAGCCCCAGCAACAAGGCGAGAAGTCTGTCCACGCTTATTGCCGTCAATGTTAATGCAGACACTACACACAAAGTATAACCTGAGAAAGCTCCTGTCCGAAGTGAATAATAGCAAATATATCCCATCTTTCCTTCACAACAGAAGTCCAATAAGTTACATGCAAAGGCTCCACAATGATACCAACACAGAGATCAGTTATCGCTAGGTTACGATACAGGAGTTTGGACGGCGGATGAAGTGAAGTTTCCTTGTGTAGGGCAACTAGGATCAGAGTGTTCCCCAGAAACGCAGTAATGGAAAGAAAAATATTTATGGCTGAGAGAAAGATAAGCTCGCTATCTACACCTCTAATAAACTCCACCGCGCAGAACAGTTCTATGAATGTTTTCTGGTTTTCATCTTCAGTAACGTTTGTCAGTGCCATATTTCTCTGTGATGAAACGAGGTGTACGTGAGAGCTTTATTTAGTGTTGCTCTTTTGGATTGAGTGGTGTATTATTGATGATTTGCACATCATTTTCAATATGCAAATACACTCTTTTTTTCTCTAAGGATATATTTTATAAGAATATCGAGGCTGAAATTTGCGAAGTCTTAAGAAATACTTTAAGAATAAACCCCAGGCTGAAATTTTGAAAAGGATATAATTTTGTGTGGTGAAAAACTGTAAATACAACACAAATATACGTTTTCAGTTTATTCCTTTCTTTAAACGGCAAAACTAGCTAATTATATTTAACAAAGCTATAATTGATACCCCAATGTATTCTAAAACGGAAATGTCATAAGCTATTATTAAGAATAATACAAGAATGTTTACAGCCTAAAATCGGTGGGAAAATAAGAATATTCAGCCTGGCCAGGAAAAACAACATTCTTATAAAAAAAAGAGTGTAACTCAAGGCTGAATACTCGGTATTCTAGTCTGGTCTTTAAAGCTTTGTGTTTCTGTCAGTTGTTTGCAAAAGCTGCAGTCAGTCAGAAAACAGTAGCACGTCTCGTCGGGCTGATACGGTGCCGGGATTTCAGAAAAGTTTTTTAGTTGTTCAAGCTAACTTCGAACTATGATGTGCCCTGTGCCAGGCTCAGGTGAAATGAACTGGACTGATCAGTGATTTTAATGACTTTTCATGTTACCTGTCCATTTCAAGCTTGACGTATGACAACTTAATGTACATTACAGGCGAGTGTTATATGCATTATTAACCAACTTGAAGTCAGATGGCCGAAAAAAGGTATAATTAGTGATAGCAACAATGGTTTTAATTTTTGTGTTCGTTATGGGAGGCGACTATTTGACCATTTGATTACACATACTAATATCATAGGTGACGAATTACTCCTTAATTTTGGCGCGAAATTTCAGCGTTAATTTGTAATTTCACATGCGAAATTACTAAATTTCCATGGCAACCAGACGTACGTCTCCGTTTCAAGATGGCGGCGAAGTTTTAAAATGTCATCAATGAAGATGTCAGGGCATAAAAAGACGCTTTAGAAAACCTGAACACACAAAAGAGCACATCAAGAAGGATTCTTAGAGGTATGTTGTCGAAAAATTCTGAAAACTTATGCCAAATTTCAAATTTTAAACGTTTGAGAAAGTGGAGGTCACGATCGATCGATACGATCCAGGATGAACAAGTGAAAAATCCTTGATTGCTAAGGTAATTCGTCACCCATGATATTAATAGGTAACCAAATGGTATACTCGTGAAATTAGGGAATAATTTCACTTGCGTTTTGTCCAAATTATAAGGATTTGGACAAAACGCGCGAGAAATTATTCCCTAATTTCACTCGTCACCATTTGATTACACATACTTATTATTATTATTATTATTCTTTTTAACTTGTTTTTCCTTTTGATATCAGAGACGGATTGGTAATGACTTAATTTAAAACTCTGGACTGCCTGCAAGAGCTAGTGCGAACCGCATCTGAACCGCGAGGAATGTATTTGTGAAATCGTTATTGACACAGTGATTGCTATTTTTATCAATTTATACTATTGTTAATGTTATATAGTGCTTAATTCTTACTCCAAATATTTCTGTAAATTATGTACATATTTTTTAAAGTTGAATAAAATTATTATTTATTATTAATAATGATAATGATAATAATAATAATAATAATAATAATAATTATTATTATTATTATTATTATTGTTATTATTACAACGGAAGTCGTCACGATTGTTATCCCCATTTTCCCCGGTCTCCGCTAAAAACCTCTGGGACCATGGCCGACCATTTGGGGATGACCGACGAAAAAAAAAAAAAAAAACGGCTGAAGTTTTAGATTCTCGCCCTGCTAAAGCTAGTTCGACTAATTAAACGGCAGTTGATAAGACATGAATAAAGGAAACGATCGGTACTTGCAGTTATTTATCAGTATGATTTTTCAGCTGAAAAGCATAATAAACTAACTCGATCGACAGAAGAGTTGCCTTAATGTTTCTTTTACAGCTTCTCTTACTTCACTGATCTTCCAACAGTACAGCAAGGGATTTAAAGACGAGTTTACGTAAACTAAAGTAGCCGTAAAATGCCAAGCACGATATGCGGATATAGGTATCCCTCTTTGAGGCATCAAAGCGACCGCTATAGTAAACGGCAGATAACAAACAACCATTGTTCCCTGCACCCACAGTGCACTGTACACTGCCTTTCTGTATCGAGCTATGTTCAGTGGAATTGCTTGTCTCGGTTGTCCTTGAGCAACATGGTTCCGAAAATGAATTTGGTTATGACGCAGAGTACAGAAAATTTTTGTGTAAGCGAAGATTATAGTGACTAGACACAATCCTGCAACTATGTATTGATACCATGTGGTTATAAATAGATTCCAAATAATAGTAGATGCACCAACGATGGACAAAATCCAAAAACCTATCACAGTTATACTCGTTCTTCTCAAAGTTACAACTTGTCTGTATCTGAGCCCCAGCAACAAGGCGAGAAGTCTGTCCACGCTTATTGCAGTCACCGATAATAAAGATACTGCACACAAAGTATAACCCGAGAAAGCTGCTGTCCGAAAAGAATAATAGCAAATATCCCATCTTTCTTTCAAGACAGAAGTCCAATTTGTCACATACAAAGGCTCCACAATGATACCAACACAGAGATCAGTTATCGCTAGGTTACGATACAGGAGTTTGGACGGCGGATGAAGTGAGGTTTCCTTTTGTAGGGCAACTAGGATCAGAGTGTTCCCCAGAAATACAGTAATGGCAAGAAAAATATTAATTGCTGAGAGAAAGATAAGCTCGCTATCTACACCTCTAAAAAACTCCGCCGAGCAGACCAGTTCTTTGAATGTTTTCTGGTTTTCATCTTCAGTAAAGTTTGTCAGTGCCATATTTCTCTGTCATGAAACGAGATGTACGTGAGGGCTTTATTTAGTATCGCTCTTTTAGATTGAGTGGAAAGTGATATTGATGTCGATTCGCACATCATTTTCAATATGCAAATACACTCTTTTTTTCTCTAAGGATATATTTTATAAGAATATCGAGGCTGAAATTTGCGAAATCTTAAGAAATACTTTAAGAATAAACCCGGCCTAGGCTGAAATTTTGAAAAGGATATAATTTTGTGTGGTAAAAAACTGTAAATACAACACAAATATACGTTTTCAATTTATTCCTTTCTTTAAACGGCAAAACTAGCTAATTATATTTAACAAAGCTATAATTGATACCCCAATGTATTCTAAAACGGAAATGTCATAAGCTATTATTAAGAATAGTACAAGAACATTTACAGCCTAAAATCGGTGGAAAAATGAGAATATTCAGCCTGGCCAGGGAAAACAACATTCTTATAAAAAAAAGAGTGTAACTCAAGGCTGAATACGCGGTAATTCTAGTCTGGTCTTTAAAGGTTTGTGTTTCTGTCGGTTGTTTGCAAAAGCTGCAGTCAGTCAGAAAACAGTACGCACGTCTTCGTCGGGCTGATACGGTGCCGAGAGTTCAGAAAAGTTTTTTAGTTGTTCAAGCTAACTTCGAACTATGATGTGCCCTGTGCCAGGCTCAGGTGAAATGAACTGGACTGATCAGTGATTTTAATGACTTTTCATGTTACCTGTCCATTTCAAGCTTGACGTATGACAACTTAGTGTACATTACACGCGTGTGTTATATGCATTATTGACCAAGTTGAACAACAATGGTTTTAATTTTTGTGTCCGTTATGGGAGGCGACAAAGTGAAAAACTTCTTTAATGCTGAAAACGATACCTGAAAGAAACCTCGGCTAGTAGTAGGGTATATAAAAATTTGTGCGCTGTCTGCCATTTCAGTGCATTGGATTTACTCGCAAGCTATTCTCGTAATTACGTGCTTTCCATATCAATATTTATTTTACTAGTTTTTCCCCACATCCATGTTGTGTAAACTAATCTTCAAAGCGCATGGTGACTTAATTCTTAGTTCTTCCAGTTTTCCTGAATTATTGCACTGTCTGGAGAAGTCTTTGTTTGGTTACTACTAAAAGCTTCAAATAGACAGAAAACAACCTTAAAATTAGGTTGGGTGTATTGATCTCTGTATCAGTTCTTCCCACGCACTACTTTTAGGACATGGAGTCCAATCAATCCGCCTGACAAGTTTAATTACGGCTGCCATTTTACTGCTCCCTCAACCCTCGCGTGTCTGCCTCGCGCGCGCCCTTACTTTCTTTCGCCCACTACTTCCAAGTGCCTGCTACACAGGCTAGGAATGATTAGCAATGATTCCGAGGTCCAAAACACGAACGTGTTCCGACTCCGGGTTTCGCGACTTGTTAATCAATCTACTATCACCTGCATAATATCAGATAAATCAGGACGTTCTTGACGCCTGCTTCCACCAAACGACTTGTACAAGGCGTGATCACGGCATGCATTTGTTATTGCAACGGTCTTCTCTATGGTGTACCAGCTGTGCATCTTTCCAAATTGCAACGTCTTCGATTCAGAATTCCGCAGCGCGACCTTATTACCGATACACCCAGGTACGGTCATATTAACCCAGTGCTGCTTGCACTGCATTGGTTACTGGTGAAGTTCCGAATTTGCTATAA
This sequence comes from Porites lutea, assembly GCF_958299795.1. Taxonomy (NCBI): domain Eukaryota; kingdom Metazoa; phylum Cnidaria; class Anthozoa; order Scleractinia; family Poritidae; genus Porites; species Porites lutea. The sequence continues at coordinate 29,246,432 of NC_133206.1, read as the reverse complement.
AATCGCTGCGATCTCTTTCAAGGCTATTCACAATCTGGGGCCTGCGTATTTAAGCAATCTCATAAATATTAAACGTGTTCTCGCTATAGCCTGCGGAGTAATGTGGGCGTTATTTTGCAAGACCCTATCGCTAAGTTCAAATGCACTCTTAGGGACAGATCATTTACTGCAGATGCTCCAAAGATATGGAACGGTTTACCGGACTATATTAGGAAAGAGCATGATTTTGGATATGTTTAAGAGACTCATTAAGACGAACTATTTTAAAGAGGCCTAATGCGACCTGTCTGGAGCTATCTAAGGTTTTTATTTTCTACTTTTATCTTCTATTTTTACTTCTTACTTGTTATGAGTTATGCTAAATTACCTATTAGGAAGGAAATGTAACAAATGATTAAGCTTTAGTATATAGAGATTCGAGAGTTATGCGCATTTGATCATATTTTTCAATGTTAAAATGCGCAATAAAAGCAAGGACTGTCGACTCTCAGAACTTTTTAGGAACTCTTTCAAATAAGCTTTCGACTAAGAACAATGAACCCTACGCCAGCGTTATTTCCTGGCTTCGAATACAGCTCTTATTTGCTATATTAACAACTGTACACAGATGCGTCAGAGGTTCTAGATATCCATCCAAATCGTGTGAGGTCTCAGAAGACTTCACTTTCGCTGTAGCTGATCTACATCTGCACTCATAATTTTAGGCCTAGATTTTTGATAGTTTTTTTGTTAGTATTGCTTAATTTTCCTTTTCCCACTTTTAAATTATTCACAATTGTAAATAGTTTATCTATCGTGGACATATATTTAGTTTTTAATTTGTAAACAATACGATGTAGTTTAAAATTGTAAATCTTACTTATTGTTCTGATACTTAAAAAGAGATTGGTTTATGAATATTATTATTATTATTTTTCATTCTTTTTAACTTGTTTTTCCTTTTGATATCAGAGACGGATTGGTAATGACTTAATTTAAAACTCTGGACTGCCTGCAAGAACTAGTGACCGCATCTGAGCTGCAAGGAATGTATTTGTGAAATCGTTATTGACACAGTGATTGCTATTTTTATCAATTTATATACCCTGCGAGCGGCAGACGTTTCTCCTCGCTCATCGCCGCAGAGTGACGTTTAGCCAGGAGGAACGTCTGCGACTCATCGACAGAAATTCCATACTGCTGACGCAAAATCTGTCCGGAATCCGGTCAGAAGCGCTAATTGGTCGACGGAATAATTTCATTGTTTTAGCCATTGTTTACGAATGACAGACAAAAGACAAAAGGCTACAAAGGTCAAATGTAAACGCGATGAATCTCTAACAAAACAGCCAATATTTGTGGAATATGGTCTTCTCTTGAAGAAGCATTTGAGTTTAGGTGGGGCTCATTCGCAGATGATCACTTTACCAAAATCGACCAGGAGAAATGTAAAATTGAACAAATTTGCATTTGAAACCCCATGACTAACGGATTTATTATGTAAACATTGATTTACGTCATCAGTATGGAATTTCTGTCGCTGAGTCGCAGACGTTCCTCCTTGCGAAACGTCTCCAGAGGCGACGAGCGAGGAGAAACGTCTGCCGTTGTTAATGTTATATAGTGCTTAATTCTTACTCCAAATATTTCTTTAAATTATGTACATATTTTTTAAAGTTGAATAAAACTATTATTTATTATTAATAATAATAATGATAATAATAATAATAATAGTAATAATAATAATAATTATTATTATTATTATTATTATTATTACAACGGAAGTCGTCACGATTGTTATCCCCAGTTTCCTCGGTCTCCGCTAGGAACCTCTGGGACCATGGCCGACCATTTGGGGAAGACCGACGGTAAAAAAAAAAACGGCTGAAGTGTTAGATTCTCGCTCTGCTAAAGCAAGCTCGACTAATTAAACGGCAGTTGATAAGACATGAATAAAGGAAACGATCGGTACTTGTAGTTATTTATCAGTATAATTTTTCAGCTGAAAAGCATAATAAACTAACTCGATCTACAGAAGAGTTGCCTTAATGTTTCTTTCACAGCTTGTCTTACTTCACTGATCTTCCAACAGTACAGCAAGGGATTTAAAGACGAGTTTAAGTAAACTAAAGTAGCTGTAAAATGCCAAGTACGATATGCGGATATAGGTATCCCTATCCCTCTTTGAGGCATCAAAGCGAGCGCTATTGTAAACGGCAGATAACAAACAACCATTGTTCCCTGCACCCACAGTGTACTGTACACTGCCTTTCTGTATCGAGCTATGTTGAGTGGAATTGCTTGGCTCGGTTGTGCTTGAGCAACATGGTTCTGAACATGTATTTGATTATGACGAAGAGTACAGAAAATTTTTGTGTAAGCGAAGATTGTGGTGACTGGACACAAAGCTGCAACTATGAATTGATACCATGTGAAAATAATTAGATTCCAAATAATAGTAGATGCACCAACGATGGACAAAATCCAAAAACCTATCACAGTTATACTCGTTCTTCTCAAAGTTACAACTTGTCTGTATCTGAGCCCCAGCAACAAGGCGAGAAGTCTGTCCACGCTTATTGCCGTCAGTGTTAATGCAGACACTACACACAAAGTATAACCTGAGAAAGTTGCTGTCCGAAGTGAATAATAGCAAATATCCCATCTTTCTTTCACAACAGAAGTCCAATTTGTCACATACAAAGGCTCCACAATGATACCAACACAGAGATCAGTAATCGCTAGGTTACGATACAGGAGTTTGGAAGACGGGCGAAGTGAGGTTTCCTTGTGTAGAGCAACTAGGATCAGAGTGTTCCCCAGAAACGCAGTAATGGAAAGAAAAATATTTATGGCTGAGAGAAAGATAAGCTCGCTATCTACACCTCTAATAAACTCCGCCGAGCAGAATAGTTCTATGAATGTTTTCTGGTTTTCATCATCAGTAACGTTTGTCTGAGCCATACTCATCTGCGATGAAATGAGGTGCAAGTGAGGGCTTTGATATGATTCGCACAAGTTTATCACTATTAACTTAAGGCTGTTTATATCATTACTAGACAGTTTGTCAGTGTCATATTTCTCTGTGATCGATGAAACGAGGTTTCCGGTGTACGTCCGGGCTTTATCATGTCATTTACGCATCGCTCTTTTAGATTGAGTGGAAAGTGATATTGATGTCGATTCGCACAATCATCATTTTCACTACGCTAAATAAAAACACTCGTTTTCTCCATAAGAATATATTTTATGAGAATATCGAGGCTGAAATTTGCGAAATCTTAAGAAGACTTTAAGAATAAACCCCAGGCTGAGATTTTCAAAAGGATATAATTTTGTGAGGTGAAAATGTGTAAATACAATACAAATATAAGATTTCAATTTATTCCTTTCTTTAAACCGCAAAACTAGCTAATTATATTGAAAAAAACTATAATTGATACCCAAATATATTCTAAAACGGAAATGTCATAAGCTATTATTAAGAGTAATACTGAAGAATATTTACAGCCTAAAATCGGCGGAAAAATAAGAATAGTCAGCCTGGCCAGGGAAAACAACATTCTTATAAAAAAAGAGTGTAACTCAAGCCTGTCAATACGCGGTAATTCTAGTCTGGTCTTTAAATCTTTGTGTTTCTGTCAGTTGTTTGCAAAAGCTGGAGTCAGTCAGAAAACAGTAAGCACGTCTCCGTCCGGGTCAATGCGGTGCCGGGGATTCAGAAAACGGCCATAAATCGGCCCGTGGACCACACAGTAGAGACGTAACACACATTTTAAGTAAGGTAAGCTGTTTTATATTGAAATCCTTTCATTTTGGTAGGTTACAGAAACGATAGGTTTTTTCCCATACAAATCCTTATATTTTGAATGTTACGCAACAATGCCGATGCTCGCCGATGCTCGCCGATGCTTGCCGATGTCGCCGATGCTTGCCGATGCTCGCCGATGCTCATATTTCGAGCTTGGGCTCTGGGCTATGGGCTACCTGTATAGTAAAAATATCTGTTTGGAAGACGATTTGAGATCTAGAATTTTCGGAGCATTTGTTGTAACATTTCTTGCTTTCCTGCCTCTCCTAGGACTTTCGAACATCTAAAAAATGGTATAATTGCCTATTTTTAACGGATTTTTACCCTAAAAAGGTCACCTAGAATTTTCGGTAGCCTTTTTTTTTTGGGTGAAATTTTCGAAAAGGTAAGTTTTAATCCCTATAATTTTCGGATCACTAGACTTTCAGCTAGGAGATCCGAACAGATGAAAATATGCCTATATCTACCGTTTAAATACTAAAATACGTTTAAAGGAGCTGTGTCACGGTAGTCCAGTTCATTTTGTCTAATTTCGCCTATTACTCGCTCTCAATCGTTATGGAACTTAAAGTAAGCAAAGAAGATTACACGTAAATGACAAAGTCAGAGATTTGAGACAACCAAATATGTCTCCTAAGCATCATTTTTGAAGTTGCAAACAACAGAGATAAACTTTAAAAAACTGTTAAGCTGAACAGTTTTCAAAAACCCTAATTTGAATTTGTTTCATCTTCTTTAGTTTTGCCCATCCGTGGCATCTGTTGTTTTTGTTATGTTATTTTCACCTTCCTTTAATGTTTAAGGCGGTTATTTTAGGTTTCTCTTAATTTAACGGGTATTTTGTAATTACCTAATTTGGCTGATCTTTCGTGACACAGCTCCTTTAACAATGTCATGCTAAAGTGGTTTTGAACTATACTTGGGTGCCCCCCGCATGTTACCTGTCCATTGCAAGCTTGACGTATGACAACTTAGTGTACATTACAGGCGAGTGCTATATGCATTATTAACCAACTTGAAGTCAGATCGCCGAAAAAAAGGTATAATTAGTGATAGCAACAATGGTTTTAAGTTTTCTGTCCGTTATGGAAAGTAAAAAACTTCTTAAATGCTAAAAACCACACCGGAAAGAAACCTCGGCTAGTAGTAGGGTATATAAAAATTTGTGCCCTGACTGCCATTTCACTGCACTGCATTTACTCGCAAGTTATTCTCACAATTATGTGCTTTCCATATTAATATTTATTTTACCAGTTTTTTCCCCATATCAATATTGTGTAAACTAATCGTCAAAGCGCATGGTGACTCAGTAATTCTTAGTTCTTCCAGTTTTCCTGAATTATTGCACTGTCAGGTGATGACTCAGTGTTTGGTTATAACTAAAAGCTTCAAATAGATAGAAAACAACCTTAAAATTAGGTTGGATTATGACACGTGTATTGATCTTGTATCAGTTGTTCCCACGCGCTACTTTTAAGACAGGGAGTCCAATCAATCCGCCTGACATGTTGTAATTACGGCTGAGCTCAATTTTCGGCTTTACTACAAGCGAATAACTGACATTTCTAGAAAAACCCACGGAACTAACTTCCATTTTTGTAGCACTGTATATCACAGGTAGCTCAAGCTTGAAATATGAGCACCAGTGGGCATCGACATTGTTAAGTAACATTCAAAATATAAGGATTTGTATGGGAGAAAAAACCTATCGTTTCTGTACGCAACAATGCCGATGCTCGCCGATGCTCATATTTCGAGCTTGGGCTACCTGTGTATATATTAAATAGGGAACTGATATCTATTAACTTCCTCTCCCTGTCCCCTGTAGAATGATGCGTACTTGTGTTTCCACTCAAAGAAACAACATGTCTGTATCTGAGCTGTAGAAACAATGTAACAAGTCTGTCCACGCTTATTGCGGTCAGTGTTAATAGAGACACAGCTGAACATAAAGTATAACCTAAAACGATTGCTGCCAAATTGGCGTGATAGCAATATATCCCATCTTTCTTTCACAACAGAAGTCTAATAAGTCAAAACCAAAAGTTCATAAACAGTGTGTTCGTAGGCGGGTTGAATTTGTAGAAAATGTTAAGGCTGTAATCAGGGACAAAGCAAACTGTCCGTAATCAGAACGAGGTGTTTGTATTAAACTGGTGTCCATAAAGCGGGGTTTGAATGTTTTGTCATCTCTCTAAATTTATCAGGTAAAAGTAACTCTTCGTTAAGTGAACTGAGCCAGTAACATCCCATCAAAAAAAAAACTGTACTATAATTTTTGTACTGATCACGTTGGTTAAATTTTGTTTTATTTTCATTTTTACGTACAAACTCAAGCGAATGCATTTGAATTCATTTATTAACATATGACTTAACCCTAGGATGTACAAAGAGGGGGCGACGGGGAGGGGGAGGAAGCCGCTATTTCCCTCATTGATCCTTTTGGGGTGCAATGGACTCAAAGTATTTCACTGTGTATGGTTCGTTTTAAGATTCGTGGTTTTAGCATGAATTTTAAGTTGAAAAGCATAATAAACTACCTCGATCGACATAATAGTTGTCTTAATGTTTCTTTTACAGCTTGCCTTACTTCTCTGATCTTCAAACAGTACAGCAACGGGTTTAATGACGAGTTTAAATACAGTAAGGTAGCCGTAAATTGTCTAAAGAGGTATACCGATAAAGTCATCCTTCGTTGACGTGTCAAAGCTACCGTGATAACATACGGCACATAACATGCAACTAATGTGCCCTGCACCCACATTGCACTGCACACCGCCTTCTTGTATCGAGCTATGTTCAATGAAATTGCTAGGCTCGGTTGTATTTGATCAGCATGGTTCTGAACATGAATTTGATTATGACGCAGAGAAAAGAAAATTTTTGTGTAAGCGAAGATTGTGGTGACTAGACACAGAACTGTACCCATGTATTGACACCATGATCTTATAGGAGAATTCCAAAATAAAGTTGATGAGGCGACCATGGGCAAAATCCAAAAACCGATTGCAGTTATACAGGTTCTTCTCAAAGTTACAACTTGTCTGTATCTGAGCCCCAGCAACAACGCGAGAAGTCTGTCTACGCTTATTGCAGTCGATGTTAGTAAAGACACTGCACACAAAGTATAACCTGAGAAACGTGTTCCCTGAAGTGCGTAATAGCAAATATTCCATCTTTCCGTCACCACAGAAATCCAATGGGCCAGATTCAAAGGTTGCACAATGATACCAACACAGAGATCAGTTATCGCTAGGTTACAATACAGGAGTTTGGACGGCGGATGAAGTGATGTTTCCTTGCGTAGGGCAACTAGGATCAGAGTGTTCCCCAGAAATGCAGAAATCGAAAGAAAAATATTTAGAGCTGAAAGAAAGATGAGCTCGCCATCTACAGCTCTGATCTGAAATTCTGCCGAGCCGAACATTTCTTTGAATGTTTTCTGGTTTTCCTCTTCAGTAAAGTTTGCCAGTTCCATATTTCTCTGGGATGAAATGAGATGCAAATGAGGGCTTTATTTATATATCGCTCTTTTAAATTGAGTGGAATGTGATACTGATGATGAGTCGCACATCATTTTCACTGTGCTAACAGGGAGTATATATAAGCAAAGACGTTTTTGAGTGACGCGCGTCAACCGTAAGTGGGCTTTCGGCAAATCTTCTTTGTAACTAAAGAACACTTAGCAGTACAATTTTAGTAGAATTTAGGGATTGAATGAGAAAAGGCCTCACTTCCGTTTGGCGTACGTCGTCCAAAAACGTCTCTGCTTAAGTTCCCTAATAAGAAGAATAAGACTATTGTCATATTTTTCTTCATCTGTATGACTTTATCCCTAAGTGGCAAACTTCCCGTGCGAATGTGATGACAATTTTAAAAAGCTTGAATAAATTACCAAGTATATACAAGGGCTTTCAGTGCAGCTGAAAAATGGATGTTTAGAAGTACTGGAGCTGATGGCTGTATTTCTCCTCACAACAGACACCTGCGACGCTAAAAAGTGTTGAGAGTTTTTTGTAGATACTATATTTTTGCTTTGTTAAGGTTGGCTTCCAAAAGAGAAGGGACAAATACAAAGTTTGATGATTTGAAGTTCTTTAATCTTGCCCTGCATTCGGCGTAAAGTTGTTCTTCTTGTACCACCGTGCGAACTGTATTCGCCGTAGGTGTCTGATTACTCAGTTTCTTGCTGTAAAGCTTTGGGCAAGAATACCCTTGCAGAGAGGAGATACTAGTCAGTCGGCACTCTTCCTCTATTTGTCCGTCAACTTTCCCAAATGTGTTAACGTTGTATTTTAAGGTTAAATTTGGCCAGCATTCTGTGCAGGGAGTTCTACGGTCACGATTGACTTCAAACTTGCAAATATAAAACTAGAGAGCTCTGAGACTCATTTGCTGAAGGTAAAGAAAAATCTGTAGTGGTGGAGTTTCCTAGTTATCGACTTTTTGTGTAAAAATGCGATTTTAAACATATGCCGATAACTCGAACGTTTATATACGTACAAGAAAATAAAAAAAAAACATTCTCTTAAAGTTGCACCATTCTTTATTACGGATGCCAAAAATCATAGAAATCGGTTAAATTATTTCCTCCGAAAAACACGATTCAAAAACACAACCAGCGCGCGTATAAACAGGTTCGGGCCACATTAACAAAGTTAATCCTTTGTGCCCTAAAGCGATCGATTATGAATAATGAATGACCAACAAGAATTGCATAAGAATAATGAATAATTGGAAGAAACATTCAAAGAATAATGAATAAACGAGGCTATTCAGCTTTCACCCCCGAAACACAAGTTCTTATTCGATTCATGAAGTCTTTCTCGAGTGCGCAAAACTCATTCTCGTCCCCAGAGCCACTCGCAAAACCAAAAGAAACGACGGGCTCTGTAGACGAGAATGACGAAAGGCTCTGCTGGCGCGGTGCGACTTTCGGGTTTTGTTTGCTCAAAAAAACCTCTTTCCTCTGGCGCGGGTTGTCTGCTTGTTCACTAGAAAAATGTTCCTGCTTCGCAACCGGGTGCATAAGGGAACATGAGGAGGTTTCAGGTTCAGGGTTCATACTCTTTTGAGCTCTACAAATTCGATGACTTTCCATGACTATTTCCATGACTTCCTCAAGTTTTACATGACCTTATGTTAAGCTGTCGCTTTCGAAAATTTTCCAAAACTTTCCTTGTTTCAGTATATTTTCCCCCTAAAGCAGTTCAACAGACACAATCTCTAATGTCCACCAAAATGTGTGCCGCTTGCGCTGTTTGATTTCTCGTCTTGATCTTACGTTGTCTAGCCTTGCTTTGTCATCTGCAGTTACTTATCTATTAAACAAATCTTTCAATTTCAATGACTTTCCAGGACCGACAACTAAATTCCATGAATTTCCAGGCCTGAAATATAAAATTCTTTTGAATTCAATGACTTTCCAGGTTTTCCATGACCTGTACGAACCCTGCAAGTTAACGGGGGGGGGGGGGGGGGGGGGGGGAGCGGGGAAGTTACTTGAAGAAAAAAAAAAACGTTCGGCCTTGTAACCCCTATCCCATCTCCCCACCTAGACAGATCAAGGTTGCAATCCCACGTCGAAAACAAGAGTTAAATTGCAAACCTCGTATCATCTCAGTCTGGAAGGATCAAGAATTCAAAAGACATGTGCTTGTACACGAGAAAACTTGATTTAGGTAAGCAGCAAGGTATTCATTTCAATTGAACCTCTATCACAATCTGGAAGACAAAACTTGGCACCTCATCCAGTGGCATACACCGGTATAGCGTATACAAGGTAGTGAGGTGAACCACCCTCCAAGGCTAGTAACCAGTACAGCTAGTAACCAGTACATGTAACTGCCAAGACTTGCACAAAGGAAATAGTGATGGTGGGTAACTGGAGAAACTGCGAATTTGTTACAACATTCCTCCCGCACATCACAGGGAATGTCTAGCTATTAACAGTCAGCGTGGGGAAGACTCAGACGCACTTTGGTGTAGAATGGTGGTATTTGACGCTACTGAAATATATAAAGAATTCATTTCCTGCATTTGATTTGTTGCGCCGTAATTCGCCACTTTAGAACGAGAGGAAACTGGGAAGAGTTTACTTTCGCAAAGACTTCTAGGACCGTAACTAGGGACAGGGGAAAAAAAATTGACCAATCGCTGACTCGTGCGTCCCCAGTAACGATCCCAGAAAATATTGGGAGACATGATTTCGGTCCCAGTCGCCTTCTCGTTTCTAAAATGCGGTTTTAGTGGATCTATACCTTCTTTAGCCATCTCCCTCTATCTCCCACCCATCCCTGTAGGTGCCGCTTCATAACTGCGGAGCCTGGTCCCAGGCTACCCCTGCTAACTTTGCTTGGTCACAAGTGACATTTTCAGCTCTGGAGGGTTAGCATTTCGGAATAAAACCCGAACATATCCGAAGGCGTCTGAATAAAAATCGTTGAATACGTTCAGAAGATTTGTAGGGGCATGGGGAAAGTTGCGTTTTAAAGAGCTGTAAAAACGTAAAATGTGTTACTTAGTCTCGATAATGGCGTTATGATGACACAGATAATTCGGTTTTTTACGTTTAAATTTTAATTTTAAATTTTTTAACGTCGCTCGGAATTGCTGAACATAAGATCAGAGGAATGAGTCACGGGGCATACGTACGTTACGGGCGCTCAATACCGACTCTGGAATAACCATTGCCAGACTTCGGTCAGTGCGGACGAGCGAAGAAGTGAGCGGGCGGTGAAATACCGAACGAGCGAATAATGGCGGGAAGAGAGAAGGGCAGAGCCTGTAAGCATCTTTTCAAATACTTCAATCCGCCCACTCCTACCCCGCTCACTTCATAGGTGCGATGTAGGAGGCTTTCACATGCTTGACATGTTTGTTAGACGTGCGCGCGCAAAGCCAAATGACTGACTAAGAGTTGCAGTTAACTGTCACAATTGACCAATCACAGAGTATACCAGGAGCTGGTATACTCGAAAAGAGGTATTGAAACAATAGGAAGCTTTTACAACGACGACGGCGACGGCGACGGCAACGTGAAGTCAAAAAAAGCAATAGGCTTATCAGGGGCACCCAACGACAATTTTCGGAAAATATCTGTTCGAAAGACGATTTGAGATCTAGAATTTTCGGAACATTTGTTGTAAAATTTTTGAACATTTCTCTGCCGTCTCTACACGACTACGAGGTGAAAATGCATAATTTCATGTTTTATGGAGGACGTACACAAGCGACGACGAATTTTTCTTTCTCTTTCTAAACTTTAGTGCGGTCCCCAAGAAATCAACACCAGGGAAATTTGCCCACATTTGACCTTTCAAGCGAACTGGAATAAAGTGACGTTTTCGATGCCGTCGCCGTCGCCATCGCCGTCGCCGGGGCTACAGCTACCTAATGATTACAGGCTCCACTTCTCCGTCTCTCTCCAGCCATTAACGCGGTTTTCGTGCAACTTTTTTCAATCCGCTTTCCTCACTATCTTGGAGCCTAAAAACAGACTGACTCTGACAAAATCTTTGTACCTAATGTTGGGAATCGGTTGAGGTTTTATATGTATCAGTCCGCCATGTTTGTTTCGTGAGTATACGTAAACGAGAGGGGAAGCCTGGAAACGAAGTTGCGTTTAAACCGGTCATTAAGACTGGACGTCTCTTTTTTTTTCTCTGAAAAACAGTTTATGGAAAAGAACACCTGTCTATTAAGTACTTTTATTCGACTCCTACTTCAATCTTCTTCTCTAACAAGTCAAATAGCAACGGTTTTTGTAGCCAAAGCTGGACATGTTTGGGTTAACTGACCGTGGGAATAAAATCGTGGTGAACTTAGTGTGGGTAATGTTTTGGTATTATTGAACCTACATGGTTTCGATCTAGACTACGAGTAGTCCCCATTCTTCCTCAGGGATAGTAGAGCGAGCGAAACGCGAGCGCGCGTGAAAACCACCCCACGCGAGAAAGGCGAGACGCGGCGTGGGGTGATTTTCAAGCGCACTCGCTTATACTATCACTGAGGAAAAATGGGGACTATTCGCAGTGTAGTTTCGATCGGTAAGAAGCTACAAACCAATTAAAATCTAAAACGCTGGTTAATAAACCCAAACAGGAACTTTAACGGGACTTAAGAACCAAGGTCAGCACTAACATCGCAAACACGCCTAAGAACAACTAACAGCTGACAATGGCAAGCGAAGAATATTACTAAGATGGCATTAAGTATATCCGCGAGCTAAGCAAAAATGCAAGTACAAGTAAAAACAAAAGGTCAAAACAGAAAAACACCGGTGTGGACAAAATCAAGACTAACCTTGACCCAAACGAAACTTTGAAAGTAACTTTCAAATACTTCACGTATTAAATGTATATGGTTAAACGGCAGTTTTCGCATGAATTTTAGTCAGTATTACTATACAGCGGAAGCATATATAGTACCCTAACTTGAACAGCGGAATATTTGCCTTAATGTTTCTTTTACAGCTTGCCTCACTTCTCGGATCTTCCAGCAGTACAGTAACGGGTTTAATGACGAGTTTAAATACACCAACATAACAGTAAATTCGTTAAGACGGTAAATGGCTAAGGAAATATCTTTTTGAGGTGTCAAAGCGACCGCTATACCATAAGGCAGATAACAAACAATTAATGTTACCTGCACCCACATTGCACTGTACACTGCCTTTCTGTATGGGGCTGTGTTCAGTGGAATTGCTTGGCTCGGTTGTCCTTGAGCAACATGGTTATGAACATGTATTTGATTATGACGCAGAGTACAGGAAATTTTTGTGTAAGCGAAGATTGAAGTGACTAGAAACAGAGTTGCAACTATGTATCGACACCATGAAGATGTATAACGATTCCAAAAGTAAGTAGATGCACCGGCAATAGACAAAATCCAAAAACCAATGACAGTTATATGCATCCGTTTCAAAGTTACAACTTGTCTGTATCTGAGCCCAAGCAACAAGGCGAGAAGTCTGTCTACGCTTATTGCAGTCAATGTTAATAAAGACACTGCACCCAAAGTATTACCGAAGAAAGCTGCTGCCCGAGTCGCGTAATAGCAAATATCCCATCTTCTGTTTACAACAGAAGTCAAATAAGTCACAGCCAAAGGCTCTGTTATGATACCAACACAGAGATCAGTTATCGCTAGGTTACGATACAGGAGTTTGGACGGCGGATGAAGTGAAGTTTCCTTGTGTAGGGCAACTAGGATCAGAGTGTTCCCCAGAAATGCAGTAATGGAAAGAAAAATATTTAGAGCTGAAAGGAAAATAAGCTCGCCATCTACACTTCTTAAAAATTCCGCTGAGCACCACAGTTCTGTAAATGTTTTCTGGTTTTCATCTTCAGTAAAGTTTGTCTGAGCCATATTTCTCTGCGATGCAATGAGAGGCAAGGGACGGTTTTATTTATACATTGCTCATTTAATTTGGGTGGAAAGTGTTATGATTCGCACACCAGTGTTTATCACTAATAACCTAAGGCTGGGTACGCAGTAATTCTTATCGTGTTTTATTTATATCATCGTGTTTCTCGTCAGTTGTTATGTAGTTGTTCGCAAAAGCTGCAGTCAGTCGGAAAACAGTACGCACCTTTTCGTAGGGCCATAAGGGACCGCGGGTTCAGAAACGTTTTTTTGTTGTTCTAGCTAACCTAGAACTATGATGTAGCCTATCGGCTAGGCTCTGGTGAAACTAACAGTCGACTCGACAGACGATTTTAATGACCTTTCATGTTGTCTGCCCATGACGATCGACAACTTAATTAAATTGTTTTAATTTGGCAGGTAATTTTAATGACTAATCACCATTTTCCCAGGCGAGCGTTATATGTGTTAATAACCAACTTGTCGTCAGGATGGCTGTAAAAGGGTATAATCAGTGATAGTCACAACGGTTTTAATTTTTGTGTCTGTAATGGGAGGCAAAAACTGAAAAACTTCGTAAATGCTTAAAACCATACCGGGAAGAAACCTCGGCTAGTGCCATTTTACAGTGCCCTGCAACTACTCACAGGTAAGCGCTTTACAAATTACCAGCATTCTTAGTTACGTTCTTCCTCTTTTCCTAAATTATTACACTGTTAACCAAAAGCAAAACAGGTGATGTCTTTGTTTAGTTATATCTAAAAGCTTCAACTAGATCGAAAGCAACCCTAATGCGGGATTATGCCCCGACTATGCTCGTGTATTAATTTGTATCATTCAGTTGTTCTCACGCGCTACTTTAAGACAGGGAGCCGTCTAACCCCCGGGTCTAACGAATCCACCCAGACATGTTAAAATGCCCCTGAGCTCAATTTTCAGCTTTATAAGCGAATAAATATTTCTAGAAAAACCTACGCAACTACTATTTGTCTTGCACTTAATAAATATTTTAAAAGCACTGAGATCAATTAACGCTCTCTTCCTTTCTCATGTAGCTGCGTATAATTGTATAATATTATAGTTGCGTTTTATCCCCCTGATAGTTGTTATATTTTCTCGGCTTTATTTACGGCTTTGGTGCCCTGAGAGCGGAGCCTCCATTTTCTTCTTCTTGATCGAGAAGAAAAGGAGACTCTCTCGATCTCTCTCCATGAGTCGTAACAGGCCCTTGAAGTCGACGAAGAAAGAACTTCTGGGTCGGGAGTAGAAGCTGAATAATTTGACCTCGTTTATTCATTATCCTTTGTGTGTTTCTTCCAATAATTTATTGTTTTTATTAAGTTCTTGTTAGTTATTCATTATTCATAATCGCTTTAGGGTACAAAGGATTGCCCTTGTTAAATTCAGGCTTAATTATAACACATTTGGTAACAATATAACTCAACTGATATCCATTAGATGTTATTTCAAGATATATTCGCACCTTTTCTTTTGTTAATCAACAACCTTTCAGTTTAACGTACAACTCTCTTATACAAACTGAAAGTCCGGGGAGCGCTTGATTGTATTGTTCTCTATTATGGTAAACGACATTACATCGGTCTACCCAAAGCGCAATCTACTGGTGAAATGTGCGTATGATCTTAGCCTAGTGTGCCCGTGTCAGCAGATCAAGATTACTCTTCCAGTGAGGTTAATAGTATTGAAAACTGGGCGGTAAAAAACCTTATGAAACTAAAGCTGTTAGTATCCAGCAAGGACTAGACAATTTATTATCATATGAAAAGATCAGACTAGACACTTATAAGTATGAAGGAAGGTACACGGAAGGCACTTATGCATTAATAAAGAGATGGCACATGAAAGGCAAGAGAAGCCATCAACAAGGTATATCTTTGCTAAAGGTACACCATTAGTTACGTTCCTCTCAAAGTTACAACTTGTCTGTATCAGAGCCCCAGCAACAAGGCGAGAAGTCTGTCCACGCTTATTGCAGTCAATGTTAATAAAGACACTGAACATAAAGTATAACCTAGAACGTTTTATGCCAACATGATAAGCGTGATAGCAAATATCCCATATTTTTTTAACAACAGAAGTCCAATAAGTTACAATCAAAAGTTCATTTCACTATTGTTCGCATGGATATATAATATATGCCGCTCTTTCCGCCAAAGAATGATCCTTTTGAGGTGCAATAGACACAATGTATTACGTGAGTATGGTTCGTTTTCAGATCCTTAGAGTGTTTTTGGCATGAACCTTAAAAAGCATAATAAATAAACTAACTCGATCGACAGAATAGTTGCCTTACTGTTTCTTTTACAGCTCGCCTTACTTCTCTGATCTTCAAACAGTACAGCAACGGGTTTAATGAAGAGTTTAAATACACTAAGGTAACCGTAAGTTGTCTAACGAGGTATACCGGTAAAGTCATCCCTTGTTGAGGTGTCAAAGCTACCACTATACCAAACGGCAAATAACATGCAACCAATGTTCCCTGCACCCACAGTGCACTGTACACCGCCTTTCTGTATCGAGCTATGTTCAGTGTGATTGCTTGGCTCGGTTGTCCTTGAGCAACATGGTTCTGAACATGAATTTGATTATGACGCAGAGAAAAGAAAATTTTTGTGTAAGCGAAGATTGTGGTGACCAGACACAGAGCTGTACCTATGTATTGATACCATGAAGTTATAAGAGGGTTCCAAAATGAAGCTGAAGAAGCGACAATGGACAAAATCCAAAAACCGATTGCAGCTATACATGTTCTTTTCAAAGTTACAACTTGTCTGTATCTGAGCCCCAGCAACAAGGCGAAAAGTCTGTCCACGCTTATTGCAGTCGATGTTAATAAAGACACTGAACACAA
Organism: Porites lutea; assembly: GCF_958299795.1. Lineage (NCBI taxonomy): Eukaryota > Metazoa > Cnidaria > Anthozoa > Scleractinia > Poritidae > Porites > Porites lutea. Next base: position 29,230,404 of record NC_133206.1, on the reverse strand, counting down.
AGTATAACCTGAGAAACGTGATCCCCGAAGTCCGTAATTATAGCAAATATTCGAATTCCATCTTTCCGTCACCACAGAAATCCAATAAGTCACATTCAAAGGCTGTCCAATGATACCAACACAGAGATCAGTTATCGCTAGGTTACGATACAGGAGTTTGGACTGGGGGTGAAGTGAAGTTTCCTTGTGTAAAGCAACTAGGATCAGAGTGTTCCCCAGAAATGCAGTGATGGAAAGAAATATATTTACAGCGGAAAGAAAAATAAGCTCGCAATCTACACCTCTGATAAATTCCGCCGAGCACCACAGTTCTCTTAGTGGTTTTTGGTTTTCATCGTCAGTTAAGTTTGTCTGTGCCATATTTCTCCGCGATACAATGAGGGGCAACTGAGGGCTCTTTTTATGCATCGCTCATTTCATTTGGGTGGAAAGTGTTTAAGGATTCGCAAACCGGTGTTTACCACTAATAACGTACGTCTGGAGACGTGGTAATTTTTCTGGTATTTTTAATAACATCATCGTGTTTCTCGTCAGTTGTTCGCAAAAGCTGCATTTAGTCTGCAGAAAACAGTACGCACGCCTTCGTCGGGCCATACGGTGCCGGGGGTTCAGAAAAGTTTTGTAGTTGTTCAAGCTTACAACTACAACTATGATGTAGTCTATCGGCCACGCTCAGGTGAAACAAACTCGTCTCGACGGACGATTTTAATGAATAATTATGTTGCCAGTATCCATTGCAAAAAATTAAATTATATTGAATTAATTTGGCAGAAATTTTTAATAATTGAGGAGAGAACACAAGCTGCGAAGTTTACAAGCTTGAACAATCACCATTTTCCCAGGCGAGCGTTATAAGTGTTAATAACCAACTTGACGTCAGATGGCTGTAAAAGGGTATAATCAGTGATAGCAATAACGGTTTTAATTTTTGTGTCTGTAATGGGAGGCAAAAACTAAAAAACTTCGTAACCATACCGGAAAGAAACCTCGGCTAGTAGTACAGTACATTAAAATTTGTCCACTGACTGCCATTTCACTGCCCTGCAACTACTCGCAAGTACCCGCTTTACAAAATTAATAACCTGATCAGTATTTCCCAAGAGCAGCTATTTTGTGTGAACTAATTATCTAAAGCATGGTAACTTCATTCCTAGTTCTTCCTGTTTTCCTGAATTATTGGCACTGTTAACAGAAAACAAAGCAGGTGATGTCTTTGTTTGGTTATAATTTAAAGCTTCAAATAGACATAAAACAACCCTTATTATTCGTTCAAAATATTTCTACGATTCTGATTGGCTAAAAGCACACGCATAATTCACTACTGATGACCAAATTTGGAAGAATTTTGCGATTAATCAACCGATGACGTCAAAAGTGCAGCTTCCTTGCAGATTAATGCACCGTTAACCGGGAAGACCTGGGGACGAGGTTGAGTTGTTTTGGTTCTGAAAACAAAAATGGCCAACATTTCACTCGTTTCAAGAGTAGGAACTACGCGAAATAATAGCTAAAATCATGGCAAGAACATCAAGAAGACAGCTCGATGGGCGACATCTGCTATTTCGAGAATATCGGCGGAGCTGAACAACCCTAAACGTGCACTATCGACATCGATGGAAGTAAACACGTTTTACCCATGTTTTTAAACTAGGAATTATTTTGAATACATATTTATAATAAAAAATTGAATTCGGCTTTCGTATCATATGAAGAATTATGGAGATCTCGGAGGGTGTTATGCGCCTCGGCCAGATAACAGCCTCCTCGATCTCCATAATTCTTCATATGATACGTAAGCCGAATTCATTAATTGTTAAATTATTATGACTCGTGTATTAATTTTTTATCCCTAATTTTAAAGACAGAAAGTCTAACCTCCGGGTCTAACCAATCCACCCAGACATGTTAAAATGCCCCTGAGCTCAATTTTCGGCTTTATGAGCAAATAAACATTTCTAGAAATACCCACGCAACTACCATTTGTGTTGCACTAGATAAATATTATAAAAGCACTGAGATCACTTTACACTCTCTTCCTTTCTCCTGTCCGTATTTTATTAGTTGCGTTTTATCCCCCTGATAGTTCTTATATTTTCTCGGCTTTGGCACCCTGCGAGTAGAGCCTCCGTTTTTCTTTTTCTTGATCGAGGAGAAGAAAAGGAAACTCTCTTGATCTCTCTGCATGAATCGTGCCAAGCCTTTGAAGTCGACGAAGAAAGAACTTCTGGATCGCGGGTGGAAGCTGAATAATTTAACCTCGTTTATTAATTATTCTTTGCATGTTTCTTCCAATTATTCATTATCCTTGTTAAGTTCCTGTTGGTTATCGATTATTCATAATCGCTTTAGGGTACAAAGGATTGCCTTTGTTAAATTCAGGTTTAATTATAACACATTTATTTTGGTAATAATATAAATCAAGTGATATTTATTAGCTGTTATTTCATGATTCGCACCTCTTCTTTTGTTATTCAACAACCTTTATTTAACGTACAACCCTCTTGAATATTTAACAAACTGAAAGTGCTAGTCTGTTACACAGCCGTTTTTAGTGACGACACTAAAAACGGCTGTGTAGCAGACTAGGGGAGCGCTTGATATAGGCGTCTTTGTCATTACCATTTTGAACGTTTATAACAATTTATTACATCTTTAATAAATAGTATTATCAATTAAGGGCAAAATAAAGGAATGGATAAAAATTAATGGTCCAGTTTTGTTATTTTAGACTATATTTAGGCACTGAAATTGTTTCCTGGCGTCTGTTGCAACAGATGGCAAGGATGAACATGGATTAAAACTTGAAATTGTGGGCCAACGTTTTCAAGGTTTTAATGCATTGCTATCCCTGCAAAATTCACCAAAATAATTACATGAAATCTGATAAATCAGCCCAAACATGTTACACTTTTCCGTTGTGTTACGAAGAATAACAATTCCTAGAAAAACCCAAGTAATTACCGTATTTATTGCACTATGTGAAATGAGGCACTGAGCTGAGATCTATAACCTCATCAAATCCCACCCACAGTGCGTATTTAGTTACTTTCCATCTCCTAGACGATCCTCACAGTTTCTCGATTTTATCAAAGGCTTTTTTCGGGGCATCCAGTACAAGGATAGCTTTTCGGAATACAACCCGAACATATTCGAAAGCGGCCGAATATCTTCGAAGACCTTCAATTTGCATTTCTGCAACGTCGCTCGGAATTGCTCGTTCAGTCAGGTGTGACTAAACGTAACGTTAAAGATACGAGTTACGGGGTATACGCTACGAGCTCTGAATACACACTCAGGCAAAATGTTTGCCCCTCGGTATGTAATTCTTAAGGTATCCAGGGATTTCCAGCTAGCCCATTGATTATGACAGATCAGTAGCCGATAACTGGCAACTTGGTCCTCAAATAGGCCCTTTGCGGAACGTGGTCACGTGCTTAGATGCCACTTAGCAAAGGCTCACTGGAAGGCAAACCATCCAACCGTTCATTCTGATCACAAAGCTTTAAGTGCGATCGAGCGGAGCATTCCTAGTTTAATTATTCTGTTGAAAATTAATCGACATGACTGGACTAGACTACTCAACGGACGTTTGAATTAACCTAGGAAGGCTTCGCCCGATCACAATTAAAATGTAAGCTTGGATGGTTTGCCATCAAGCGAGCCGTTGCTAAGTGGTATCAATGCTGACCGAGTTCAGCCCTTAGTCCCGGCACTTGTTAGACTGGATGAATTAATGCAAAGAAAAATAGACGGTTGGGCGCAATAGAAAAACACTTCTAAAAACCACCGCTACAAAACACCAGCAGCACAACCGCTACAAAACTACTACATGTACATGATTGAGGACGCCTTCTACAACGTAGCAGAAACATTCAACGAAAGGCCGCGCTTTTGAGTTGGGCCGCAGTGGTCGTGATAATTACCCACACTGCTTGGTATAGCCTTTAGATACACGTTTGGATGCAAAGTTAACTGATTTTTTTATTCTTTTCACTTTATCCCTTCTGCCATTGGCAATTTTTCTGTAATTTTCTATAACAAAAACACCTTAGTCTGGTTTCACCGTTAGTTATCTACAACGCTTACAAAATGCACCAAACAAATTTCCCTGTGCACTCAAAAAAATAGTCCATTTGACAGCAGATTTTGGATACACAAAATTAGCAATCTCAATAAATATTCTGTGGACCCTATAAAGGGAGATATAATATCATTGGCTGTCATAAACTCTGTACCAGCTCAATAAATTTGATTAATCTATCAACAGAATTCTGTGCGGATTTGTTGCTGGCAGAAAGCTCGCTCTTGGCTTGCATCTGTTCCTGAAGTAAAAAAAAAAAAACGACAAAAGAAAACTAATGGAATATTATTATTTCTGTAAATAATAATGTATCCAATGTCAACCTGAGCGCCCACCATAAAATCCTCTAGGGGACCCCGTTCTCAATTCTTAAAGGAAGAAAATTATTAAGATATCCACCTTCAAATGTTGGGAATTGGCAGAGATTTCATAATCGATTATCAAAAATAACTGGATTGACCAAACCGATCCATAATCGATTATGACAGCGAAATCTCTCTAAGAGGATTTAACTTTTGCTAGCTTGTATCAGCCGCCTGGGTACATGTAAACGAGGCAATGCTGAGAGAGGGCCCTGGGATCGAAGTTGCGTTTTACTTCGAGCCGTTTGCTCGGAGTCGATTTACCCGCGCCGCATTTCTTTTACTGGCTGTTCAGCCATTAGACAGCTAACTATTGAGGTTTTAGAATAATTTGTAACATTAACAAGGTAAGTCTTCCCATAAAAGGCATAACGTTCGTATTTTGAGTGAGCACTTGTGCTCTTAGACGATAACGTGGGTAAATAAATTATTGATTGATTGATTGAACGAAATGTGAACGAAAAGGAAAACTCTTAAACATCCACAACGAGAATAAAGCGAGGCCGTTGTGCTGTGTTTAAGAATACGACAACATACCAGATGTAATAGAAAGGATCATTAGTGGACTATGGCTGCATTACGAGTCCACTTAAAAGACAACACACAAGTTTTAAATATTTTCATATGTCAACAAAATATATTTTTTAATTTTTTTCCGCCATAATCGATTGAAAGTTTTCCATAATCGATTGTCGTTGCGTTTATTAACGGTTTTCGATCAATGATCGATTATACTAAATGAATGAATAAATAAATATATAATAAGTAATAATTTGGAGGTAGCACATCCACAAAGTGCTTCTTCGTATACCTGATTCCTGGTAGAATTTGAATTTGAAAATGTTGGCTTTTGAAGAGAGAGGAAAACCGGACTACCCGGAGAAAAACCTCTCGGAGCAAAGGAGAGAACCAACAACAAACTCAACCCACATATGGCGTGGACGCCGGGATTTGAACCCGGGCCACACTGGTGGGAGGCGAACGCTCTCACCAGTGCACTATCCCTTGCTCCCATAGGGATGGCCTATCACTGCCACTTTCCCCCACTCAATGGTTATCCTCTTTCACTGCTGCCGATGCCGCAAACAAGCACCACCCCCCTTTATTTACTCCCCCTTCTACTGACCAAAGCCCTCAACACCTCTCATACAAACACAGCCACCTCCCCCTTCTTTTAGTGTAAATGGGTGAGGTCTGTTATGGAGCGGGGACGATTGTTTACCAGTTACTGTAAGAGCAATCGACTTTTAGTTGAAACAAATTACTTCTTACGCGACACAGACGCTATTTGAACTCTTTTTGTAAGGCACGCAGCAGACGTTTTCGTGCGCTTGAAGGGTAAAAGTATACCCTGTTTTGATGTCAGATTTTAGATTAACGTATAGCAATGGACAAAAATGTTTACTTACCATTATTGCATTACTGAGTTCTTTCGCTTTGGCTTCTAACTCCACTCTTTCGGCTTTTAATTCTTCACTTCTTTTGAGAAGTTTGTTTTTTTCCTCTTCTTTTGCTAAAAAATGCCAAAAAAAAAGTAAATAAATAAAATAAAATAACATAACATTATATGTATGTAAATATTCCCAGACTAAGCGGCGTTTCTAAATCCCTCGCTTTAATCGCGCGAGGGATGGAATTAGCCACCCATGTGACTTGCGGCGCGGAGACACGAAAGGCGCGAAAAAAGAGACTCTTAATTCGCCCTTGCCTCTCGCATCTTCGCCGCTGCAGTTGTCCCTTTCGTAAACGGTCGCTGCCATTTTTACGACACTTAGAAAAGTTTTCACCTGTTATTGAGAGTGTTTCTATGAAAAAGACAGAAAATCGCAACCTAGGGTCAAACTAGGCCTCGAACCCGATCCCTTAGTATCGTAATCTCTCTCTGTTACCACTACACTACCACACAGACCCGCCAAAATTCCGAAAAATTTAAGTTAATACACAAACAAACTGTCTTTTTTAACTGTGCATCAATAACAGGTGACCCTAGCCCTTTTCGTAAATTTTAACGAAAATTCAACTTCCAACGGCTTCCAACTTCCAATTCGGCTCCAACGTCGTTCTTTTTAACACTATTCGAAAACGTATTTTTTGCCTTTTCGCAACTTAATCCAGGGAATATATTACATCTATCATGACTTGACAGAAAGGGTTGGTTACTAATGGTGATATCGACCGTTAAAAATGGCAAAGACCGTTTACGAGAGGGAAATAGGCTTTGCCGCTCGAGTATTTCGCCATGCCACTATAAATTTGTACCCTGTGTACCGGAGACTTTTCATAGGCGGTTTCCGGCTTCGGTATAGCTTCACCCTTCGGCTTAAGACGTATCGGCCTGTGGCCGACCCCGAAGCATCTCCCCTGCATTCAATAGCCGCACGCGAGCAAAAAGACCACTGGTGCCCAGGATACCAACTGATCACACGCGTTTGGACCTTCTATAACTCGTAATTTGATCACGCGTGTTTTGACTATCTGTCAGATGGAGCAAAAGCGTTTGGACCTTCGATTATTCTCGCGCGCACTCCGTAACCTTTGGTTATTACTAGTAGTGTTAAGGTATTATGCTATCATGTCGTCCCTAGATCTCTACATATATACCATACCATAAAACATAAATCTTCTATTTAGCCCCCCCCCCCCCTCTCTAATGAGCGCCTCCTTTTCAAGGAAAGAAAGTTAGAAAGCCCCCACCCCCCCGGATTTTTTATGGAGTTCTTTATGGAGAACTTTATGGAGAACTGATACCAACGTCTCCTCTAAATTAAGCCCCCCCCCCCCCCCTCCCTCCCTCAAAAGGGTTTAAAATAAATAAGCCCCCGGGAGGCTTAATAGAGGATTTACGGTATAGAAGGAACAGAGTTTTGCGATTTCAGGCTTAGTCTATAGATTTATAGCCTACATAACAAGCACCGGTTATTATTGTTTACAGGCCGTGCGAATATTACGCGTGAAGGAGAGAGGAGGCCAAATTCTCCTTTTCTCCCCTCGCGCGCGTCCTCGCGGTTTCTCCCTTCACCCCAAACACACACCGGCGCTTGCTACGCAGCCTAACAGATTTGGGAAGCGACGTGATAACAAGTATATCACAGATTCGTTTTAGAAGTCAAGAAATCAGTGATTCTGTGTTGTAGTCACCTGTCTTGTGAGCCAAGTATGAATGTACCACGGCTAAAGTTCCAGGCCACGGCATTGGTTCATCGTCTTTTACTTTCTCCTAAAAATAGGAGAGAGAGCCTGTTAGTATTTCTTAAACAACCCTCTTCCGCCCACTTCCGTCACGTCTGGATTCGGCCCTCAAGCTGTCAAAATTTTTATTTACTAGAATCATTCATATTTGCACCGTCCCCCCGCCCCCCCTCCCAGCGCCTACACGTTTTTAGCGTCACTTTTTAAGCTACGCGCAAACGGACGCAACAACTCACAACATTGCTGTTGGGAGCTGTTGCGTCCGTGTTGGCAGTGGTTGGCAAACGGATGCAACAACTCCCAACAATATTGGGACCTGCAGTGCACCGTGGGAAGGATACAACCCTTAAGACTTGCTGCCTCCAAGAACAAGTTTAACGCGGGTGCGTGGCTGTGCAAACGGATCCAACATAGTCGCGCTACGCTTCGGCGATCACGGAACAAAAGAAATGTTGGGAGTTGTTGACACAAAGTTTGACCGGTTTCAAACCCTGCGCAACAACTCCAAACAAAACGCAACAACATACAACAGGGTGGGCAAACGGAGGCAACATGTAACATGCAACAATGTTGCCTCCGTTTGCACGGGGTTTTACTGCACTAATGCACTTCTCTCTTGAAACTGGAACAGGCTAGTATGGTGCAATAGTGCTTACCTTGCATTTAGGACAAAGCCACATGCCAGGAGGCACGGCCGTGAGCGGCGGGTCCAGACAGCTCATGTGATAAACCAAATTACAAGTGTCACAGAGGAGCAGCTCTCCACTTTCCCTGCATATCTCACATACTTCATCATGATTATCATCCTGTGAAACAGTAACAAGTCAATTGTAACTTCACTGCATTGTCTTCCATTTCTCTGGGTACGACTTTAATACCCAAGAGAAATTAAAAACAAAGGTTAGGCAAAATGTTTGGGTGGGGTGAACAAGGTATATTATTGGAGATTTGCAATTAATGGGGACTATCTAGAAATCTGCTTGAAATAAAATATTACAATGAATGTAGCGTTTAAGTGGTTCAAAAATCATAGTAGAAAAGATTCGTACAAAACTTTTGCGGATTCGTATTCCAGAATACCATCAATCGAACGCACACTAAGTAATACGTGGCCGTGAACCAGCCTCATTTTGGCAGGAAAACGTGGTAACCGTCTTCATTCTACTACGAGTTTTAGTGAGAATGTCGTAATAGCGGAAACAAGTCATCAACTGTTAGAAAATTTACAATTTTGCGATTGGAAGAGGGCTTTATAAATAACAATCTCCTTTAATAAAAATAACCATGCTAAGCCGGGTTTCTGGGGTGTATATTTTAAATCTCGCCCTCGCAGTCGTCTTCGTCGTCAAATAACAAGGTCTCTAATCAATACATGACGTTAGGGGAGGTGACTTGGAGCCCTGTAAGTTCCAGCAAAGTGTTAGGTATCCATAGCAACCATGTGGGTAACAACAAGAATTCCGTCTTCAATTGTTTCATTTGAGAAATGTAGAGACGTATGTGAAACCAGGAGATTTGCGTGGATTTAGGAAACTCCAAACAGAGAGTTGGAATAGAGAAGAGAGAAAATCCTCTATTGTTTATCTAGCATTTAACAATAAAAATAAATCACAATTTAGGACTGAGCGGAGTTGAATTCAGTCTACAATAAAAAATTTTGTTAATCACTCGTGTGTTCGCTGGTACAGCAATTTACATGTGCTAGGGTAGTGGGGTAGTGGCCCTGTTCATACAAAGAATTTAATGACAATCCCATATAAATGATCTCAAGGGTTTCCTAAATTGACAGGAGGATCTTGCAAATGCAATGTCAGACCGGAATGTGTGGAATGAGATCATTGTTTGAATAAAGCATCCAGACTGAAAAGGGTAAATGATGATGATGATGATGATGATGATGATGATGATGATGATGATGATGATGATGATGACGATGATGATGATGTATTCTAAACATACGTACCTCATCAGCAGGAGAATCTCCAGTGATGAATCGTTTATACTTGAATTTCTTATGTTTGCCATTTTCTGTGTATCCATTAGGAACAGGAGACGATGGATTGGGGGAGTTGGGAGCACTGCTACTACTGAACTTAGGTGGGCGTCCTCGGCCTCTCTTTACTGGTAACATTGTTATTTTCTTTATTCTCTTAGGCTTCAAAGCAAGAAAAAAAAAGTCTTATTAAAATAAATAATTATTTAACTCATACATTATTTGGGGCAGACACTGCCCTTACAAAACCCCTCAAGAAACAATAAAAATGTTATGAAGAGAAAACTTAGACTTTTGGAGGAGAAAAATACCCAGAGTTTGTTGTGGTTCTACCAAGAAACAAAAGCTCAGCTTTAAACCCAGATCAAATCAGCTACTGTAAAGTTAGTGGTAGAGGAAGAGGTAGTGAAAGTAGAAGTTAGAAATAGTATGGGGTGCATGACCATAAAAGGAGGTGGGAGAAAGTGGCCCTGTCCAACCCCAACTTTTTTGGCAAAATTATAAAATATTATTATAAGAAGACTTAATTTTGTGGGGATGCCCATGGAAGACCCTACGGGAATGTCTGGCACTTTCAGTGGTGACATCTGACAGTAGCTTCAGGTGTGAAAAGTACATTGTAACTTGTTTTGCACTTGGACTCCACTGAGGTTAGACTGCAAGCAGTCTCTCTTTTTCTTCAGATTTAGTGAGTCAGGGGAGTGCACGAGCAGCAAGTGGTTAAGCCGTGAGATGCGAAAAACGCGGTCCGCAGACCTAGAAGAAAAAAAAGGGACTGCCCGCATAGCCAGAGCAAAGAAATACGCGTTACGTGCCTCTCCCGTTTCCCACCTTCAGTCATGATGCACGTGGTCAATTGCATGTCTCATGCATTTGCTCGACAGACCAAGGAAAAAGAGAGACTGAGGTCAACATTTCATAAGCACACTGGCCCACCCTCTACTGAATTCACTTTCAACAGGATTTCAGTGTAACCTCATTAACTAAGTTCCCTCTACTGTAACCAACAGCCCAGTATGGCAAATATTTTTGGTTAACCCAGTTTACAGTAAAATGCACACAGTAGGGATAATACAATCAATAATAATATTTACGGTCCACTTAGTTTACACTAAATATCATTACAGAATGAAAAAATAACTATTGAATGAATCAAGCACTTGAGATGAAGACTCACGTCTATTATTTTTACACTGTACTCGCTCAGGGAGTAAAAACCACTTAAAAACTAAAAGTAACTAATAATATCAGAATTGCCTTAGTAATATTATTAGACAAACTAATAATATAATAATATTAGACAATAAGGATTAGAATAGATTTGAATTGAGAGATGCAGCTTATTATCCTACGAGCCCTCAGTGCAGATATTTTGATCTGTAAATTATAACCAGCACATGTAAATTAAATAATATCAGAATGCATGAGTGTTGATCAATAATATATATACCTCTGGGTCAATTTCCAGTGCATTTTGTGGAGAAATACAATTACTTCTTCTTTTTCTTTCTTGCCTCTTCAGTTGAAGTTCTGTTGAGAAAGTCAAATACATGCACATGTAACTTCTATAAACAACAAGGATCCCCTAATGATTATAAGTCACTGTGCGTAATTCACTTGAATTGAATCTCAATACGAAATTGAATACTACAGATTAAAGATAACTTTGAAGTCAACAGTTTGAATCTACCTAGACTGTACGGTTTTGTATGGGTTTTACACAGACATAACACCTACAATGTATTAAGATAATCATGATATTGCTTCCACAAAATTTTCACATTCGTTCCATTTAACAAATAAACAAGATCCCACAAGTTACTGAAATCTCGATCATGTTAAAGCAAAGTGAAGAAAAACCAAGAAAGCAACCCTGTTAAATAAAAACATTCATCAATTCAAAAACCTTCCCTGTTATTGTTTTATTACCCAGAACCCAGAAAAGTCTAGGGTACACAGAAGAGCTTAATATTAAATATAAAATATAATTTCCACAATAAACCAAACATTGTTCCATCATCTTCACCATCATTAACCCAAATTAACATTAAACAAAGAGTTTACAAAACTATTATTAAGAAAATGCAAGCCCTCTTGGAGCACACGATTATTACAGAGCACAAAATAGTACAAAATGAACTCAGTTGCTTGTGTCAACAACAAAGCAAAGTGAAAGTGGACAATTGTACAGCAGTAACACAGTACTAACAATAATTGATTCCTACATTCATAAAAGCATCTGTTAACTTGATTCAAAGATCAGAGGAAGATGATTTACGGTTTAATGAAGGTTAGGAGACATTTTTGAAATTCAGACAATAATGACTCATAGTGAAGCAAATATATATCAAACACTTTCACATCTTTGACATATGAAATTTCTGCTAATGAATAAAATTAATATAAAATCCAACATGTAACTTAGCATCTTAAAACAACAAAAAAGCTTGTTTACAATATTTATCTATTGAATGACCTTCTTACTATGTGCTAAGATCTCATAGGACGGAAACTTCCCAATTCTTGTCAAAATTCAACTCTTGAATCTCACTGTTTTATGTTGAGCTGACTACTGGTATTAAATAGTTTTCGTGCCTCACCTCCAATAAGGAATCTTAATGACCCTTACACTAGCCAATAATGGGCTTCAAACTTACTTAATAATTTATGCCGATATTCTTTGTGGTTATTTAATATCGCAATAACCAATGATCAGAAAGCCCTTCTTGCACATTGTAATAGCAAATTTGTGTAGTAGGCACTTCAGACTCAATGACATTTACATGTTACCAAGACAAAGTATTATATGTAGCAGATTTCTTTATTTATAACAACTTCAATTGCAAGAAGAAATAGATGCAAATACATGTAAGGGTGTCAATAAGGGAGAACTGAAGCCTCGTTCAGGACTGACCCCCTTTCATTCCTTAAGCTACAATAAAATAAGATAATGTACATTGTAAAGATAGCTACGTGTAACATGAACATGTACACTGTAGGAGGCAAAAATAAACAAAAAAATAAAATGGGATTTATAAGACAATGGACACATGTATTCCAATCTGATGTCAAAAATTCCATTATTTTTAATTACTTATCATCATCCTCTAACCTCTGTTGTTATTTAGTGAAACAAAATTGTGTATCTTGGCCAAATTGTTTTAATTGTCTGTTAAGGCACTTTTTAAGCAGACTGTTGATGACTAGAATAAGTAAATGATAAATTACTGGGCTTATAGGCTGTTATTAGTGAACTTTTTTTTGACAAAGCAAAAACTTCTTTGGCCGGTCAGACATGTTCCACCACCTTCCAAAAATTAGTTTGAGCCCTGTAAATTAATTACCGGTATGACAAGAACAATAAAAATGCTTGCTTACCAATAAGTGTCTGTGGCGTTATAAGTCCTAAAGCGGCCATGAATTCCATTTTCTAAACAAAAGGAACACAAGGAAAAAGAATAATGACTACAGCAACTGTATTATAAGAACTACCTTGTAGTTTTTACAACTCTTGAACTACAGCTGTACATTCATGATCCTATCACTATAGTGGACAATAATCAATTATTATTTTCTGATAACAAAGGATTTCAAATGTATTCATTTATTTAATTGCTGCCGCGCGACCAAGCAAGGCATCATACATGTATATCTAATCCAGACAGGGGCAATATTTTCGACTTCTACACACAATGCATCTGGATTTGTACATGTAATCACACCAATAAAGGTTGATTGCTATAGTGTATACCCTGTGAGCTTTAGAGTCAGAGGCAAAAAGCAAATACTGTTGAGCAGTTCATAACCTTATAGCCCATAATTATATGGAAGTATACCCCCACCCCCCTCCCTCACGCCCGTTGGGACTTAACCCTTAAAAATTCAAAATTCAAATTCTCAAATTCTCCCAGGTCATCTCCATATATTTCCTTAAAGAATTAGATAGGAGAGTTTGCAAAAGGATGAAAACTATTAATTGTTGGTGATCATTCTCATGATTCTCAAAACCTTCTCTCTTCAATATGTTCAAATTGTTAGGAGAAAGTTGTTGTTGACCATTCTTGGGGCTTAGAAGGTTTTAATAAGGTTTTCAATGTACAAACTCAATAAATGATATTTTATTGTATATCTCCTTACCTTAGGTTCAAGCGGCTTTTCAGGTTGTTTGTTGAAATTCTGTGGTGGAGTAAATTTGTTTTCTATGGCAGGACGAGGAAGAATTGGTTGAAGATGATGTGAAGTAAAAGGTCTTCCGCTATACCTAATAGCACCAGGTCTGGCTTTATTATTCGGCTGGTAGTGAGTAGGTACTCTGATTGGGTTTCCAACCTGCGACTGAACTGACTTTACAGTAGTGAACACTGCTGAACCCATATGCACTGGTGACACACTTTGACCAGAGAACTCAATATTTCCATGCTGAACAATAAATAAAATAACAAAATTTTTGTTACTGACAAAGAGCTAGAACTTGAACATCAGCTTCTCAATACTGTACATTACAACAAGCACTTCAATTTCTTTGAATTTTAGGAAAGGCAGGGGCTAAATTCCAGCCTAGTAGAGTACAGGATAGAGCACAAAAGCCACTGTAATTCTGGCCCTGGTTATTCAAAAGCTGGATATTATGAAAACCAATTGCGCTATCCAGTGGATTGGCAATTTAACCAGTGGATAGCGCTATCCACCTTTCGAACAAATTTCCCTCTTTACCCAAATCTCCAGATATGGCTGAGTTGGCACACATGCAGATTCACCCATGTGACAACAACAATATACAAGGTACAATTTATTGTTTATTTTCTTTTCTATGCATATTACTTACCTTGACATAATGAAGATTTTCTTTAAAGATACAGTAAAGCAGGCAAGGAAACATGCAACTTGTTTTGCAAAAAAGTCATTGCTGAGAAATGAGTCAAAAAGCTATGTTGTGCATTTTACCAACCATTTGTCGCAAATTGCATAACTTGCTGCAAAACAAGCTTGCCTTGGGTCAGTAATACACACAACCTGTACACCGAGATTTTGTTGCAAAAAAGTAGAACTACTCTCTACTTTCCACAGCAAAATACAATACACAGCTGTACATACATACTTTATTTCAGGAGGTTTAGAAAGGTAGCCATAGGCTTGTTGACCCTGGCAACCTGTAACAACCTGATTTTTGTGCCAGACAGGTTTGATTCTTGGGTGGTAGTAAGTGCAACAATATTAAAGCTACATGTATTCAAATCGCTTGCAGCAATGTGCAAAACAATTTGCAGGTTTTTGTTGCCTATTTTAATGTTCTGTAACAGTAAATTAATTATACCTGCGAGGATACAATCACAACTGGAGGAGGCTTGGGTTTAATTCGTGGAAGTTGGATTGGAAGTGGCTTCTGCGGTTGGACCAGTTTAACTGGTTTAACATCCATGGGTTCAGTTTTTATTGGAAGTTCCATTTTTGTTGAAGGTTCTAACTTGATGAGAGGCTTATTCACTGAAAATGTGGATTCTTTGCCCTCAAGGGATGTGATGTTACTTGAGTTGTTGTCACCAAGTGGTGACTTAATAGTATTTTCCTGAAATAAAATAAAGCAGAATGACAGTAAATTATTTATTGGAATGTTTAAAATGAAGCAGACAAAATATATTACTTCGCAAGTACTAGCATTAAAAAAAAACATAAAGGGGTGGATAACCCTCCAAGTTGCGACCATTTCGTTTGCCATGGTGCCTAAAATTTTGTAGCTGGCACCTTGATTTGTAAAAAAGTCTCCCTAAACCAAAAGAGTTGGTTGCTAAATGGCAACCAAGCAAAAACTTTAACCCGTAGGGTTGGTGGATGGCATAATGCCCTTAACTTATGTTTTCATCTAATTAATGTATGCCAAATTCTCACTTTGTTCCAACACCATAGACGTTTGTCAGGAGAATTTTACAGTACTCAGCCACAGACAATCACAAAACAACAAACTATGAGGCTGAAATATCAGTAGAATCAAATTTACTAATACATTACGGTGCAGAATAATCCTAGACCTTTCTATTTAATTAAGACTTAATTCATAGAAACAACATTTTTATTTCTACACAAATGGACAAAAATCCTTTGGTGAAGCTATTCAAATAAAACCCCTTGAGCAGTAATTTCATACTGTTATAGATAATGTCTATTTTTTATTAGTATATACACACTCGGTGACCTTGGTGATTTAAGCAATCTGATTGGTTCGCTATCTCGGACTATTCAACAATATTCACCTCCTAGCGAGTGGATAATGTGTGAGCTCGCTTTTTTCCCATTTTGTTAGAGAAAGATCTTCTAAAAGTCGACAAAATCCTAGGGTTGACCTTTTTTCAGGCAAGAAAAGACTTCGAAGGATTCAAAACGGCGTTTTTTCACTTACTGTTGTGGAGTTTTGTGGTCGATGGATTGTTTACAACTCCCGTTTATTCGCCTAGAAGAGACCGTTTTTTGATCTCAGCATTTCCCGGAACAAAAAAATATGGCCCAACAAGGAAGTTTATTTATGACAAACAAATTTGAAAGCAAATGTTTGCAGAAATTCTACGTTTCAAGTAAACACGAGAAAGAATACTACATAAGCACGACGTCTTACCTCGAGGAGCCGAATCGCCATTTTTGTCAGCACTTCATGCGAAGAACGACACAACAAACCTTTTTGGCTATAAACTTGGCGAGTCAACAGAAAACACCAAAGCTCTTCTTTTCTTCTCAGGTAAGGAAACAATTCAAACTTTTAGCGGTTCTATTGAAGTTATTATTGTTTGCGAAGTGATAAGCTTGTGAATTGCCATGTTTGAAAATTCTACAAAGATCTATTTTTAAACTGTCGCGTGCCTAGCTGACCTGATCTGTCAATCAAATTGTACTTTTTAATGGTTTCCTCTCTGATTTTGTTGAGATCACTTCGTGTGTATATACTAAAACAATTATTCTTTTCAATCTCGGTGAATAGTGGCTTTAGGAATATTTACCTCGCCACTTCATGGCTCGGTAAATATTTTGCCACTATTCACCTTGATTTCAAAGAATAATTGTTAAGTATTTTACAAAATAAAATTCAAGAGTTTCCTCAAAGGTATAAGCTGGGCATTGTTGCAAGTAAAAGCCTACATGTGTGTGAATGAAAAGCATCTGAAGCATTATAAACACTGCACAAACAAGCCTTCAACATTATAACAAGAATATACTATATTAAGCCCTCTATTAAGTCCTCCCTCACAAATTAGGCCACCCCCACTACAATACATCACCATTTTCAGGGGACGAAAGTTATTAAGCCTCCCTATCTTTCAAGCCCCCTTCCCCTTCCCCCTTACTCTTAAATAACAGAATTTAATCATGACGATAACACTGTCTTTATATGGACTGATCTGGTATGGTTTATTCATATGCTCGAAGTTCAGATTTATTTGTGATCTTCTGCTGCATGACCTCCAATTTCGTGTGCATGTCAATGAGCATTTCCACTTTTTATTTTATCTTTGCTAAGCTTAATCTGCCCCACACTCTGAAATAAGCTCCCCCACCTCACCCCCAGGATTAATGGCAAAATTAAATAATTTTATATTGTAACCTTTGCCATGCCCAGTAGCATACCTCAGTTCTGAGTTCAGTTTTATTGATTAGTTCTTGCCTCAGCTGCTTTACAACATGACTCTGAAATTAAACATTACAAGACATTTCACCATGATAATACCCATTTCTTCAAGATCAATATTCATGTTAACAGTAGTTGCATGCAAATGCACATGTACCATATAAATATAATAATAAATTAACGAATAACTTATAGGGCTGGTAACTGACAAATAGAGACCAAAAAGGCATAGCTTTCTTTATACCACATGTCAATAAAAAATAAGTCTACAGTGTGTCAATAAACTGCACTCAAGCCTAGTGTTAGGAATCAGCTAATAATTTAAAATCAATCACTAGAAATGATAGGATTTACCCAACCAATCGATGATCCATTATACTCCGTGCGGCAAACCTTTTTATATTAAATCTATAATGTATTTTAGATCTGTGCAACTCCAAGTAACAAAGACCTAGATTCACTAGTTTTGTGTGGATGAAAGGTTCATACAATATTATTATTATATGCGGTTTCAAATACATCCAGATTCACATGCACGCAACTTCAAGATGAATTTTCCAAGAGGCCTTCAATTTCTTTCATCAGTACTAACTTACAAAAAATAATAATATTAATGGGTGGATTCCTTTGCAGCATAAAATAGCTGTTGCAATTACCAACAAAAAAATAATAATAATAATAAAAAATTCGATTGGGAAAAAGCAATGGGCTTTTATACCCAATGTGATGATCATTTGATTTGGTATTTTTTAATTTTGCTGCACACAAGTGTGATGCTCTAATTTAGCAGGAGGAGAGAATTTTTTTAAAAAATTATTTATTCTTTTTTTTTCACTCCTGAAAAGGAAGAACTAATAACACTATTAAATTCTGGCATGTTTGCTGTGAAAATATGCAAATGATCCAAAGAAAAAGTAACACAACCAGAATTCTTTGAGAGTAAGCTAAAAAAACCCACTTTACACGCATCACTGAAAATCACTGGTCTCCACTTTAAAAAACTTCTTTAAACCCAAACATAATTTAAATCCTTGACACGGAAATAATTTGACGATAAAAAAACGAAAACCAAAAAAACTATGATATCACTTCCGCCGACAAAAGCGACCTCGGCGAAAAAAAGAAAACGAAAACAAATATCTTCAACCTTGACTTAAGTTCAAACTTTCGAAATTATCACTCGAAGTAAGATTTTTCTTTTTACCGGAAAATATACGCTAAAACTTGGCGAGATTTCGCGGCAAAGAAGCTCTTTCTTTCCGCCATGTCACACCTGTAACAAGTCTCACGGGATTTTGGCGTTTTCTGATTGGTTGTTCAAAGAAATGAATACCCTGAATTTTAATTTTTTACCACCCTCTTTGCATGGGGAGACCAAAACTCTTTCCCTATATTTGCATGTGATTTTTCATGTACCCACTAATATTTTGTTCCCAAAAATATATGTTGGAACGCAAAGTGCTACCTGCTGCTCGCTTAAGCTGGTTATATGTGCCTGTAGACTCTGCAACTTTTTCTGAAGGTCTGGATTCTGTAGAAGAGAGATATTTGGGTTAGAAAAATATTTCATAAAAACTACGCCAAGGCAAAACAATTGAAACCCAACACACTGAAACATTCTGATTATAAAAGAAGCGAAATATGTTTACCTGTGGGTCTGTTTTGATCTGTTGAATAAGAACCTACAAAAAATGAGTACAAAATGACGAGAAAATTAAGTCTTGAACGAAATAAAGCTGTTCGTAGAAAATAAAGCAATTCGAAACAAGTTCAAGTAAAGTCGAATAGAGGAGGCTGTCTGCCGCTCAAGTTGAATTGATTAAATATGTAGCCGGTTCGCTTGAGTTCGAAGAATTCCTAGAGTTATTTATGGCGACGAAAAAGCCGTCCTAGAATTTACAAGCTTACATGTTGTGGTTTAGAGTACCAATATAATTGTTCAACAAAGTTAAGAACGACAACAGCGCGATATAAATGAACATTCAGTAGTTAGAATATCGCAAAAACCTTGGCTCATCAGCATGCAAATAACAGTTGTGGAGATAGTTTGTCAGAGCAGTGCGAAGGAGAAAATTCCCTACCTGATGTTGTTGAAGTTGGCTTTTCAACTGCGCTCGCAATTTTTCCAACTCCATGACCGATAAACGCTGCTTCTTTCCGGGGATTTTCGTTCTTTCTAAAAGGTTAAACTTCTGAGGGGTACCATGTATACGCTCTCTCAAGAGAAATGCAATGAAATGGCCAAATACGCTCAGCCAACGAGAGAGCAGCTCTTGCAAATGCCCGGATGAAGGGGCTCGCAGCCGCCACGAACTTGAATACCCTGAGGGTATCATTGAGATGCCCACCGGAAAATTTCTTCTTGTTTATCTAGATCAGGTGAATCAGGTGAATAACTGTTTAGTTTTCTTGCATAAGCAAGAAAATTTGAAAGCTTGTAAAATAATCCCTTACTTGCGCGGAGGGCTATTTTTAAAACGCTGAACTGCTTTGTTTTTGTTTAAAAAGATAACGGGTATGCTAAATTTCCTACGGAATATTCTATGCCCCTACAACCGGTGGCGCATGTCTAAAGCGAGGTGGTCAGTTGCAGGTCAAAATGGCGAAGAGAGTTGCAGAGAGAGAGCTAACGCAAGAAAACTGGGATCAGGAAGACGAAGAAGAAGAGGTGGCTAAACTTTTTAAGCTTAAAAATTGCTGTATTTATTTTTCCTCCATTTGAAATTAGTACTCTCCCTTTTTCGCGAGACAGTCGCAAATCTGAATGTTTCTGGTGTGGTCGAAAGCATGGCCGGCGCGCAGATTTTGTTCTTAATTAGCTAATTTCTGATGATAATATCTCCGCAGGCCGGACATTTCAGGGTCGCATCCAGTGAAGATTTAAGCAAAAGAAAGTGAGTGAACAATAGAATTTTGTAGGTCATTTTTTTTTTATAAATCACTTCAAAGGCAACTTAGGGTGAACTTGAGGATGCAGTTGACTATAACAGTTAGTCTACTTGCCCTTTACTAATGTATTCGATACCACATGAGAGCTCTCTGTTATTTTCATATTGAAGGATTATCAAGGCTAAAAGAAGAGTACCGGTAAACCCAGATAAACAGGTATGTTAGGATGGGCTAGGAAAATGTGATCACAGTACATCTCTACATAGTTCAGAGTAATCCCTCACTTTTTTTCAGTCCTGGCCCCAATTGTTCAAAAGTTGGAAAGCGCTATCCGTCAGGCACCGGTTGTTCAAATGCTGGATAGTGCTATCTATCGGTTAAATTGCTATTTAGCAGATAAATGTTAGGGAAACCATTGCGTTATCCACTGGATAATGATTTATCCGGTGGATAGTGTTACCTACCTTTTGAACAACTGGGCCCTGTACTGTAATGAAGGGTTGAGAATTAGTGATGCCAATTGGTGTTTTCCTGCGAAATGATTATTTCTGAGCAGGGTGCGAAGAAAGTCAGTTTTATAGCCTGCCATTCGGGCAAGCTGTAGCTAGAATGCACTAGCCCACAAGTCATTTCAACTACACCCAAGCTCCTTTTTGGTTTGCAGGATTGGTTACAATCCTTCTGTTATTTGAATTTCCCCCCCAAAAACGGCACTTGCCCATCAGGCAAGTTAAGAACAAAAATCACTAGCTTTGTAGCAAAATCCACTAGCCCCGGGCTATCGAACACGACTTTCTTTGCAAGCTGCTGAGAAACGACTGTGCAAAACTTCAAACTGCTGACGTAGTGCTTTTGATTGGTTGAAACAAATTCCCTCACGGCACAACCAATCAGAAGCATTACCTTTAAATAGAAAGGTATAGGCTCTAGTATTGGAAATCGGCCAAGATTTCAAAATTGATCATCAGGAATAATCAGATTTACACAGCTAATTGATAAACATATAAGGAAATATCTGTTTACCCACAATCATACCGTTTGCACAGTTTTGAAAAGTCCTTGAATTCCATTTTTCTTTGAAAAGTTCTTTTTTTCCTTGTGTGTCCTTGAAATGTCTTTGAATTTTCTTGAGCTTTGAATGTAGTGGGGTCAAAAGTAAATTGCTTTTCTTAGACTTAGGTATTCTTTGCCAGCAACTTTAAACTCTGTAAAAGCAGTTTATTCATAGAAATTGGAAAGCAAAGTAATCCAATTCAAAAGTCAGTCAAATGCAAATTTTCCAGTGGTTGTGTGTCCAACTTGAGTACTACATGACAGTATTTTTATTAAAATCACAAGTTCCATGTTTCGTCGGCTTCTTCGGCAAATGATGTCTGGAAAGTGTTCTTTTAATGCTTGTTTATATTAACGAAAGACAGAAAAATGTCAAGAAGGAGATGGGGCGAACATTTGAGGGCTTAAAATTCTCTTATCTCAGACTGGGAAATGTGCATTTATGTACCATCTGTGAAAATTACATTCCTGGTAGTTGGTCCTTGAAAATTTGATGTGGTACTTTAAAAATACTTGAAAACAGGTTGCAATTTTTTGTATGAACCCTGGAGAATGAAACAAAACTCCCTCAATAGAGAGAATTAAGCACAGCTGTGGGGCTGTCTCTTAGAACACAACAAAAACGTACAAAAATAATATATTAGAAAAGGACTTTCAGTTTTTTAGAACCACACATTGAGTCCGTTGAAAAGAAAACACCAAAGGTGTTACATTCCTAAATGTATACATTTGTATTTGTCAACAATATTTATTTATGAGCTCGGAGCACTCGTAAAGTTCAACATGTTAATCGGAGTGATCTGTGTAAGTGAGTTTTTGTTGTGTTTTTTTTCTTCACCACTAGGGTGGTGGCATTTTTCAAGGCTTCTCAGGATTTGCTGGCTTGAACAGCAACACCAAAGGTCTTGGCTCCAGCTCTCTCACCTTCAAGCCTTTAACTGGAATATCAAGTCTGTCTTCAAGCTCATCAAATATGTTCAGCAGTGCAACATCTACATCTACTAATACCACACCTAGCCTTTCCTTTGGCAATAGTAACAATCAAAATGGATTCAAAGCTATCTCTACAGAAAACTCACAAGCAGTTAAAGAATTTAGCAGTTCTTATAATGACAACATCAAGGCTTTAAATGAAAGTGTTTCTTCATGGATCCAGAAACATATAAAATTGAACCCGTATGTGGACTTAACACCAATATTTAATGACTATAAGGAACACATGAAGAACATTGACCAGAAATTTTCTGGAACTGGGAAGCAGACAGACACCCTTGCAGCAAAAGAGGTAGTTACAATGTCCAATCCATCACCTGCAGTAACAAGCTCATTAACACAACCTGTAACAACAACACCCTCGCTCTTCACTGCTCCATCTCAGCCACCACACACATCAGAGGAAAACAAATCAGATGCAAACAATTCAGGTGAGCATGACAAACTTGTTTTGAAGACTACATGTAAATGAATTTAAACAGCAGCAGGGCTTTCATCCAATTTATTATTGATTAGCTAAAAAGTTTTTTGGTTCTACCAAAAATGATCTTATAGACTCCCAGGGTTTTTATTTTACTTTAGGGGTCCAAGAGGGGGTGTTTGATAGATAGGGGGCATTTAAAAGAGAGAAATGTTCATTCTCCTAACTGTAAGAAGCTCAACAAAACTGGTAATCATGCTTTTGGTCAAAATATCAAGAGAGTTTATCAATGTTTTTGATACATTTAAGCTGTCTAGAGATTGTTGTTATTGTTAGCCTATCCTTACTTTGAACTAGACATTGAACAAGACACAATAATTATCCAAACCCTTGCTAATCAAGCCAAAAACTGAATAAAGTGAAGGATTTTGTTCCTTTTTGCTAATTCATAGTATTTTGGAGTAATTGTCATATAGTTGGTGTCCATTAGACGGAGGCAATTTATTATAAGAGAGCTACTCTGTAACTAATGCAGGCTGTATCTTATTATTCTCTGCTTTTTGTAATTATAGGGTTTTTTAAAATAACTGCTCTTTAGTAAGGACTTTTAACAGTTTTAACAAATAGAAGCTTTCCACGCTTGTTGACATATCATATTTTTATTGTACATATAAAATAGTGATGATAAATTGAAAGAGTGTATGGAGCAAGACTTTTGTCAGATTCAATTCCCCCTATGCTTTACAAGCAAAAAAAAGGTAATTTGGAACAGGAGAATGTGGCAATTTCTCAGAAAATTACTTAGGATTTTTTCCATGTGTTCCTTCAAATCTTTTCTTGACTAAATGTCGTGGCAAGTCTATGATTATCTTTGGGTTTTGACATTAAAAGCTAATTAAATCCCTCGAAAGTTATGCTAATTTAAGTATTAACAAAAATGTTTTGATCATAGAAACACAAAGTACTGGACAGGAAGCTGTGGCTGGAACTTCAGGAGAAGAGACTAATGAAGATGAAGTTCCCAAACCACGAAGGTAAATTTCTTGAAGAACATACACTGCACATGTATGGTAGTGAAAATTTGTGGCAGAAAAGTTTAAAGTTACGTGAAGCTCTTACGTACATGCACATGTACTTTCTTTTACCAGATTTCTCTGCCAAATCTCTACACAATGTATTTCCTTCAAATCCCAACACCGGCTCTTCCATATGATCCACAATTAATAATCTCATTCTCCACTGACCACCTCATCTCCTTCTGCTCCGTGTACACCATTTCTATCATATAATAATATTACATGTATCTCTCCTAGGTTCATTCCAATCATTCTCAGCTCTTCTCTCCTACAGCTGTCCATGTATTAATTTCCAACCCCTATTTCTCCCAGTTCCCACTGCCATATATTACCTTGGCAGGGTTTATTCTAGAACACGACCTTCTGGCATTTCCGCAATTTGGTTAAAGATGCCACATAAAATTTTACGTTGCCACATCAAATGGGGCACAAAAAAATTGACCCAAGGATAAATACTACTTAAAGCCGTCTGAAAAACCTTGTGAAAATTCAGCAATACAAAACTGGTGAAAAAGAACAGGAGAGTAGAAAAGCCACGATGTGAATCATGAATCATAGAGACTTTGTCCTAATGTTGGATGAAAGTACAGAATACATGTATATGTAGCAAAGAAGCTTAATTTCGTTTACGTTAAAGCATTTAGTCATTTTAACCTCATGTTCAGTATGTAACTTTAACCTCGTGTTTCTAGACTGCAAAACAGTCGGTTTTTTTCTACATGTTTCAGTCTGTAAATGATAATTTCATTTCACAATTTTCTCATGGAACAGTCTGTACCAATAATTTCAAATACCTTTTGGACCCCCTTTCTTGGACCCCCCTTTTTTTGAAAAGGGGCCCCCTAAAATTAAACCTTGCTTTGTGTCTTCCAGTCCCCACCCTTGTGTTTCATTCCCCCCCTCCACCACCCCCAAGTTTATTATTTCCCACACACATCACTCTTTGTTCCAATGTGAGCACTTCTTTCGCTTTGGACTAGTTTATTTGGTTTTGCTCTTGGATCTTAACCCTTTCTTCTCCAAGCTCCTACCCTTGTCTTCTTACAGCTGTCCCCTTCTCCTTCTTTCCTGGTTCCCATTCCTTCTATCCTTTCTCTCCATCCCACATGTTTTTTCCTTGTCCTTGGTGGACAGCTTCACCCACACTTACATGTGACTTGATTATTTTTTCCCACAGTTCCCCTCCTCCCACTTGTTCACAAGTGTCATTTTCACTCCTCTTTTGCCCAAGTTTCATCTCCTTTCCCGTCTATCTTCTTCTCTGACAAAGAGTCCCCCACTCTTCTCCTCACCCATGTCTACTCTTTCTTCTTGCTCACAGCTACTGAATTTGTTTTATTCTGCTTTAGTGTTGTAGTTGCTGAGGAAGGGGCATTTCATTCCATAAAGTGCAAGATGTTTTTCAAGCGTGATTCATCATGGTCTGAATTGGGAATTGGCATGCTTAACCTGAAGAAACTGGAGGGAAAGACACAAGTGCTGGTACGAAATGACACAACACTGGGGAAGATTCTTTTAAATATTTATCTGGCTGAAAGCACACCTATCACACGTTCAGGAAAGAACAACGTGATCTTGATGTGTGTTCCAAACCCTCCCTTGTATTCCAAACCCAGCGAGGGTGACAACAGCAAACCAGCAACATATTTAATTCGAGTGAAGACTGCGGAAGACGCTGATGAACTCTTTTCACAATTAAACAAGAGCAAAACCACAAGTAATTGATATTTTTACTCCAAACTTGATGGCAGTGAGAAAACTGAAAAATTTACTGTGTGGCTTAAAGGCACTAAATTTTTTTTTCAAATTCATTGGTGGTTAAGGGAGAATCTGGACAATCAGAACCACTTCATCCTGCAAAGTAATTGAATCGCACCACAGGAAAGCAATTTATTCACCTATTTGGATATCCATAGCTACAACTTCCTTTCTGACAAATTACCTTTAAATAAGAATAAAATTAATACTGGCAGTTAAATGTAAATTTGTCTGCCAAATGGGTGCAAAGTCAGTTTTAACATAAAGTGGTATCCTTATGGAGAAATATCATTTTAGATCATCTAATGTGATTCTAAAGTGAGTACAATCATGTAACTTGGTTAAACATCATTCAGCATTAAATTCTGTTGAATGATGTTGCAACTATAAGACTTAGTAGAACATGTATGTACATGTAGCATTGTTATTTTTTGTTAGGGACTGTTTGTCATTAAACACCATACAGTCAGCTCTCTAAACAGTCACCTTTATAAGTCAGACGCTTCCTTAAAACGGATATGTAGTGCTCGTGATGTCCTTGATTTTTGTCAGTTTTTTTCCCCGACTCCTAGTTTATCGGCAGACACATGGTGCCCGTTTCTTGAAAAGTCCGGTAATTTTTCAGATCCAAAGTCAAATTTTGCAATCAAAACCTTTTGAATGGTGAATAGTAGGACATTTCCTAGCACACAAACTGGTTAATTTTACAGTTCAAATACAGTGATAATACACAATACTGATACTGACTGGTAACCTTAAAATAATATTATGCTATTATTCGCTTATAGAACTAGCTTTTTTAGCAATTAGAAACGTTGTTTGTTTTTACAAACTTTACAGGCCTGCTACTCACAATTCTATGATGACTTATTTTTAAAGAGTTGAATAGTTTGTAATAATAATTATTGCTTTTTACTTTTGTTTACAATAAACTTAATTTATTACTAAAAATAATTATGCAATAAAAATATGGATTATCTTTTTCATACTAAGTACAGCAAAAGGAGAGGCCTTATGTACTACCACGAAAAGGCGAAGAGGTTAGGTGGGGGAAAGCAAAAAGAATGTGTTTATGCCGATTTGAAATTTGTTCCAAAGTGAAAGATGAAGATCTAAACAGCCTAAGTACCAACAACTGTTGAAAGAGCTGGTCAACTAGCTGGAGCAAACTTGTGCAATTTTAAGGGCAATGCAAGCAGTATCTAAGCAAATAGCAGCCATCAAAAACTTCAAGATTGCTGGGTGGCAAAACCATTAATGAGCCACGCATTTGTAAAAATTCAAGTTGGATTTCTCAGGCTCAAACTTTTAGAGATTACCAATATTGCTATACTCTTTTAACATTCAGAGACCTTGATCCAATAATGATAACTTTTGTTAATGAAGCAAAAAATTTAAACAAAGATTTGCTCATGGCCACCTTAACTTCTTCAAAATTTTGCTTACAGTTAGTTAGAGAACGATAAGAGCGTTGCTGTGTGCTTGGTATGACATGTATAAATTTTTTTTTGCTAACACTTCTCATTCAAAAGTGCATTTTTGCCAAAAAACTTATCTGCAGATATTGGCCATATTTGAGACCATTCAGACACCACTTTAATTTAACACTCTAGAAATGGAAATTAAATACATGTACGATAGCATGCTTGCTATCTGCTGGATATAAGACCCAGTTCAAAATTCAAACTTTTCATGTACAGAACTTGATACCTTTAATGGTGACACAAAATTAATGATATACGTTTGATGGTTGATTCAACAGTTGAACCTCATTAGTCAGACCTAATTCATTTTCAGGAGGTACAATGATCTACAATGCTTACCAGTTGAAATAATAATAATAATAATAATAATAATAATAATAATTTACCATTATCAAAGTAATTTATGCATTAGATTTGGCACTTGCAAAGTTTGACGTATGAAACGAAGTCGCTCCATAGTCGAAATTCCCACATGGGCCACTCAAACTAAATTCATGGGTCAATGCAAATCAGATCGAAGGGATTAGTTTGGTACATGAAAGAATCTACGTTTGAACTGGGCCTTAGCCTTCCAAACGCAATCAGTTAATTTATTATGATGATCAAACCCAATAATTACCACCTCTATGAGTTGGGTGCCCCTGGCTGATGCTCTCTCCCCTTTCTTCTTTACCAGAAGTTTTAGGTTTTGCTTCTGCTCTATGGCAGAAGAACTCAAAGCTTTACAATAATACACCCGGAGAAACAAACTCAATTAAATTATTTTATATCTGGAACCCCATGACTACCAGATTAATGATGTAAACATTGATTCACATCTTCAGTGTGGAATTTTTGGGGGCTGAATCACTATCTCTCCTATGAAAGGTCCATAGCAGCAAGGAGAAAGGAGAGACTACAGCTGTTATTGCAGGCCAACAATTTCACTATTTAGCATCTAGATCATGGCACCTTCTTGGAAAAGAAGCCTTTTCAAGAGTGTGAAGGCTAGTGATGAGCAGGTATTCTACATGTGTGGTTAAACAATTTCTTTCCAAAAATTCACATGAAAGATGACTTAATTCTGTATGGAATGAATCAGTGTCATAAAATAAGTTCCCTCGTCCTTTAACGGGTAGTAAAATGAGCAATTCTTGTCTTAAATTGGATCAAGGCCACAGCGGCTCACCTCTATCCCTTTAGTGTACCCAGGCAAATAATCTAGGTTAAGGTAAGTGTTACCAACTGAGGCCAAAGCCTGAGGCTGATAACATTTAGTGTTTATTATTACGGTTAGGGGCATATTTATACATTGTTTCATGAAACCAATAACTCCCCTCATTGCGAAATACTACACTGGTTTCCTGAAAAGGAGCCCTTACCATTATTGTACATGAAGTTGAAGTACTAGCAAATAAGTAACTATGCTGAGGACATCGCGGCAAGTTTTGACGTCTGCCCTTGGACTTCAAAGTCGTCAATGGCCTGTGTAACTGTTTTATATAGAGTTGTGTATTGAATGAGGCTATGTCCCCAAAACCTCACTCACAAAAGGACTAATTTCATTCTCTGCACAGGCTAAGTAGTCAAGATATAGCCTGTATAACAGGTGCTTAATGACTCGCGCCTCCCGCGAAATGCCACGTTCGCCTTTCTTGGCTCATAAAGTGCCTGTTATGCAGCTTAGTCAAGGTAACATTCATTTTTCCAGTAACTTGTCAAGGAACTCCACCACTCTTTTATGAAATTCTGCAGGGTTGTCAAGGTAACAAGGGTGACTAGCATCTTTCATCATGAAAACTTCACTACCTGGGATCTCTTTCATTTTATCCACATACTGCGTAAAGGTAATGTCTTTCTCCCCGTATACTATCAAAGTGGGAAGTTTAAGTCCCTTTAGATCTTCATCAGTGTATTTTGCAACTGCAGCGGGGGCAATTGGAACAAAGCCACGTACTTCTTCTTTGTCTTTTTCGTTCATTACAAAAGGCAATGCATACGACCCACTCATAGATGGAGCAACAAGTACTGGCCTTTCTAACTCTAGCCTCTTTATTAACTGTCCTAAAAACTCAATTCTCCCATTATCGTCAGAAGGTTCTTTAACTTTTTCAGAATCGCCATGTTTTGGCAAATCCACCGCGACTACTGTGTACCCCTGAGAGCTCAGTGCCTTCAATGTTCCAATTTCCTGCCAATCTTTAGACGTAAACCTTGCCCCATGCAAGAACAAAACCGGAAATTTAGAGTTTTCGGGAACAATCTTCCGATAAAATATCCCTTTGTCGACGCCGTTCCAATCCAGATATTTCTGCTGCACGTTTTCGTCTTTTGTGTGAATGCTTTCGGCATTCTCGGGAATTTCAGCCGAAGATGTCGAATTCTTCCAAAAGGAGGAATACAAAAACAAGACAGCCATCCCTAGAACAACAACCAAAGCGATGACAAATTTCCATTTAACCGTAACACTGAGTGCCAAATTCGCCATGTCGTTTGTAAATACATCCAGCCCGAGAGGTCCCTTCCCCTTCCCTTTCGAACGCCTGCCACGCAGGCTAGGCGGCAGGGAGGGGGGAGGGGGGAGTTGTGGTTCCGGGGTAGGCTCGGGGGCTGCACAAGGGCAGTACCGGAAAAAATTAAAATTTTGTCATCTTCTCTGACCTTACCGGTATTTCTTTCCTCACCTGGACTGTGACTTAAACAGGGAAACTTTGCCTATATTTTTCTTTTTGCTATACAGGCTCTCTTCCCGTCTGGATCTGGATTTGTTTTTGTTTTTTGTTTTTTGCATAACAGCTTCCCATTTATTGGACTTTAATTGTAACCAAGGTTATTTTAAAGATTTGTAAAACATTCATGTAATTAATCTAATTTTCACGAAGAATTGAAAACTGAAAAACAGTTTGTTGGCCAATCAAATCGCGCCTCCCACCTCGTCCCCAGGCTTTTCTCGTTAAAACACAGAGGGAAGTGCGGCAAAGGTCCATGGGAAACCACGCTCGAGTGACTATGTCCAGTGTTTTTGTCGCACCTATAGCTGCAAAAACTGCAGATTACATGAAAGTCGGTCGCATTTCTCCTTTCACAATCAATTGGAGAGTAATTATTGGTATATCTCTAGCGTTAGGTATACTTTTACTTTACTATCTCCTTTCGCCAACTGGAAATATCATGGAGTTCCCAGCCGGAGCGTACCTCGAATTAGAAGGAGAAGCAAACAGAATTTACTATCGAAGAGCAACTCCCGAAAATGGGGGACGCTTCACAGTCTTGTTGCTTCATGGTCAAGCTTTCTCTTCCCAAACCTGGGATGATCTCGGTACTTTAAAGTTTCTACGAGCCAAAAATTACAACGTGGTGGCTCTAGACCTGCCTGGTTACGTGAAATCGAAGGATTATGCAAATATCCCGAAGACATCTGAAGAACGAGCAAAGTTTCTGAACGAGGTCATCGAGAAGCTTCATATTGAACGGCCTGTGATCGTGTCGCCTTCTATGAGCGGTTCATACTCGTTGCCTTTTATTTTTCAAGGTGAAAAAGGCCGAAATCTGCGGGGATACGTCCCTGTAGCTCCAGTAGGCACAGAGAAATACACTAAAGATGATTATGAAAACCTTGAGTTACCAACTCTTATTGTGTATGGTGAAAACGACGAAACATTGGGACTTTCGTCCTTGCAAAGGCTAAATAATATCCGTGGACATATGATCCATGTGATAAAGGATGCTGGGCATGCCTGCTATTTAAAGAATAGTGATGAATTCCATGACAACGTGGAGAAGTTTCTTAGCAAGTTAAACTAATAGTTAAATAATTTTTAAATTGCTCATTCAAAATATTTCCCCAATTCTGATTGGCTAAAAGCACACGCATAATTCACCATAAGCAGCTACTGTTGACCAAATTTGGAAGAATTTTGCATTTAATGAACCGATGACATCAAAAGTGCAGCTTTTTTGCAGGTTAATGCACTGTTAACCGAGAAGACCTGGGGATGAGGTTGAGTTGTTTTGGTTGTGAGAACGAAAATGGCGGACAGTTCACTCGTTTCAAGAGTATGTCTAAGCAAAATAATAGCTAAAAACATGGCAAAAACAGCAAGAAGACAACTCGAAGGGCAACATCTCCTATTTGGAGAATATTTGCAGAGCTGAACAAACCCTAAACATGCACTATCAATTGATGGATCGATGGAGGTAAGCATGTTTTAGCTGTGTTTTTAAACTAGGAATTATTTTTAATGAATAATAAAACAATTATTAAATTCGGCTTTCGTATCATATGAAGAATTATAGAGATCTCGGAGGGTGTTATCCATCAAAGCCGTTTGGCCGATCTCCATAATTCTTCACCAGATACTCATTCTCATTCAGTAATTGTTACATAAGTACATGTATATTCTGCTTTTGCAAGCTAGTTGGCAAGCTGTAGCAAATCCTGTGTTCTGATTGGCTACCTCCAAGCCCGGGTCCTTCAATCTTCCTAGACTTATCTAGGAAGATCAAGGTACCTATCTTTGTTCTATAAGAAAAATGTTTTCTTGACCATGTGATAACTCTTTTATTGGCTGAGCTAAATGTTCAGCCAGGATGGCTATATATATAGCCTGTCTTGTGTTCATTATCACAGTTAACTCTGAGACAGGTACCTGTCTTATGGAGATCCAAGGAAATTGACTGGAGAAAGGTTATGTTACCAACTCATTTATTTGCAGAGCTCTAGATATCATAGAGGTGTTCTTAAGAGAATGTTGACCATATTCATTTTCAGGGGTAATGGGACTTAAAACCACCTTTCCCTACATTGATTTATATAATACAAAAAAAATTACCATAAAATATGGAGAGAGTACAGGCTGCCCATAATAACCACTGAGGGCTAAAAAGATAGGGCAACGTTACTTAGGTTTTTAATAAATTAATGATTATATTAAGGGTCAGGTACCATGTCTGCCATCTTGCCTGACCGCTGACTGTAGTGTTGCTGTACAAAGTAAAAAGGCTAGGTAAGAAAAACCGCCAGTTTCCAGGCTTGAAGGTTTTGGGTAATTACTCTTTGCATTCAAGAATCACCATAGCTCAGTCATTCATGTTAGTATCTTGAAATGTGCCTTAATCCTCCCAAGTGGAAGTGCATTGATGATATTAAAAAGGGAACAAGATTTTCTGTCCATTCCCCCATACAATATGTGTTTCTTTAGCTTTTGTTCCTGTTGGCTGGATCTATTTCATCACCTTTTTGTCCCCCACATAAAAATGTCACTTTTTATCAAGAACAAGATTGTTTTGAATCAGTAGAAAAGAGTAACAGAAATTGGTATTTGAAATGCATCCTCAGTTTAAAAGAGATACTTCACACATGATTTTATAACAATGCTGAACCCAGGGGCTAAACTGATCCTCAACCAAGAGGTGTTCTGTTCATCGCATTCACAACTGGCAATTATTTTGCCAAAAATCCAGCCAAAGCTAGTCAAGCACTCCACTACACTGCCTTTGGTTGTGATCTTAGATTGAGGTAAAAATAAATTCCATTTAAAGTGGGTGATATATATAATAGCCATTCAACAAATATAGTTGTGGTCTTCAAAACAAAAAGATAGTACAAGATGTTCAGTTTAATGTCCTACCCATTCATCCCTTCTAATTTCGCCCAAAAAGCCGTTTGAAGCTACTCAAGCACTACACTGGCTTTTCTTTGTGACCTTTGATCAAGTAAATTAAGTAAAAAATTCTATTCAAAGAGGGTGACACATAATAGCTGTTGTAACACTAATAAACTTGTCGCCCTCAAACCAAAAAAGGAATAACAGCAAAATGTATAATAGACTGACAACTCAAAAGAGCTAAAGTAGTACTGTAAAATAAAAGCAAAAAATTAAATTATGAAACCTACCAAGTTAAAAAAAGTTATGTGGAAGACTAAAATTGACATTAATAAAGAAAGTTTTACTTACTGTGAAATTATTTTCTTAAAAGAGGAGTAAAAGTGTTACATGTATCTCTGATTTGATAAGTCTAATATCTCTTAACATTGTTAATAAATCTCATTCCTTGAAATGAATATTATTATTATTATTCGGCCCTTCAGGTCTCAGTTTGGTCTAAAATTAAGGGGGGGGAGCCTCTCCCCTGGATCCGCTATTGCAGTGGGTTAATTACTATCTAGTGGACAAGTGTTACAAAACCAATTGCGTCATCAGTGGATAGTGGTTTATGCGGTGGATGGCATTATCCATCCTACCTGCAGTTTGAGTTAACTTAACTTTTATAATTTACATTGTATATTATTATGTTTAATATATTAAATTTTTTTTTTATTGGTTTGCAGGCAAAAGGCATGCCAAGCTAAATGAAAAATTAAAGGTGATGAAGATTAAGTGGTCATGGTGAAATGAGCGACACAAACAGTGAAATATGCACCATCATGTCCTCAGTGTGGCACAGCAGTAACAATACATGTGTAACGTCGAAACCGCAAACACGTTCAAACCGTGAGGTTGCTGCCCAGCTGTTGAGTAGAGGAGGATGAGTACTGAAAGCTGTTACAAAGAATGAAACTACTATGAGGTAAAATTGCATTTTTAGAATACTTTGTTTTCTAAAGATTAAACGGCTGAACGTCCAGATTGTCGGCTGATTTTTACTGAATTTGTTACCATAAAAACTTCATCCCCTCGATAGCGCTCGCACAGATTTTGCTCAAACTATGTAATGATGTAATTTTGTTGTTATGACAATCTCCGATGCCATTGGAACATTGATCGTAACAAATTTTCATCTTTATCTAGTATAGCTGTGGTGGTCATTTTTCCATATCTTTGTTAATGGCAACGTAGTTAATGCTCAAACTTGGCAGATTTTTCCCCCCTGAAAAACCCCATCCAGCCACCTTAATTGACATAAATAGAATAATGTCATAGGGATAGAAAGCAACTAAAAGTACAGCACCTGCTGGGGGTGGGGGGGGGGGGTGTAGAGTAGAGAGGGAAAGTTTATAGATCTCAGTGCCACCTCATTTAGTAGGGCAATTAAAACGTTTGTTGAGTTTTTCTGGAAATGTTTGGTCGCTCGTAATAGAGCTGAAAATTGAGCTCAGGGGCAATGTCTGGACGGATTGATTAGACTTCTTATAAGAACA
Source organism: Porites lutea (assembly GCF_958299795.1). Taxonomy (NCBI): domain Eukaryota; kingdom Metazoa; phylum Cnidaria; class Anthozoa; order Scleractinia; family Poritidae; genus Porites; species Porites lutea. Next base: position 29,196,373 of record NC_133206.1, on the reverse strand, counting down.
CTTGCTATACATGATTAATGAGTCATTATCCAGAGATATAATTTTAGGGTCCGAGTTAAAGTGCGCTGACTAACGCTTTTTTCGCCTGATTAGGGAGGGTTTCTGTCTATCTGAAGCTGTATATGTAGCTAAATAATGAAATATCACCCGCTTTGCTTTAATTTTGTCAAACAATGCAATAACGATTCAGGAAAACAGGAAGAACTAAGGGTCCTTTCATTTTTTATGGGGTAGTGGGGGCTGGTTGGATTTGATGGGAAGCTCCTGTAGAATATGACGACCCCCCCTCATCAGAAATTGTTTTGGGTGGCCCCACTTGTATCCTAAAATAATTAACATGACCTCCCCCCCCCCGCCTAATAAAGAGAAAAAAAGAAAAAAAAAACGGAAAAATTAAATTATGACCTCCCCCCCCCCCCCCAATAAAGAGAAAAAAAGAAAAAAAAAACGGAAAAATTAAATTATGACTGCTGAACTTAAATCAAATAGAAGTTTTAAATGGCCATAAGTAGACAACAGAAATGGTAAATATAGCTGACGTTGCAAAGGGGTCTGTGATCAACAATGAGAACCTCGAGAGAAACTTCAATTTTGGTGCTTCAAAAGCTAGTAAACTTAGTTATTTATATACAAACTATTTACTGTATTGGAGGGTATACCAAGTGAGGACGGCCATGTTGTTTGTAAAATTATGGCGGGCAAATGTATGATAAGTGGTGGAACAGTGAGCCCTAATGCCAGATTGTTTTAGCTCTTTTACTTTAAAACGGTTTATGCCTTTCCCGGGGACTGAATGACCGGCAAATCGCTTTAATACTACGCCAGTCTCAAAACATCATTACTTGCTTTAACAATACACAGCACTAGGCAAACGCTTTCAAACGTTAACAACACACTTACAATACGACACCCCCTACACTACTCAAACATCATTGCTACGCAATACAATAGGTAACACTAAACACTAAGCAGGTTACCTGAGTAAACAAGTCAAACTGCTACAGTAGTTATGTGGTGATAGCTTAAGTTCCATCAACGGCCGGAGACATACCATTTTTTGTTATGGTAGGAGTGATTATTTTTTCGCAATGATACGGTCGAGGTGGTATGTTTCTTTTTTCTTTAACATTTTGGTGGGGTAGAATTGCTTTTTTGTGCATAAATAAAGTAGAGGGTCGGGGGGGTATGCTTCCGGGGAAAACCTCAACTTTCTGAACATCAGAAATGCTGGTTTTTGGAATTCTGGTAGGTTGTTTGCGTTATCACGTCCCCCCCCCCCCCCCCCCCCCCCCCCCCAAGAGGCGATTACCACGTGCTTGGCTAATTTATAGTTCACTTAAAATGGATATGCAAAAAGCTGGGATGACATTAATAGAGTGATATTACTTAACCCATAAAACATGGTCACAACTAATGCCAAACAGCATAGGTAAACAGGTAAACAAAAGAAGACTTTGGAATACGTGCTTAACAGAGTGCGTAGTAGTTCGTCTACTATCTATTTCACGGGTGAATGATAAAAATCACTTTATGTGAAGCGCGCACTGTACAGAGTAATGGCTGTAACAAATTTAACAGAAGAAGAAAACCAGAAAAATATCAGACAACTGTACTGCTCGGCGGAGTTTACGGAAAGGCTACATAGCGAGCTTATTTTTCTTGCAGCTGTAAATATTCCTCTTTCCATCACTGCATTTCTGGGGAACTTTCTGATCCTAATTGCTCTGCACAAGAAAAATACACTTCACCCGCCGTCCAAACTCCTGTATCGTAATCTAGCGATAACTGATCTCTGTGTTGGCATCGCCGCGGAGCCTCTGTATGCTGCTTATTTGATTTCTGTGGTAAAAAAAAGATGGATGATTTGCTATTATGCAGATTTGCTGAGAGTTTTCTGCGGTTTTTTATTGTGTTCTGTATCTTTATTTACGTTGACTGCAATAAGCGTAGACAGACTACTCGCCTTGTCGCTGCTGCTAAGATACAGACAAGTTGTAACTTTAAAAAGAACAAGTGTATCTGCTCTTAGTTTTTGGTTTTTGTCCATTGTTGGTTCATCTACTTTCTTTTGGAATGCTCTTATACACAAGTGGTATCAATACATAGGTACAGCTCTGAGTCTAATCATCGCACTCTTCTCCTACACCAGAATCTTCTTCATCTTGCGGCATAACCAGTCGCAAGTTCATGTTGAGAGCCACGTTTCTGATGGGCAGCTACCGAACGAACCTCGATACAGAAAGGCAGTATACAGTGCACTGTGGGTGCAAATAACAATGGTTGTTTGTTATCTGCCGTTTGCTGTAGCGGTCGCTTTGACACCTGAGAGAGGGATGAGTCTGTCTAAGTACCTTACTAGACAATTTACGGGGTCTTTAATTTACCTAAACTCGTCGTTAAACCCATTGCTGTACTGTTGGAAGGTCAGAGAAGTAAGGCAAGCCGTAAAAGAAACATTAAGGCAACTCCGCTGTTGATTGAGATAGTTTACAATGCTTTTAAGCTATCGGATTCATGTAAGACTTGAAACTCCTTTTTGTAACAAGCAATAGCAAGGTTTTCTTCGCTTATATATTCGTCAAGATCTTCTCAACTATCTGATGCAAAAGATGCAATTCATGCAATGTTTTTAATTTGTTTTTAATTAATGTTGTCTTCTAAAGGAGACAAAAAGAAATTAAGGGCTAGAGTATGAATAAGAGCTATAAATTCACCTGAAATTGCGCGAAAGGGGTTAAAAGCTCCCTAGTGATGCCACCCGGGTGCGAAAGAAATTCAAAAGCGGCGATAAACGGAAAACCCTTGGTGGGCAATTGAAGCGTACACGATTAAGCATATGCAATTACTCACTGATGTTGACGTGAATAAAAAGGCTATGTTTACGCTATACTAGATAGCTTATCGTGCCGACACGGGGTGGTAAAGTCGTTCACACACATCGAACATCGTACCGGCCCGGACGAGAAGGGGTGCACTAAATTCCAGTCATCACTTCTGAATATTTTTTTCCGTCTCAGGGAGTTCCTGTGCTCGCTCCTACTAATCAGAGAGCTTTAGATTCTGAGACGAGGACGACTACGAGTACGAGATTTTCGCACATTTTTAAGTTTCTATTTCAACTTTCTCAATTCTCTTTCATTTTATTTTTATTTCATCGCGCTCTCAAAATGAAAACACGATCACGACGTCGGGTTGTTGGGTAGAGCTATAGTCGCATTGAAGACCAAGCAAAGAAGCTCTGAAGGTCAGATAACTTTCTTTACGACTAAGTGCAGGAGTCGCGTATTCCCCGCCGCCAATTTTAGGGAGTAGGGAGAAACTGGCTGAAAAAGTATAGGGAGGAGGAAGATTTACCCTCCTGTACCTCCCCATCTTTTCTATAAGGAAATGATATAATTTACTGATACAATCATCGTCAAAAGTGTTGGAAAGGTTGCTTTTTTTACCTCTCTTTTTTGTTCCTCGCCTCGCCCCTGGCCCAATGTTAAGCAAAACTTTGATGTGTGTGCGTGTAATTGCTCTGTTCTATCCCAACACTGAATAGGGGGGACGGGGGATATTGAGCAAAAGAGAAAACTCTCTTTTTTTTGAGGATTAAAATGGACTACTGTTAAGTTGAACGACCTTGGCCGGGATTGTAGTCTTATGCAAACTACTTTTTAGAACTCTATGGCTAATTAAATACCGAACTATTTCATAGAAAGGTAATTTCAAGGCGATTTCTTAGCTAAAATATACAAACATATGGCAGCCGCGAGTGAACCACCTGACTGATGGCAGCTTTTTAGAACAAAACAGAACTCAGCTCTTTGTTTTTCGCTGAGTAGGATGATAATTATAAACGTGCTACAATTATGTAAAAGGCCGACGTTTCGGCGTCATTATGAGCCAAAGGAAAACGTTAAAAAAGTCAATAAGTAAAAAGGGAAATAACAATTTTGCACGTACAGCCCCCTTTTTGGTACATATTTCTTTGCAGTCCTCGCACGACGTGAAAATTCACGTTTTCAGGAGGACGTAAACACACCGAAACGATGAATTTTTCTTGTTCATCCTGTATAGATTAGGATGCGGTCCACAATAATTCAACTCCTTGAAATTCACCTGCATTTGCCAGGTCATGAGAGGAGTTGAATAGTTACGTATCTGCTCTCCTCCCCATAATCGTCACTGCTGAAGCCTTCTTAATTACAATTCCAGATAAGTCTCTTAAAGTTTCTTTTAATAACAAAAGACAGTCCCAGATTTTAGATTCCGGATTCTTTTCAGTGGGACTTGGATTCTGGATTCCAATCGTTAGTGGATTCTGGATTCCTTGAGCTGTGTTCTGGACTCAAAAGCCCAGGATTCCTGATTTTACAGCAAATATTTGCTGGATTCCGGATTCCACAAGCAACCGGATTCCGGTTGACACTGGCACTGGTTCTGTGGTGAAACACGTACGGTGAGCATCTCTTTAATGTTTATATGACAAGCGTGTGTTAATTTTAATTGAGAAACTTGTAAATGATGTCGTACATATCACACATCGTTTATAATTTGCTACTTAGTATTAGTCTAAGCTTAGTCTTGCAGTGGTAATGTCGTTCCTCTGACGCCGATATGTCGGCCTTTTACATAATTTTTGCACTTTTATGTAATATTTAAAACACGAATAGATGTAGGGTTTGACAATGGCACTGGTTCCGTGATAAAACACGTACAGTGAGCATCTCTTTAATGTTTATATCACAAGCGTGGGTTACTTTACGTTGAGAAACTTGTAAATGATTCAATCACACATATCGTTTATAATTTGCAACTTGTTGTTATTCTAAGTTTAGTCTTGGTAATGGCGTCCCTCTGCCGCCAATGTGTCGGCCTTTCACATTTATTTTTGCACGTTTATGTGATGATTAAAACACGAACAGTACTTTTATATCACTGGTTCTTTGATAAATACGTGCTGTGAGTGTTTTGAACAGCTTAAAAAAACGCCCCCGGAGTGTTTCATTTTGATAGGATTGCTAAATTATGAAATGCACTTTCCAAAACATGATTGAAAAATGTCAAACAAAAGCAGCCATTATAGCAAATGTTGGGCCGAAACTAATAGTTAAGAAAAATCATTGTGCAAGCGTCTGCTGCTCTTCGTAATACGGTGATCAAAATGTGAAAAATTTCCACAGTTAATAACCGCACAAGAGGAAACAATGTTCGAGGAATTGCAACGCGACATACTAGTTGTTGAAGTTTACGGAATCAAAGAAAACTGTTGAGAATTTAATTGTTTGTTCTTTCATTTAACCAAGACAATCTTGAAATAGTAACTGTCGTTTATTTATATGGACTGCTTTTAGTGTGTTTTTTGATTAAAAAACTTTGTACTCCATTTAGAATAAGTTCTGACCGGTGAACAGTTGTCTGTTGGTTTTTGGATGGACATTTTTTCTGTTGGGTAGATCACTTTTTCTAAACTCTGACTTTCATTTATTTGCAAATTTGGAGGACTGTTTTATGCAATAAAATTTCTCACGTTTATTATCATTAAATGTTTATCCTTATTAGAAGAACATTTTAGGCATTCAACCCGGTATTTTCCTTGAGGCTGAATCCAAAGCCCTCCCCTAGTTTTTCCTTGCCTTCCTCCTCCGCAGAGAGTCCCGCTGGGTATTCCAATCAAAATAACAGTGATTAGGAGGGAGTCATTTCGCTGAGTTTTAACTGGTATAAAGATCCTCCCAGGTGATTCAATTCGTAAAGTCAATGGACAATATACCTACTAAATATTAATTTTAGTTTTTTAAGCCTTAATTGAAAAATGATTCTGATCAATAATTATAAGAATGAACACGAACAGGTATCAAAAGAAATTTCCGCGTACCTTGGCCTTAACTGTTGATTTAAAGGATGCACCAGGAGAATGCGCTCATTCCTTTTTCTCATCCAGTAGACTGATGTGAAAACTCAGCGCACGGCTTGCAGGTCGTCATGCGTCGCAGCGGAACATGGCACTGACGAATTTTTCTTAAGATGAAAACCAGAAAACGGTCTTCGAACTATCCTGCTTGGCGGAATTTGTCAGAAGTCTAGGTGGTGAATTTATTTTTCTTTCTGCTGTAAACATTTTTCTGTCCATTGTAGCGTTTCTGGGGAACACTCTGATCCTAGTTGACCAGAACAGAAACTCCCATGTAGGTAAAATAATCTAGGGAGGTTGGTGAGAAGGAAAAAAGAAAGCACGCGTAGCACGACCGGGAGGGGAATTTCCTTCTTCCCATCGTCCCCCGCGCGTATTTTTTCTTTCGATTATTGCTCTTTTTATTGGGTTATCCAGGGAGTCTCTGCGGAAGAGAGAGGTTGTAATCCAAAACATGCCAGCTTAAAGGAGCGAGGCTCAAGATTAATTAGAGGAAATACAAAGGAGTGGTGCGCTCTCTGGAGCGCCCGAATTTCCCCCCTACCCCATCACAAAGGTTGAAGGCGTTCAGGTCGTAAAGAGTGGCGCAAAACGGAAAGTGGAAAAATTCTCTTTGCACTTTCCCCACAATCTGAACACCCAACAGGTTATATCCTTACGGTATCTTGGTGCAAGAAATGGGGAGGGGTCATTTTCAAACTCCCCTTGGGGCTTCAGTTCTCAGGTGAAATTTCTGTAGTCTGCAATGTCAAACGTTCACGTCAAGTCAAACGTCCATCAAATTCCTGTTTGCGCAAGTAGAAGTTAAGTCAGTTCATGCTGATTACAATGATTTCCTGTACTATACACAGGTATGCCAGTCTATTTAAGACAGGACCCATGAAAAGCATTCTACACGAGCTTACGCGGGAGTAGTCTGCTACACAGCCGTTTTTATTGTGGTCACGCAACGTTCCTACCCACAAGGAGAAGTATTGCGCGACGACATTAAAAAACAGCTTTGTAGCAGACCAACGCGGGAGCTGTTCGTCGTCTTATACTACTACATGAGAATTTTCTTTAATTTGATTGGCTTAGAGCAGCGGTATTTCAGCTTAATTTTAAATACCCTCATGTGAAAATTACAAACCTTTTGCTAGTAGTAGTATAAACATATAATAGCATGATTTGTATGTGAAATTTGGCGTAAATACCACTCGTACTCTTTCAAAATTGTCTCAAATTTCACTCGCCTAACGGTTTCGGTTACGTATTACAATTTCGAAATATCACTCGTGTTGTTGATGACAAATATCCCTACAAATCATGCTATTACCAATACAAACCGTTGTAATACAACAGTTTGAGGAATAGAACCTCGGCTTGTGATAATGAATGCTCACAAGAGCCTGACAGTCATTGGGTCGTGAACAAGGTCCGTAAATAACCTTCTTCAACTAAATCTCATGCATACCAATTTGAAGCTTACTTTGTCGTCAGAGTTCTATCCCCCGGGGCCCGCGCGGGTGGAGGGAGCGGGGGGAGGGAGGTTACTCTACAACCTCATATACGGAAAGCTACCCCCACAGGTCTAACCCGTTTCCCTCTTTGACAAAACGAAACCCCTTAAGTATACCTTTCATCGAAAAATGCTACCATTTGCCATATCTAACTGCAACCTCTATCCCTACCTGACAGCTAGCTGGATTTGTTCTCAGTAGTCCCGAGTTCGAATTCTCGGCCCCTGGTCACGCTTGCCTACCGTAGGTTCGATTGCAAGCCGCTGTTCGAGAAATGAGCCTGCGCTCCTCCTTTGGTTTCCCTCCTACTAGTTGGGATTCTTAATCGTGTTATGTTCCATTTGAATTAGTTGTTTCATTATCCTTTAAAAGCCCCATAAGGAAAGAGAATATTTAAGTATTTAAATTTCAGTCTCAATTTAAGACGCAGACATTCTACACTCCTGTGTTGACTTTACCGATGGTTAAGTTTTATTGCGTGGCCGGCTGCAACGTTGGCTAATAGGTTAAGCCTAAAATCGGTATCCCTTTTTGGCGAAGCCTCCCTCATCAAAGGTTGTACACAGGAGCGGATCTAGGGGGAGGGTGCAGGGGGTGCGCACCCCCAACCCCCCCCCCCCCCCCCCCCGCCTCCTGAGATGACCCGCGGTTTTCTAATACAACTGGTATTCTGCCAAAACAAAAACTATGTGGTTTATTGGTGTTGAAGTAGAGCAAGAGACGAGTGCACCCCCTCCTAAAAAAAATCCTGGATCCGCCTCTGGTACACCTATCTTCCCCGCGGCTTATACCGGTACTGAACTACTATAAAAATTGAGACATCCGTCAAAACTTCTGATCAGTAAAGTAAAAATAATTGAGGCGCAAAAAACCGCTTTTTTGTCAAAATGCAATATGAGGCAGTTACTTTTTTCAAAAAATGTTTAATTTAAGATGAAGGGTCACCCTATTTATTAACTAATTTCCTGAGCCTTAATTACACAGTCACTAACATTTGCATTTTTCCTAACAAAACTGAGTGTCTTTGAAAAAAGTAGCAGGCACTAGAAGGCCTTTGTTTACAGTGGATCATTTTTTGGATCTATACGAACCTCTTCTAGCCTCATGTCGTCGTCCCAATATCTGAATACAGAGGCTATAACCCCTCCGGTACCCTCTGCAAGAGATAGGCAGGTGGGCAGTAATAGTTCGTTTTGTTAAGAGTGAACAAAAGCCGACGTTCGATGTATTAAAATTCTAACATGACTCCGAGACTCCGAGGCTTAAAGGGTCAAAACTGCAGGGTTTTTCTTCCGACTCCATTGTCCCGCAATTCCTAGAAGAGATTTGAGCACAAAGAACACCAAACCAAATATAGAAAAATGACTAAAAAACCTCTAAGTCACGTGGGCTGTTGTACTGTATGTCGATCATCTAATTGCACGACACCGCAAATAGTGTCCGCTTGTTTTTGTTAAAAGGAGTGATTATAAACAGTTATGAAACAAGAAGGATTAAGAACTTTTAATTAAAAACAGCGTGCGTTTGCCTACTTAGCTCTCTGACAAGATAATGCAACCAATTGGTGAAAATAGAATATTAAATTATACTTATTTTCTCCAACCCTCAGGTCTGAACAGGGTTAAAATACCAGGTATTAATATCGGCGGGAATTAACATATCCGTAATATATAAGAAACGAGTGTTATTGATGTTACGTCTTAAGGGGTACTCCCTATAATAGCCTACATAGGGAGGCTTCGCTGTATGGGTATTTGAAATTAAAGCGGTAACATTTGTCAACAGAAGGTATACGAAAGGGTTACCTTTTTCTTAAAAATGGTATATTATGTTAATAACTCAGACCCATGTATTACGCTCTGATCACTCAAGCATATTTGAATGCAGCTTAATGTGTTGAATTGACCGAATTACTGGAACTTACAGCGATGTCAATGAAGAAAACGTCATGCAGACTTGCTGCACCGACAACATATTAAGACCTAAAAAGTCATTAAAATGGCCCGTAAGTCAGTTTCACGTGGCTCATTATAGTTCGACTAATGTTTGAATGAAAAACTAGACAACTTTGCTGAATCCTTTTTCCTCGTGTGGTACGACTAAAAACAGAATTATTTTTTTTCCTCAAACTTTTGTGGAAAAAGTTGATAAAAATTAAAACAAGAAGAATTGACAAAGGTCATTATCGCACATCCATAACAGACAACAAAATTACCGCAGCCCACACAGTTTGATGTGTTTACCGACTGTTAACACTTCCTTTACTGCTGAAAACTCATTAAAATCGTCAGTGAGTTAGTTTTCTGAACAGGCTCATTAAAGTTCGGTGTCAGCTTGAAAAACTACATTGTTTTAGCTAAACCCTGACTACAACTTTTAAGAACAAAATAAAACTCATCTCTTTTGTTTTTGTTTGAAACACGGATCGCGATAATTACAGGCGTGATAATGACAGAAGAATTAGCAACCAACAACAATAAAAATAACAATTTATTTAACCACGTTATCGTCTAAGAGGACAAGTGCTCGTTCAAAATACGAACGTGCATTAAATCTACGATTATAATAATAAAATCTAGTATAAAAACATTAAATCTATAATCTATATACACATGAATATAAAAAATTTTAAAAATTACAAAAAAAATAAAAAAATATAAAAATTACAGCTGAATTGATCTTAGCTTAGACTGAAGAAGTACAGAGACAACTTTTTACTCGACCTTTCTTGGCCCTGTGAGCTTTTTCTTTTACGTTAAGTTAATAGTTTTTGCATGTTTATGACTCTATAAATTACTTCTGATCATTATTTATAAATACGCGACAAATTAACGTGTATAGTCCGTTTAGGTAAATAGTTTTGACTGATCATGAAGAGATGTGGAAATGATATCTGTTCAGCTTTCACCCAAATTAAAATAGTACAAATTATATAAATGAAACTCTCACTTGCAGGTCATTGCACCGAAGAGGAAAATGGCCCAGGAAAATTTTACTGAAGACGAAAACCATAAAACTGTCCGAGAACTATTCTGCTCGGCTGAATTTGTCAGCGGTGTAGAGAGCGAGCTTATATTCCTTTCAACTCTAAATATTTTTCTTTCCATTACTGCATTTCTCGGGAACACTCTGATCCTAGTTGCTCTACACAAGGAAACTTCACTTCATCCGCCGTCCAAACTCCTGTATCGTAACCTAGCGATAACTGATCTCTGTGTTGGTATCATTGTGGAGCCAGTGGCTGTGACTTATTGGACTTCTGTTGTGAAGGAAAGATGGGATATTTGCTATTACGCATATTGGGCAGCAAGTTTCTCAGGTTTAACTTTGTGTGTAGTGTCTTTATTAACAATGACTGCAATAAGCGTGGACAGACTTCTCGCCTTGTTGCTGGGGCTCAGATACAGACAAGTTGTAACTTATAGAAGAACATGTATAACTGTGACTGGTTTTTGGATTTTGTCCATCGTCGGTGCATCTACTCTCTTTTGGAATCGTCTTATAACTTCCTGGTTTAAATACAAAGTTGCAGCTTTGTGTCTAGTCACCACAACCGTCGCTTACACTAAAGTTTTCTGTACTCTGCGTCATAACCAAATTCATGTTCAGAACCATGTTGCTCAAGGACAACCGAGCCAAACAATTCCATTGAACATAGCTCGATACAGAAAGGCAGTGTACAGTGCACTGTGGGTGCAGGGAACATTGGTTATTTGTTATCTGCCGTATGTTATAGTAGTAGCTTTGCAACCTCAGAGAGGGACGACTTTATCCATTTACCGTGCTCAGCAATTTAAATTACGACTACTTTAGTGTATTTGAACTCATCATTAAACCCAATGTTGTACTGTTGGAAGATCAGAGAAGTAAGGCAAGCTGTAAAAGAAACATTAAGGCAACTTTTCTGTCGGTCGAGTTAGTTTTCTACGCTTTCCATATGTTGATTCCTGCTCCGATATTTTGCAGTTAATTGTAATGTATTGTATTGTAAGCTTATTTTAAGAAACAAGGCATATCAACTGTTTTTTCAAGGGAAACTTATATTATTCCTGCTGGTTTAAAATGTTATGGTTGTTATTTAGTGGCATGAAGTGTAAATGGCCTTACGAATAAATAGGTAACAAAGAAACAAATAGGATGTCAATATGTTACTTTATATTTAGTAATAAAACAACTTTGCACGTTCATCACGCTTTTTTGTACATAAATCTTTGCCGTCGTTGCACGACTACAACGCGAAACTTCCTTATTTCACTTTTTTGGAGGACGTGAACACAAGAAAACGACTTCCTTTTTGTTTTCCTGAATTTCGATACAATACAGTGTTCCAGAAAAAATTACCAACATTTGACGAATTGAACGAGATAGAGTAAGTGCGACCAACTGAGTAAAGAGTAGATGGGCGGGTTTTATCAACAGAGGCGAATATAAAATTTCTCATAGTACTTCTGTATCCTTTTGAATATGTCCAGAGGCCGGCTTTTCATCGAATTTAAGTTTGTTTCAGTCGTGGAACTGAGAAGAATTAACATTTGACGTGTTCCTTCACACGGGGTACATTTGTATATTAATATTAAAAATTTGAAACTCTTCGAATGTTAAAATGGGCTTAAGACCGTTCTCAACACTTTTCCGCCTTTTTACGCTGAATTCATTCCATGCCTTATCAGTTATTCGTATATTTGTTAAGATACGTGACCTGACGGTTTCCGATAGCACATGGACATGATTAAAAGGCGGCATTCTAAAGCCCTTACTAGGAGCCATAATAAAACGATAAAATAAGGCGAATACAGTTTGACTAAGTACTCCCCATTTTCAGTGACAAGTTTTGGCCGTTACGAGGCAAAATGAGTCACGTGACTGAGACTTAGAGTAGAAAAGCTCATCAAATGAATGTAAACGTGGAAAGGAATCTGCTTGCCAAAGATGGCCGACAGGAATGTTTTTTCCTTCAAATCAAACTCCACCGAATTCGTGGTTGACTCAGAGCCTTAATAAACATGAAAAAGGAGAAGGGTGGCTCCATCAACTGACTTTCATATCTCTTTATAGGAAAATAAAAAGAAATGTCTATGTAATTTAAAGTTGGATAAATTAAAATTTTCAATGAATGACTGATGAGATCTATTGATTGTCTCGAACATGAAACATGGGTCGTTAAAAGCTAGGCCTCGTCGCATAACTCATCGCTCACGACTAATTTTTTTTTTCTTGAAAAGCCCCATAAGGGAAGAACTGAGAAAAATTAAGTATTTAAATTTCAGTCTCAATTAAAGACGCAAGACATTCTACACCTCCTGTGTTGACTTTACCGATGGTGTTGCGTGGGCCGGCTGCGACGTTGGCTAATAGCTTAAGCCTGAAAAAGGTATCCCTTCTTGGTGAAGCCTCTCCCATCAAAGGATTAAGTACACCTCTCTTCCCCGCGGCTTATACCGCTACTGAGCTGCTAGATATATAGGTAAAAATAATTGAGGCGCAAAAACCGTTTTGTTTTCAAAATGTAATATGAGGGAATTACTTTTTTTAAAAAAACTGTTTAATTTAAGATGAAGGGTCACCCTATTTAATATCTAATTTCCTTACCATTAACTACACAGTCACTAACATTTGCATTTTTCCTAACAAAACTAAATCTCTTAGAAAATGCTAGCAAGCATTAGAGGGCCTTTCTTTACAGTGGATCATTTTGTAGCTTTTTTTGGATCTATACGAACCTCTTCTAGCCTCATGTCGTCGTCCCAATATCTGAACACAGAGGCTATAACCCCTCCGGTACCCTCTGTAAGAGATAGGCAGGTGGGCAGTAATAGTTCGTTTTTTTAAGAGTGACTGACAAAAGCCCACGTTCGATATATTAAAATTCTAACATGACTCCGAGGCTTAAGGGTCAAAACTGCAGTTTTTTTTTTTCACGACTTCATTGTCTCGCAATTCCCAGAAGAGATTTGAGCACAAAGAAAACCAAACCAAATATAGAAAAATGACCAGAAAGCCTCGAAGTCATGTTAGAATTTTAATATATCACACGTGGGCTATTGTACTGTATGTCGATCATCTAATTGCACGAGACCTCTAATAGTTTTCTGTCTCGTTGTAGGTTCGTAAGATAGTTTATGCCCGCTTGTTTTTGTTAAAAGGGGTGGTTATAAACAGTTATGAAACAAGAAGGATTAAGAACTTTTAATTAAAAACTGCGTGCATTCACCTAATTAGCGCCCTGACAAGGTAATGCAACCAATTGGTGAAAATAGAATATTAAATACTTATTTTCTCCAAAGACCCCTCAGGTCTGAACAGGGTTAAAATACCAGGTATTAATATCGGCGAGAATTAACATATCCGTAATATATAAGAAACGAGTGTTATTCATGTTACATCTTAAGGGGTACTCCCTATAATAGCCTACATGGGGAGCCTTCGCCGTATAGGTATTCGAAAGGGGTACCATTTGTCAACAGAAGGTATACGAAAGGGTTACCTTTTTCTTGAAAATGGTATATTCTGTTAATAACTCAGACGCATGTATTACGCTCTGATCACTCAAGCATATTTGCATGCAGCTTAATGTGTTGAATTGACCGAATTACTGGAACTTACAGCGATGTTAATGAAGAAAACGTCATGCAGACTTGCTGCACCGACAACATATTAAGACCTAAAAAGTCATTAAAATGGCCCGTAAGTCAGTTTCACCTGGCTCATTATAGTTCCACTAATGTTTGAATGAAAAACTAGAAAACTTTGCTAAATCCTTTTTCCTCGTGTGGTACGACTAAAAACAGAATTATATTTTTTCCTCAAACTTTTGTGGAAAAGGTTGATAAAAATTAAAACAAGAAGAATTGACAAAGGTCCGCATTATCGCACATCCATAACAGACAACAAAATTACCGCAGCCCACACAGTTTGATGTGTTTGCCGACTGTCAAGACTTCCTTTACTATTGAAAACTCATTAAAATCGTCAGTGAGTTAGTTTCCTGAACAGGCTCATTAAAGTTCGGTGTCAGCTTGAAACACTTCATTGTTTTTGCTAAACCCTGACTACAACTTTTAAGAACAAAATAAAACTCATCTCTTTTGTTTTTGTTTGAAACACGGATCGTGATAATTACAGGCGTGATAATGACAGAAGAATTAGCAAAAAATAATAATAACAATAATTTATTAAACCACGTTATCGTCTAAGAGCAGAAGTGCTCGTTCACAATACGAACGTGCATTAAATCTACAATTATAATAATAAAATCTAGTATAAAAAAATTAAATATATAATCTATAATCTATGTACACATGAATATAAAAAATTTTAAAAATGACAAAAAAAATAAAAAATATAAAATTACAGCTGAATTGATCTTAGCTTCGATTGAAGAAGTACAGACTGAGACAACTTTTTACTCGACCTTTCTTGGCCCTGTCAGCCTTTTTCTTTTACGTTTAGTTAACAGTTTTTGCATGTTTATGACTCTATAAATTACTTCTGATCATTATTTATTTTTTTATACGCGACAAATTAACGTGTATGTGTATAGCCCGTTTAGGTAAATAGTTTTGACTGAAGGGATGTCGAAATGATATCTGTTAATTTCAGCTTTCACCCAAATTAGAAAAGTACAAATTATATAAATGAAACTCTCACTTGAAGGTCATTGCGCCGAAGAGGAAAATGGCCCAGGAAAATTTTACTGAAGACGAAAACCATAAAACTGTCCAAGAACTGTTCTGCTTGGCTGAATTTGTCACAGGTGTAAAGAGCGAGCCTATGTTCCTTTCAGCTCTATTATTTTTTTTTTCCGTCACTGCATTTCTGGGGAACACTCTGATCCTAGTTGCCCTACACAAGAAAACCTCACTTCATCCGCCGTCTAAACTCCTGTATCGAAACCTAGCGATAACTGATCTCTGTGTTGGTATCATTGCAGAGCCTTTGTATGTGACTTACTTTACTTCTGTTGTGAACGAAAGGTGGGATATTTGCTATTACGCAGATTTGGCAGCAAGTTTCTCAGGTTTAACTTTGTGTGTAGTGTCTTTATCAACATTGACTGCAATAAGCGTGGACAGACTTCTCGCCTTGTTGCTGGGGCTCAGATACAGACAAGTTGTAACTTATAGAAGAACATGTATGACTGTGACTGGTTTTTGGATTTTGTCCATAGTCGGTACATCTACTCTCTTTCTGAATCGTCGTATAACTTCATGGTTTCTATACATAGTTACAGCTTTGTGTCTGGTCACCTCAATCTTCGCTTACGCAAAAATTTTCGTTACTCTGCGTCATAACCAAATTCATGTTCAGAGCCATGTTGCTCAAGGACAACCGAGCCAAGCAATTCCACTGAACATAGCTCGATACAGAAAGGCATTGTACAGTACACTGTGGGTGCAGGGAACATTGGGTATTTGTTATCTTCCATTTTATATAGTGCTCGTTTTGACGCCTCGGAGAGGGATGCATTTATCGATCTACCTTGCCAGGAATTTCACAGCTAGCATGGTTTTCTTAAACTCGTCATTAAACCCGTTGCTGTACTGTTGGAAGGTCAGAGAAGTAAGGCAAGCTGTAAAAGAAACATTAAGGCAACTCTGCTGTTGATCGAGTTAGTTTTCTGGGCTTCTCAGCTGTCTCTTCTCAGCTCTTAATTCATGCTTGAATCCTCGTTGATATTAACTGTAAATATTTTGTACTGCATGCAAGCATATTTTATGAAGGCATGTCACCTGTTTTTTAGGGGCAAGTATATTATAAATATTCCTTGTCTAGAAATCCAAAGATGTTATCTTTATTATTTAGTCGCATGAAGCGTAAACAAGTAATAAAGAAATAGAGTTGAAGGGCTTCATTCCTTTTCTTCTTCTTCTCCTCCTCTTCCTCCTCCTCCTCCTTATGGAACTTGGATTATAACTTGTTACTCTATAGAAAGCCTGTCAAACCATTTAAACCATTTAAAAGTAGTACATGACCTTATCTTAATGATATTTCCCCGCATTTTATTCATGAGATAAAGACAAAAGGCTATTTGTCTTCAAAAGTTGCAAGCTGTGGTTATAACCTTCTTATTATTTTCTCGAAGAATACTTCGGATAGTAAAACTGACTTTAACGACATTTACTAATTTCTCTGAGTTGTACTGGAAATGTGCCTGCGTAAGCCGGAGAGGGCTATCTTTAAAACAAGGAACGGGGAATCGGAGAATGGGAATGGGGAACGGGGAACGGGGAATCTTTAAAATGGGGAATCTTTAAAAGCGGGAATCTTTAAAAGCGGGAATCTTTAAAACGAGGAATCTTTAAAAGCTGGAATCTTTGAAATGGAGAACATAGCTCGATACAGAGAGGCAGTGTACAGTGCACTGTGGGTGCAGGGAACTTTGGATATTTGTTATCTTCCATATAGTATAGCGGTCGTTTTGACACCTCAGAGAGGGATGCCTTTATCGATGTACCTTGCTAGGAATTTCACAGTTAGCATGGTTCTCTTAAACTCGTCATTAAACCCCTTGTTGCTTGTTGTACTGTTGGAAGATCAGAGAAATAAGGCAAACTGTAAAAGAAACATTAAGGCAACTCTGCTGTTGATCGAGTTAGTTTTCTGGGCTTTCCAGCTCTCTGTTGTCAGCTATTAATTCATGCTTGAATCCTCGTTGATATTAACTGTAAATATATTGTACTGCAAGCATATTTTATGAAGGCATGTCACCTGTTTTTTAGGGGCAAGTATATTATAAATATTCCTGATCTAGAAATCCAAAGATGTTATCTTTATTATTTAGTAGCATGAAGTGTAAACAACACACAAGAATAAAGAACTAATAAAGAAATAGAGTTAAAGGGCTTCATTCCTTTTCTTCTTCTTCTTCTTCTTCTTCTTCTTCTTCTTCTTCTTCTTCTTCTTCTTCTTCTTCTTCTTCTTCTTCTTCTTCTTCTCCTCCTCTTCGTCCTCCTTATGGAACTTGAATAACATGTTACTCGATACAAAGCCTGTCAAACCAGTTGAACCACTTAAAAGTGGTACATGACCTTATCTTAATGAGATTCCCCCGCATTTTTATTCATGAGGTAAAGACAAAAGGCTATATATGACGTCATCAGCGTTAATGTTTTCAATAATGAGATTTCATTTCCAAAAAACTGAAACTCTTAATTTCATCCCTACTAAATTTTTATCACTTCTTTCTTGGTGTAAACTCAGAATAAGTAACATTAGCATGCAAATGAAAGATATTAAAAGCGCATCGACGTTTAAAGCCAGCACTTTCGGAGCATGCAACATATTAACATAAATAAAATTGCCTCTCTGATACTGGTAAAAGCATCTCTTTAATGATTAACACATCCTACGGGTTGCCCTCCCCAGAGCCCCGCGAGGGTATTAGATTGCTTGGTCCCCAGGTTCATTAGTCCGCGGGGCCAACGTAAACGAAACGCATAGTAAGAAGGCCTGGGACGTAAGCAATTCAAGTTCTGCTGTACACGTATTTGTTGTGTATAAGATGTGGCAAGACAGTTGTTTTATAAACTACTGTGTGGGTATTGACTACACAACAGCATTTTTCATTTTGCCAAATAAAACAGGTCACAAAAGAAAAGTTGTAGCATGTGTCAGAGGGCATTCGTTTTTGTTTTACGAAAAAATGTTTCCTTTTGGCGTAAAAGAAAATCCACACGACCACATTTAAATGTTCTGAAAAAAAAGTTCTACAATCGTACTATGTAATATACCCGATAAACGTAGCTTTATTATTTATTTAGGGGTACAAGAACTTTATCGGTGAGTACTAACTGTTACTGAATAATGGAAGGCAAACGGCCGCGAAGTAAAGCCGGATCTTGGTTTTAGATAAGGATCGGTAATGAGAATAAAACCTAAAAGTAAATGCAAGCTGGCAGCTAAAAGACAGGGTATTATTTAATTGCCCGATATTTTGGTTAGACATTACTATCCTTCGTCTGGGGCTGCAAAAAGCAATAATAAATTGTTGTAAATAAGCGGTTGAAAAAAAAGACAGCAACGAACAGTCGATATTTCGCTTGCTCTGTGAGTTGTTGGCAGGAAAAAAAAGAAAATCTACAGTACGAATAACAATAATCTGTGTGTCGAGAATTTATTTACTGGGCTAAAAACGCATATTAACATAAAAAGCGCGCAGTCAGCGGGTGTTTAAAATGGTTAGGGTCGCTTTGTTAAAAGAAGACAAATTGAGGTGTTAATACAAATTAGTAGAAAAATATTGTTGCTATAGTGAATATCTATATTCTATACCCAAGCATTAAAGATGGTTAGGGGGTTTCGTTCACTACAACGTAACGTGTTCATATTGCTATTTTGCTTTAGTAACGGATGAGCTGTTGGCAGGAAATCTAGGGAAAAGAAAATTAAAAATACGAATAACAAGAATCTATATGTGTCGTGAATTTTTATATACAGGGCTATAAAACATATATTAACATAAAAAGCAGTCAGGTGTTTAAAATGATTAGGGACCGTGCTCGTTTAAAAAAAGACATGATCTATAATCAAAACTATTCTAAAGAACATTTTTCTTAGTTGCAAGTTAGAATGGATATCTTTATTTTATACCTAATTATTATTGATAGTTATGGGGCTCACTCAATCGAAACCTATCTCAACCGACCCAAAAATTATAAACAAACCCATTTGGTCTGTTTGGACTGTTAAGACTTCCTTTCTACAAGAAAACTCTTTGCAAACGTCTGTCAAAGCTGGCCGCGCACGAATTAGCAATTTAATTGGTTAATAATTAAAGGCCCTTTCCAAGTTTCTTTTTCCAGCCATCTGAATTCGGTTAATAACTCACATGTATTACGCTCTGCTAGGAAAACTTCTGATGACTCAAGCATGTATGCAGCTTGTGTTGAATTGGCCGAATTACTGGAACTTACAGCGATGTTAATGAAGAAAAAGTTATGCAGACTTGTCTCACCGACAACATATTAAGATCTAAAAAGTTATTAAAATGGTCCGTAAGGCAGCTTCACCTGGCTCATTATAGTTCGACTAATGTTTGTTTGAAAAACTAGACAACTTTGCTGTATCCTTTTTCCTCGTGTGGTAGGACTAAAAACAGAATTTTTTTTTTCCTCAAAGTTATGAAGAAAAAGTTGATAAAAATTAAAACAAGAAGAATTGACAAAGGTCATTATTGCACATCAGTACATCCATAACAGACACCAAAATTACCGCATCCCACACAGTTTGATGTGTTTGCTGACTATCAACACTTCCTTTACCACTGAAAACTCATTAGAATCGTCAGTCAGTTGGATATCTTTTCCAGCCATCTTAGGGACGGACCATTAGAAAAGCTATGGGGGGGGGGGGGGGGGGGGGAATTTTCGAGCTGCAGGAATTTTTTTTCGTTATCAAATTCCTTGTATGAATTTTTTTTAGACCATAGCATGAATATTTTTTAGGATAAATTGGCTTGCATGAATTTTTTTTCATTTAATTTTCCCTTGCGCGAATATTTTTTTTGTACTTCGCCCGCCCCCCCCCCCCCCCCCCCAATAAGTTTTCTAATGGTCCGTCCCTTAACCATACGCGTAGTCCGTACGTAACGCAATAGACCTGATTGCAATAAACATGTCTCAGAAAAATGGTAAAGGGGAATTGAAAATAGAAAAAGCCAAATAGGCGTTTTGAGGGCATAGAAGCGAAGACAGCACGTGTATGTTGAAAATAAATTCAATAAAATTGTTTCAGTCGTGGAACTGAGAAAAATTAACATTTGACGTGCCCTCCAATGGGGTACGTTTGTATATTAAAACTTCGAAACTCTTCGAATGTCAAAATGGCCTTAAGACCGTTCTCAACACGTTTCCGCCTTTTTAAGCGGAATTCATTCTATGCCTTATGAGTTATTCGTATATTTGTTAAGTCACGTGAGCTGTTTTACTTAATTGACGGTTTCCGATAGCACATGGACATAATTAAAAGGCGGCATTCTAAAGCCCTTACTAAGAGCCATAGAAAAACGATAAAATAAGGCGAATACAGTTTGACTAAGTACTCCCCATTTTCAGTGACAAGTTTTGACTGTTACGAGGCAAAAATGAGTCACGTGACTGAGACTTGAAAAGCTCATCAAATGAATGTAAACGTGGAAAGGAACCTGTTTGTCAAGTTTCACAAAGATGGATGAGAGGAATGTTTCTCCTTGAAAGTCAAGCCTTAATACACAAGAGAAGGGGAAGGGTGGCTGTATCAACTGACGTTTCATATCTCTTAACAGGAAAACATAAAGAAATGTCTATGTCATTTAAGGCTGGATGAATTAAAAATTTCACTGAATGACTGATGAGCTCTAATGATTGTCTCGAACCCCAAAACATGGCTCGTTGCACCACAGCTGTTGGAGTGCTAAAAGCTAAGGCCTCGTACTCCTGACTTTATCGCGACTAATTTTGGGTATAAAATATACAGTAGTTTCCTTAATTTTGGTATTTTACACGAGTTTTTAGTTTATTTTTTGGTATATTGGAAGGTTTATTTCGGGTAATTTGGTATCTTACTACCCCTCTGGCCAACCCTGTATACTCATGTCGCTATTCAGAACAATCATTATTCGGTTGGTCGCGCTAACATTTTTCGTGCTCTCGTTTGGCTTTTGTATCTTTACTTGAGGTTATGTCTAGCGCCAGTATAAATTGTAACTGAGTATTATAGCAAAAGTTTAAAATAATCGGTATATTGCTGCCTTCTTTGTCAGTTGTTGTTTCTACACTAGACGAGATGGAGACGAAAAAGCATTGAGAGAAATGACAGGTGTCCATGATACTGGGTAAGCACCAAGGTTATATTGACAGCACATCGGTCGTCAGTCCAGTTGGTAAAAATACCATTTTGAAGGGCAAAAATATTGACTTCAAAAATCAGGAATGCTCGTATCTAAGAAGATTAACTGGGCATTAAATACATGCCTTAAGTTTTGTATTCCGCCTAACACAGGTGTCATGCAAGCGATAGCAAAAATTCACCTTATGAGCACATAATATTTTGCAACAAAAGCAACCATTGCACTTTGTACTATACACCAGAAGGGATGTTAATTAAGTAACGTTGAAAGGGGAACGGGAAAAAAGTCTATCCATATAAATTCCGGGCGAAAAAACTTGCGTACTACCGGAAGATGCTGTAGGAAGCAAGCCAGGGAATAAACCCTGAAAAAAATATGTCAAAATAACGGACACCAAAATTATCGCAGCCCACTGCACACAGTTTGATGTGTTTGCCGACTGTCAAGACTTCCTTTACTACTGAAAACATATTAAAATCGTCAGCGAGTTAGTTTCAACAGGCTCATTAAAGTTCGGTGTCAGCTTGAAACACTTCATTGTTTTTGCTAAACCCTGAGTACAACTTTTAAGACCCCAAAATAAGATTCATCTCTTTTGTTTTTGTTTGAAAAACAGATCGTGATAACTATATATTACAGGCGTGATAATTACGGAAGAATTAGCAGATAAAATAACCGCTTCAAAGCACTTGCACTGATGAGATAGCCATGACGCTTTCGTGCGATTTCCTTTTAGTATACCCTAATTGAGTGCTAATTGTTGTAAACATACGCTTAGTCATTAAGTAGGGCATATACACCTGATTCCAATGAGCATGTCTTAGAAAAATGGTAAAGGGGGAAATGAAAAAAAGGAAAAAACAAATAGGAATTAATTAGGCCTTCTAATAAATCTAGAAAGGAGTCAGAAAGGGAGCATTCAGTTGCTGCAATAGGCGTTTTTGGGGGCATAGAAGCGAAGACAGTACGCGTAGGTTGAAAATAAATTCACCATATAGTGGTTTAATGGTTAAAGCCTAATTAATGTCGATTTGTTTGTTGCATTTTTAACTTCAATTCCTTTTAGCTGATTTAACTATGACAACGCTATTAGGTGTGTATATATCGCTTAATTTCTGGGAAGGAGTGATGGCTCAAGCTTATATTAAACTTGAGTTATTGGAATTTCCTTCAAATTACTGCGACTCAAGTTGCCAATGCGCCGCCAACATAAGACCTAAAAAGTTATTAAAATCATCCGTGAGTTTAAGTTTCAACTGCATGTGACATAACACCTAGCTCATCATAGTTCGGTCAGTTAGATTGAAGAAATACCGAGACAAGTTTGGTCGACCTTTCTTGGCCCTGTGAGCTTTTTTCTTTTACGTTTAGTTAATAGTTTTTGCACGTTTATGACTCTATAAATTACTTCTGATCATTATTTATTAATACGCGACAATTTAACGTATATAGCCCGTTTAGGTAAATTGTTTTCACTGTAGAGATGTCGACATTATGTCAGCTTTCACCCACATTAAAATAGTGTGTATAAACGAAACTCTCACTTGCAGGTCAATGCGCCGAAGAGGAAAATGGCCCTGGAAAATTTTACTGAAGACGAAAACCATAAAACTGTCCAAGAACTGTTCTGCTCGACTGAATTTGTCAGCGGTGTAGAGAGCGAGCTTATATTCCTTTCAGCGCTAAATATGTTTCTTTCCGTCACTGCATTTCTGGGGAACACTCTGATCCTAGTTGCTCTGCACAAGGAAACTTCACTTCATCCGCCGTCCAAACTCCTGTATCGTAACCTAGCGATAACTGATCTCTGTGTTGGTATCATTGTGGAGCCTTTGTTTGTGACTTATTGGACTTCTGTTGTGAAGGAAAGATGGGATATTTGCCATTACGCAGATTGGGCAATACGTTTCTCAGGTTTTATTTTGTGTGCAGTATCTTTATTAACAGTGACTGCAATAAGCGTGGACAGACTTCTCGCCTTGATGCTGGGGCTCAGATACAGACAAGTTGTAACTTATAGAAGAACATGTATAACTGTGTCTGGTGTTTGGATTTTGTCCATCGTCAATGCATCTAATTTCTTTTTTAATCGTTGTATAGCTTTATGGGTTCAATACATAGGTACAGCTTTGTGTCTGGTCACCACAATCTTCGCTTACGCAAAAATTTTCGTTACTCTGCGTCAAAACCAAATTCATGTTCAGAACCATGTTGCTCAAGGACAACCGAGCCAAGCAATTCCATTGAACATAGCTCGATACAGAGAGGCAGTGTACAGTGCACTGTGGGTGCAGGGAACTTTGGATATTTGTTATCTTCCATATAGTATAGCGGTCGTTTTGACACCTCGGAGAGGGATGCCTTTATCGATGTACCTTGCCAGAAATTTCACAGTTAGCATGGTTCTCTTAAACTCGTCATTAAACCCGTTGTTGTACTGTTGGAAGATCAGAGAAGTAAGGCAAGCTGTGAAAGAAACATTAAGGCAACTCTGCTGTTGATCGAGTTAGTTTTCTGGGCTTTCCAGCTCTCTGTTGTCAGCTATTAATTCATGCTTGAATCCTCGTTGATATTAACTGTAAATATATTGTACTGCAAGGATATTTTATAAAGGCATGTCACCTGAATTTAAGGCAAAGTATATTATAAATGTTCCTGATCTAGAAATCCAAAGATGTTATATTTATTATTTAGTAGCATAAAGTGTAAACAACACTCAAGAATAAAGAACTAATAAAGAAATAGAGTTAAAGGGCTTCATTCCTTTTCTTCTTCTTCTTCTTCTTCTTCTTCTTCTTCTTCTTCTTCTTCTTCTTCTTCTTCTTCTTCTTCTCCT
The DNA here is from genome assembly GCF_958299795.1 of Porites lutea. Taxonomy (NCBI): domain Eukaryota; kingdom Metazoa; phylum Cnidaria; class Anthozoa; order Scleractinia; family Poritidae; genus Porites; species Porites lutea. The sequence goes on along the minus strand of NC_133206.1, from coordinate 29,172,314 downwards.
TCTCCTTCTCCTTCTCCTTCTCCTTCTCCTTCTCCTTCTCCTTCTCCTTCTCCTTCTTCTTCTTCTTCTTCTTCTTCTTCTTCTTCTTCTTCTTCTTCCTCTTCTTCTTCTTCTTCTCCTTCTCCTTCTCCTTCTCCTTCTCCTTCTCCTTCTCCTTCTCCTTCTCCTTCTTCTTCTTCTTCTTCTTCTTCTCCTTCTCCTTCTTCTTCTTCTTCTTCTTCTTCTTCTTCTTCTTCTTCTTCTTCTTCTCCTTCTTCTTCTCCTTCTCCTTCTCCTTCTCCTTCTCCTTCTTCTTCTCCTTCTTCTTCTTCTTCTTCTTCTTCTTCTTCTTCTTCTTCTTCTTCTTCTTCTTCTTCTTCTTCTTCTTCTTCTTCTTCTCCTTCTCCTTCTCCTTCTCCTTCTCCTTCTTCTCCTTCTTCTTCTTCTTCTTCTTCTTCTTCTTCTTCTTCTTCTTCTTCTTCTTCTCCTTCTCCTTCTCCTTCTCCTTCTCCTTCTCCTTCTCCTTCTCCTTCTCCTTCTTCTTCTTCTTCTTCTTCTTCTTCTTCTTCTTCTTCTTCTTCTTCTTCTTCTTCTCCTTCTCCTTCTCCTTCTCCTTCTCCTTCTCCTTCTCCTTCTCCTTCTCCTTCTTCTTCTTCTTCTTCTTCTTCTTCTTCTTCTTCTTCTTCTTCTTCTTCTTCTTCTTCTTCTTCTTCTTCTTCTCCTCCTCCTCCTCCTCCTCCTCCTCCTCCTCCTCCTCTTCCTCCTCCTTATGGAACTTGAATAACTTGTTACTCGATACAAAGCCCGTCAAACCAGTTGCACCACTTAAAAGTGGTACATGACCTTATCTTAATGAGATTCCCCCGCATTTTTTTCATGAGATAAAGACAAAAGGCTATATATGACGTCATCAGCGTTAATGTTTTCAATAATGAGATTTCATTTCCAAAAAACTGAAACTCTTAATTTCATCCCTACTAAATTTTTATCACTTCTTTCTTGGTGTAAACTCAGAATAAGTAACATTAGCATGCAAATGAAAGATATTAAAAGCGCATCGACGTTTAAAGCCAGCACTTTCGGAGCATGCAACATATTAACATAAATAAAATTGCCTCTCTGATACTGGTAAAAGCATCTCTTTAATATGATTAACACATCCTACGGGTTGCCCTCCCCAGAGCCCCGCGAGGGTATTAGATTGCTTGGTCCCCAGGTTCATTAGTCCGCGGGGCCAACGTAAACGAAACGCATAGTAAGAAGGCCTGGGACGTAAGCAATTCAAGTTCTGCTGTACACGTATTTGTTGTGTATAAGATGTGGCAAGACAGTTGTTTTATAAACTACTGTGTGGGTATTGACTACACAACAGCATTTTTCATTTTGCCAAATAAAACAGGTCACAAAAGAAAAGTTGTAGCATGTGTCAGAGGGCATTCGTTTTTGTTTTACGAAAAAATGTTTCCTTTTGGCGTAAAAGAAAATCCACACGACCACATTTAAATGTTCTGAAAAAAAAGTTCTACAATCGTACTATGTAATATACCCGATAAACGTAGCTTTATTATTTATTTAGGGGTACAAGAACTTTATCGGTGAGTACTAACTGTTACTGAATAATGGAAGGCAAACGGCCGCGAAGTAAAGCCGGATCTTGGTTTTAGATAAGGATCGGTAATGAGAATAAAACCTAAAAGTAAATGCAAGCTGGCAGCTAAAAGACGGTATTATTTAATTGCCCGATATTTTGGTTAGACATTACTATCCTTCGTCTGGGGCTGCAAAAAGCAATAATAAATTGTTGTAAATAAGCGGTTGAAAAAAAAGACAGCAACGAACAGTCGATATTTCGCTTGCTCTGTGAGTTGTTGGCAGGAAAAAAAAGAAAATCTACAGTACGAATAACAATAACCTGTGTGTCGAGAATTTATTTACTGGGCTAAAAACGCATATTAACATAAAAAGCGCGCAGTCAGCGGGTGTTTAAAATGGTTAGGGTCGCTTTGTTAAAAGAAGACAAATTGAGGTGATAATACAAATTAGTAGAAAAATATTGTTGCTATAGTGAATATCTATATTTTATACCCAAGCATTAATGATGGTTATGGGGTTTCGTTCACTTCAACGTAACGTGTTCATATTGCTATTTTGCTTTAGTAACGGATGAGCTGTTGCCAGGAAATCTAGGGAAAAGAAAATTAAAAATACGAATAACAAGAATCTATATGTGTCGTGAATTTTTATATACAGGGCTATAAAACATATATTAACATAAAAAGCAGTCAGGTGTTTAAAATGATTAGGGACCGTGCTCGTTTAAAAAAAGACATGAGCTATAATCAAAACTATTCTAAAGAACATTTTTCTTAGTTGCAAGTTAGAATGGATATCTTTATTTTATACCTAATTATTATTGATAGTTATGGGGCTTACTCAATCGAAACCTATCTCAACCGACCCAAAAATTATAAACAAACCCATTTGGTCTGTTTGGACTGTTAAGACTTCCTTTCTACAAGAAAACTCTTTGCAAACGTCTGTCAAAGCTGGCCGCGCACGAATTAACAATTTAATTGGTTAATAATTAAAGGCCCTTTCCAAGTTTCTTTTTCCAGCCATCTGAATTCGGTTAATACCTCACATGTATTACGCTCTGCTAGGAAAACTTCTGATGACTCAAGCATGTATGCAGCTTGTGTTGAATTGGCCAAATTACTGGAACTTACAGCGATGTTAATGAAGAAAACGTCATGCAGACTTGTCTCACCGACAACATATTAAGATCTAAAAAGTCATTAAAATGGTACGTAAGTCAGCTTCACCTGGCTCATTATAGTTCGACTAATGTTTGTTTGAAAAACTAGACAACTTTGCTGTATCCTTTTTCCTTGTGTGGTACGACTAAAAACAGAATTATTTTTGTTCCTCAAAGTTTTGTAGAATAAGTTGATAAAAATTAAAACAAGAAGAATTGACAAAGGTCATTATTGCACATCAGTACATCCATAACAGACACCAAAATTACCGCATCCCACACAGTTTGATGTGTTTCCTGACTGTCAACACTTCCTTTTCTACTGAAAAGTCATTAGAATCGTCAGTCAGTTGGAAAAATCTTTTCCAGCCATCTTAACCATACGCGTAGTCGGTAAGTAACGCAATAGACCTGATTGCACTGAACATGTCACAGAAAAATGGGAAATGGGAAATGAGAATAGAAAAAGCCAAATAGGCGTTTTGAGGGCATAGAAGCGAAGACAGCACGTGTATAGTGGTTTAACGGGAAGGCTTATTAATTTCTATTTGTTTTTTTGCATTTTTAATTTCATTTCCATTAAGCTGATTTAACTATGACAACGCTATTGCAGTTAGGTGCATATACAGTATATCCCTTAATTTCTGGGAAGGAGTGATGGCTCAAGCTTATAGTAAACTTTTAAAAAATGTTGAGTTATCGGAATTTCCTTCAAATTATTGCGATGTCAAATTTCCAATGCGCGCGAACATAAGACCTAAAAAGTTAAAATCATCCGTGAGTTTCACCTGTGGCATAACGCCTGGCTCATCATAGTTCGGTCAATTAGATTGAAAAAGTACCGAGACAACTTTCCTCGACCTTTCTTAGCCCTGAGAGCTTTCTTTTACGTTTAGTTAAAAGTTTTTGCACGTTTATGACTCTATAAATTACTTCTGATCATTATTCATTAATACGCGACGAATTAACTCGTATAGCGGCGTTTAGGTAAATAATCTTGACTGTAAAGATGTCGAGATGATATCAGCATTCACCCAAATTAAAATAGTGTATATAAATAAAACTCTCACTTGCAGGTCATTGCGCCGAGGAGGAAAATGGCCCTGAAAAATTTTACTGAAGACGAAAACCATAAAACTGTCCAAGAACTGTTCTGCTCGGCTGAATTTGTCAGAGGTGTAGAGAGCGAGCTTATATTCCTTTCAGCTCTAAATATTTTTTTTTTCGTCACTGCATTTCTGGGGAACACTCTGATCCTAGTTGCTCTACACAAGGAAACTTCACTTCATCCGCCGTCCAAACTCCTGTATCGTAACCTAGCGATAACTGATCTCTGTGTTGGCATCATTTTTGAGCCCTTAGCTGTGACTTATTGGACTTCTGTTGTGAAAGAAAGATGGGACATTTGCCATTACGCAGATTGGGCAGGAACTTTCTCAAGTTTTATTTTCTGTTCAGTGTCTTTATTAACATTAACTGCAATAAGCGTGGACAGACTTTTCGCCTTGCGGCTGGGGCTCAGATACAGACAAGTTGTAACTTTTAGAAGAACATGTATAATGTGACTGCTTTTTGGGTTTTGTCCATCGTCGAGGCTTCTACTCTCTTTTTGAATCTTCGTATAACTTCATGGTGTCTATACATAGGTATAGCTGTTTGTCTGGTCACCACAATTTTCGCTTACGCAGAAATTTTCGTTACTCTGCGTCATAACCAAATTCATGTTCAGAACCATGCTGCTCAAGGACAACCGAGCCAGGCAATTCCACTGAACATAGCTCGATACAGAAAGGCAGTGTACAGTTCACTGTGGGTGCAGGGAACATTGGTTATTTGTTATCTGCCGCATGTTATAGTAGTAGCTTTGACACTTCATAGAGGGATGTCTTCATCCCTATACCGTGCTTGGCAATTTACGACTACTTCAGTGTATTTGAACTCGCCATTAAACCCGTTCTTGTACTGTTGGAAGATCAGAGAAGTGAGGCAAGCTGTAAAATTAACATTAAAGCAAATTTTCTGTCGATCGAGCTAGCGGTTTTCTACGCTTTTTATCTGTTGATTCCTGCTCTGATATTTTGCAGTTGACTGTAATGTATTGTATTGTAAGCTCACTTTAAGAAACAAGGCTTATCAACTGTTTTTTCAAGGGAAACTTATATTGTTCCTGCTGGTTTAAAGATGTTATGGTTGTTATTTAGTGGCATGAAGCCGAGTAAAATGGCCTTACGAATAAATAGGTAACAAAGAAACAAATAGGATATCAATATGTTTACATTTAGTAATACAACAATTTTGCACGTTTATCACGTTTTTTGTACATACTTCTTTTCCGTCGTTGCACGACTACGACTTGAAAGTTACTTATTTCACTTTTTTGGAGGACGTGAACGACTTCCTTTTTGTTTTCCTGAATTTCGATACAATACAGTGTTTAAGAATTCACCTCTAGAAAAAAATTACCAACATTTGACGAATTGAACGAGATGGAATAAGTGCGACCAATTGACTAAAGAGTAGATGGGCGGGTTTATCAACAGAGGCGAATATAAAATTTCTCATAATACTTCTGTACCGTTTTGAATATGTCCAGAGGCCGGCTTTTCATCGAATTTCCCAGCTTTAGGAAGAAGCCATGTCCAGTAGGTCCTAGCCTGTGTACAGCCGACCCCGGCCCTGTTTTAAAAAACAAATCTCTCTTTCCCTAGGTGAAGGGCGTTTGTACTCAGGCTATACTTTCTTGTAGGCCCAAACAGAACTCAAGTGTGTTAAGGTTTGGAGTTTTTATTATAGAGGACCCCCAGCAAAGTTTTAACATATCACGCTTGCAGCTCGTAAGAATAAGTTTGTTTCAGTCGTGGAACTGAGAAGAATTAACATTTGACGTGTTCCTTCACACGGGGTACATTTGTATATTAAAAATTCGAAACTTTTCGAATGACAAAATGGCCTTAATACCGTTCTCAACACGTTTCCGCCTTTTTAAGCGGAATTCATTCTATGCCTTATCAGTTATTAGTATACTTGTTAAGTCACGTGACCCGTTTCACTCAATTGACGGTTTCCGATAGCACATGGACATGATTAAAAGGCGGCATTCTAAGGCCCTTACTAGGAGCTATAGTAAAACGATAAAATAAGGCAAATACAGTTTGACTCAGTACTCCCCATTTTCAGTGACAAGTTTTGACCGTTACGAGGCAAAAATGAGTCACGTGACTGAGACTTGAAAAGCTCATCAAACGAATGTAAACGTGGAAAGGAACCTGTTTGCCAAGTTTCACAAAGATGGAGGAGAGGAATGTTTCACCAATCAAACTCCACCGAATTCGTGGTTGAGTCAAAGCCTTAATACACAAGAGAAGGAGAAGGGTGGCTCCATCAACTGACTTTCATATCTCTTGATAGGAAAATAAGAAGAAATGTCTATGTAATTTAAAGTTGGATAAATTAAAATTTTCATATATCAAACCTGGGCTATCGTACTGTCTGTCGATCATCTAATTCAACGACATGCACCTCTAATAGTTTTCTGTCTCGTTGTAGGTTGATAAGGCAGTTTATACCCGCCTGTTTTTGTTGAAAGGGGTGGTTATAACCAGTTATGAAACAAGAAGGATTAAGAACTTTTAATTAAGAACAGCGTGCGTTTACCTAATTAGCTCTCTGGCAAGATAATGCAACCAATTGGTGAAAATAGAATATTAAATACCTATTTTCTCCAAAGACCCCTGAGGTCTGAACAGGGTTAAAATACCAGGTGTTAATATCGGCGGGAATTAACATATCCGTAATATATAAGAAACGAGTGTTATTCATGTTACATCTTATGATTTAATAACAGACACCAAACTTAACAAAATTAAACTCAGCTCTATTTTGTTTTCGTTAGAAACAAGATCGTGATGCTTTACAGATTGAAGAATTAGCAGCGTCAATACCTATCCTTGGCTAATTACATTTAACTTTAAAGATGAAGGAATGTTATTCCTCTTTTACATCCCGCATTTTATATAAGAGTGATATATAAATAAAGGGTTTGCTTCCCCTATTAAAGATGTTCATGATGTTTTCGTACGTTTTCCCTTTCATCAAAACGGACCCAAAATTAAACGTTACCCTAATTGAGTCTTAATTGTTTTAAACACGTGGATATCTTTTTTCAGCCATTTTAACATGCGTGGTCAGTACGTAAAGCAAATATACCTAATTACAATAACGTTGTCTTAGAAAAATTTAATTGGGGAGGAGTGGTGGCTAAAGCTTACATTAAACCTTAAAAAATATTGAGTTATTGGAATTTCCTTGAAATTACTGCGATATGTCACGTTGCCATGTAATGCGCCGCCAACAAAAAAAGTTATTTAAATCAACGGCGAGTTTAGGTTTCACCTGTGACATAACACCTGGCTCATCATAGTTCGGTCAGTTAGACTGAAGACCCTTTTTTGTATGTTAATGCTTTTTGCAAATTGTTTCTGACCAATGATTCTGAAACTGATGCGGCAAAATGAAAAAGGGAATTACAATGCCGATGCCCGTTTAGTCAAATAGTTGCCGTGACTTGAAAGATAACAAATTGATACTCTGTATCTCCTTTCACCCAAATTAAGATTCTGAGTATTTATATAAAACACTCAATTGTAGGTCATTGCGTCTCAGAGGAGTAGTATGGCACTGACAAATTTCACCGAAGATGAAAATCAGAAAAAAGTCGCTGAACTGTACTGCTCGGCTGAACTATTCAGAGGTGTAGATGGCGAACTTATCTTCCTTTCAGCTCTAAACGTTTTTCTGTCCATTGCAGCATTTCTGGGGAACACTCTGATCCTAGTTGCTCTACACAAGGAAACTTCACTTCATCCGCCGTCCAAACTCCTGTATCGTAACCTAGCGATAACTGATCTCTGTGTTGGTATAGTTACAGAGCCTTTGTTTGTGACTTATTGGACTTCTGCTGTGAACCGAAGATGGGATATTTGCCACTACACGCGTCTGGTACTATTTTTCTCAGGTTCTACTTTGTGTTATGTGTCTTTATTGACACTGACCGCTATAAGCGTGGACAGACTTCTCGCCTTGTTGCTCGGGCACAGATACAGACAAGTTGTAACTTTGAAACGAACACATATAGCTGTAACTGGTTTTTGGATTTTGTCCATTGTAGGAGCATCTACAACCCTTTGGAATACTCTTATAACTTTATGGTTTCAACCCATCTTTGTAGTTCTTTGTCTAGTGACCACAATCTTCGCTTACACAAAAATTTTTCTCTCTCTGCGTCAAAATCAAATTCGTGTTCAGAACCATGTTGCTCAAGGACAACCAAGCCAACCAATCCCATTGAACATAGCTCGATACAGAAAGGCAGTGTACAGTGCACTATGGGTGCAAGGAACATTGGGTATTTGTTATCTTCCATATAACATAGCCGTCTTTTTGACACCTCGGAGGGGGATGCCTTTATCGATTTACCTTGCCAGGAATTTCACAGTTAGCATGGTTCTCTTAAACTCGTCATTAAACCCGTTGCTGTACTGTTGGAAAATCAGAGAAGTAAGGCAAGCTGTAAAAGAAGCATTAAGGCAACTCTTCTGTAGATCGAGTTAGTTTTCTGAGCTTCTTATTCCAGCTCTCTCTTGCCAGCGCTTAATTCTACTTGAATCCTGGTTGATATTTTTACGGTTTCCATCCGTTGATTCGTGCTCTATTTAAAACCTGCTTTCAAGGTAAAATTATCTGGATTTAACGCAGTTAACGTTATCACTGTAAATGTATTGTATTGCATTTTATTGTCGCTGTACTATTGGAAGGTCAGAGAAATAAGACAAGCTGTAAAAGAAACGTTAAGGCAACTCTCCTGTTGATCGAGTTAGTTTTCTGAGCTTCTTATTCCAGCTCTCTCTTGCCAGCGCTTAATTCTACTTGAATCCTGGTTGATATTAAGCGATTTTTAACTGTAAGTATACTATACTGAAAGCATATTTTATGACGGCATGTAATCTGTTCTGTAGGGGAAGTATATTATTTTTGGTCTAAAAATCCAAAGGTGTTATCTTTATTGTTTAGTGACATGAAGTGTAAACAACATGCAAGAGCTTGTTCATTTACGAATAAAGAGCTAATAAAGAAATATTGTTCAAGGGCTCCTTTCCTTTGTCTCTTCTTCTTCATTGTTTCCAATTCCAAAAATCTCTTAATTTCATCCCTACTAAATTTCTATCTGTTCTTTCTTGGTGTAAACTTAAAAATAAGTAACATTAGGATGCAAATGAAAGATACTGAAAGGGCACATATTAACATTGCCTAAAAACATTTGCTTAATGATTAACACCTACGGGTTACCCTCCCCTGAGTCCCTCGAGGTTATGCGATTGCCTAGTCCCCAGGTTCATTAATCCGCGGGGCCTACGTCACCGAAATGCATTGACCGAGAACGCCTAGGAAGACGCCGGACATGCATGGCAACCTCGTCCCCAGGGCGCTTTTGTCTGGCTTTGGAGGTGGGGCAAGATAGTTGTGCCTTAGTAAACTACTGTGGATATTGACTACACAATAACATTTTACATTTTGCCCAAACACAGTCACAAAAGAAAAAATGTTTTGCCAGAAAGTGCCACCATCGTACTATATGTAATATACCCGAAAAACCTAGCTTTATTATGATGGGGGTACAAGAACTTTATCGGTAAGTACTAACTGTTAAATACTTGGACAAACGACCACGAATTAAAGCCGGATCTTGGTGTAGATCAGGATCAGTAATGAGAATAAAACGTAAAATCAAATGCAAGCTGGCAGCCAAAAGATAGGGTAATTTAATTGCCCGATATTTTGGGTAGACAATACTATCCTTCGTCTGGGGCTACAAAAAGCAATAATAAATTCTTATAAATAAGCGGTTGAAAAAAAAACCAACAACAACAAACAGTCGATATTTCGCATCCTCCATGAGTTGTTGGAAGAAAATCAAAAGTACGAATAACAAGAATCTGTGTGTCGAGAATTTATTTGCTGGACTAAAAAGGTATATTAACATAAAAAGCAAGAAGGTGTTTAAAATGATTAAAGCCGCTTTGTTAAAAGAAGACAAATTGAGGTGATAATCAAAATTAGTAGAAAAATATTGTTGCCATAGTGAATATCATTATTTTATACCCAAGCATAATTGATAGTTATGGGGTTTCGTTCACTTTAACGAAACGTGTGTCCTTATGGATATTGCTATTTTGCTTTTTTAACGGATGAGCTGTTGGCAAGAAATCTAGGGAAAAGAAAATTAAAAACACGAATAACAAGAATCTATGTGTCGTGAATTTTTATATACTGGGCTATAAAACATATATTAACATAAGAAGTAGTCAGGTGTTTAAAATGATCACGGATGCTAAGCAGGCTAAGTTAAAAAAAAAGACATGAGCTATAATCAAAACTATTCTAAAGAAAATTTTTCTTAGTTGCAAGTTAGAGTGGATATCTTTATTTTATACCTAATTATTATTGATAGTTATGGGGCTCACTCAATCGAAACCTATCTCAACCGACCCAAAAATTATGAACAAACCAGTTTGGCATCTTTGGACTGTTAAGACTTCCTTTCTACAACAAAACTCTTTGCAAACGTCTGTCAAAGCTGGCCGCGCACGAATTAGCAGTTTAATTGTTTAATAATTAAAGGCCCTTTCCAAGTTTCTTTTTCCAGTCATCTGAATTCGGTTAATAACTCACATGTATTACGCTCTGCTAGGAAAATTCTGATGACTCAAGCATATTTGAATGCAGGTTGTGTTGAATTGACCGAATTATTGGAACTTACAGCGACGTTAATGAAGAAAACGTCATGCAGACTTGTCTCACCGACAACATATTAAGACCTAAACAGTTATTAAAATGGGCCGTAAGTCAGTTTCACCTGGCTCATTATAGTTCGACTAATGTTTGTTTGAAAAACTAGACAACTTTGCTGTATCCTTTTTCCTCGTGTGGTACGACTAAAAACAGAATTAATTTTTTTCGTCAAAGTTTTGTAGAAAAAGTTGATAAAAATTAAAACAAGAAGAATATACCAAGGTCCGCATTATCGCACATCCATAACAAACAGCATTACCGCAGCCCACACAGTTTGATGTGTTTGCTGACTGTCAAGACTTTCTTTACTACTGAAAACTCATTAAAATCGTCAGTGAGTTAGTTTCAACAGGCTCATTACAGTTCGGTGTCAGCTTGAAACACTTCATTGTTTTTGCTAAACCCTGACTACAGCTTTTAAGAACAAAATAAAACTCATCTCTTTTGTTTTTGTTTGAAACACGGATCGTGATAATTACTCGAGAATTAGCAAATAAAATAAACCGCGTCAAAACACTTGCACTGAGATGGTCATGACGTGTTCGTGCGATTTCCCTTTACCCCGAGTGCTAATTGTTGTAAACACGTGGATATCTTTTTCCAGCCATGTTAACCATACGCGTAGTCCGTACGTAGCGCATATACACCTGATTGGAATGAACATGTCTCAGAAAAATGGTAAAGGGGAAATTTGAGATTTGACATTTTCCCCGCATTTTATTCATGAGATAAAGACAAAAGGCTATATATGACGTCATCAGCGTTAATGTTTTCAATAATGAGATTTCATTTCAAAAAAACTGAATCTCTTAATTTCATCCCTACTTAATTTTTATCACTTCTTTCTTGGTGTAAACTCAGAATAAGTATCATTAGCATGCAAATGAAAGATATTAAAAGCGCATCGACGTTTAAAACAAGCACTTTCGGAGCATTCAACATATTAACATAAATAAAATGGCCTCTCTGATACTGGTAAAAGCATCTCTTTAATGATTAACACATCCTACGGGTTGCCCTCCCCAGAGCCCTGCTTAGCCCCGCGAGGTTATTGGATTGGCTGGTCCCCAGGCTCATTGGTTCGCGGGGCCAACGTAAACAAAACACATAGCAAGAAGGCCTGGGACGTAAGCAATTCAATTTTTGTTGTACATGTATTTGTTGTGTATAAGATGTGGCAAGATATAGTTGTTTTAGTAAACTTCTGTGGGTATTGACTACACAATAACATTTTGCATTTTGCCAAACTAAAAAAAAACATGTATTTACGCTCTGCTAGGAAAATTCTGATGACTCAAGCATATTTGCATGCAGCTTAATGTGTTGAATTGGCCGAATAGCTGGAACTTACAGCGATGTTAATGAAGAAAACGTCACGTAGACTTGTTGCACCGACAACAGTCCGGGCCACAACCAGATCTGGATATGTGATGACGTCACCCACATTTGCAAAATGGCGCCCACACCGAGAAACACGAGGGAAGGTCACTTCCAGGCTCTTTGCTGCGCCTAGAAGTGTCTTTTCCCCATACTACTTTGAGAGCTGTGACTTTAGACAATGAGAAATCAGGGGTGTGAAGAAAAAATGCCGTCCGATGAACGTTTGTGCGTTCTTGGGAGGTAAAAAGACCGAACACGAGAGTTTTTCAGCTCAAGGAAATGTTGGACAAGGCGCAAAACATCTGAAAAAAGAAGGTGAGTTTCAATTTTCTGATCCTTGAAAAAAAATTTTTCAAATCTACATAAAATTTGCTTGTTGGTGGTGGTCTTTTTCGTGTAGTGCATAGCGAATTCAAATAGTGCTGTGCTTTGGAAGATGCAACAGTCAGTTGCGCCGTTCACGTGCCGGTTTTCGTTGTAACGCCATGTTTATTTTATGTTATCTTGCAGTCGGATGAAAAAGCAAAAGCACCTTGTTTTTGTGGCAAAAAAATGCCGCCGGTTTGTTCGTGGAGAACCGTAACCATGGTCTTGCCTGATCACAAAGTGGCAATAACAAAACAGTTCAAACACTGTTAAGCTTATTCAAAAGCTATTATCAAGAAAGGGAATACGCGCTCCAGTCAGAAGACTCACATTTATAGAAAAACACCAAGCTGGAGTCTACTGAGTCATAATGCATTTCCCCATAGTTGATGCAGCTTCAGTTAAAACTGCACTTAATTCTTATAATTTTGTATCTGTTAATCACTATCATCCTGCAAAGAAAACTCATGAGCTGGGCCCAGCGTGATACAACATTGCAAAAAAAAAAAAAAATTAATTTAAATTCACGGACTAACAAAAATCGCTTAGTTATTCAGATCCAGAAGGCACTTTGGAGAAAATTAGAACCCTTATTCAGCCGCAATAAAATGCTTTACGCTTCAAAAACTGAGGTCACAGAAAATGCTGAAAATCCTTCAGACCAGATACAAAAACCACAGTAAATCGATATGTGTGCCATAATGACCTCTCAGCCGGTGAAACAAGCGGCTAAAATCACAATTGCTCAGTGAAAATGGGGTGCAACCTTCCAGATCATAACCTACCCAGCAGAAGAACAAAACTTAATTGGAACGAGCAGCATTTTTGCATGAGGTAAAAGTCGTGTAGGCCACACAGTTTGACAGTTTTTTTTGTCAGTGAGTTATAAGTTTCAACAGGCTCATTAAAGTTCGGTGTCAGCTTGAAAAACTTCATTGTTTTTGCTAAACCCTGACTACAACTTTTAAGAACAAAATAAAACTCATCTCATTTGTTTTTGTTTAAAACACGGATCGTGATAATTACAGAAGAATTAGCAAATAAAATAAACTCGTCAAAGCACTTGCACTGAGATGGTCATGACGTTTTTGTGCGTTTTTCCTTTACCCTAATTGAGTGCTAACCAGCCATCTTAACCACACGCGTGCACTGGTCACCCAGCCGGCATCTACACCTGATTGCAATGAAAATGGTAATCAAAAGGGAAATGAAAATAGAAAAAGCCAAATAGGCGTTTTGGGGGATAGAAGCAAAGACAGTAGGCGTATGTTGAAAATAAAAAACGGCAAGCCTAATTAATTTCGATTTGTTTTTTTGCATTTTTAATTTCAGTTCCTTTCCTCTGATTTAACTATGACAACGCTATTGCAATTAGGTCTACATGTATCGCTTAACTTCTGGGAAGGAGTGATTGCTCAAGCTTATAGTAAACTTTAAAAAATCTTGAGTTATCGGAATTTCCTTCAAATTACTGCGATGTCAAGTTGCCAACGCGCCGCCAAAGACCTAAAAAGTTATGAAAATCATCCGTGAGGTTAAGTTTCACCTGTGACATAACACCTGGCTCATCATAGTTCGGTCAGTTAGATTGCTCGACCTTTCTTGGCCCTGTGAGCTTTCTTTTACGTTTAGTTAATAGATTTTGCACGTTTCTGACTCTATAAATTATTTCTGATCATTATTTATTAATACGCGACAAATTAACGTTTATAGCCAGTTTAGGTAAATAGTTTTGACTGTAGAGATGTCGAAAGGATATCAGCTTTGACCCAAATTCAAATAGTACATATAGATAAAACTCTCACTTGCAGGTCATTGCGCCGAAGTGGAAAATGGCCCTGGAAAATTTTACTGAAGACGAAAACCATAAAACTGTCCAAGAACTGTACTGCACGGCTGAATTTGTCAGAGGTGTAGATGGCGAGCTTATATTCCTTTCAGCTCTAAATATCTTTTTTTCCGTCACTGCATTTCTGGGGAACACTCTGATCCTAGTTGCTCTGCACAAGGAAACTTCACTTCATCCGCCGTCCAAACTCCTGTATCGCAACCTAGCGATAACTGATCTTTGTGTTGGTATCATTGTAGAGCCTTTGTTTGTGACTTATTGGACTTCTGTTGTGAAAGAAAGATGGGATATTTGCTATTACGCACTTTGGGCAGTAACTTACTCAGGTTTTATTTTGTGTACAGTGTCTTTATTAACATTGACTGCAATAAGCGTGGACAGACTTCTCGCCTTGTTGCTGGGGCTCAGATACAGACAAATTGTAACTTATAGAAGAACATGTATAACTGTGACTGGTTTTTGGTTTTTTTCCATCGTCGGTGCATCTACTCTCTTTATGAATCGTCGTATACGTTCATGGTATCAATACATAGGTACTGCTTTGTGTCTGGTCACCACCATCTTCGCCTATGTAAAAATTTTCGTTACTCTGCGTCATAACCAAATTCATGTTCAAAGCCATGTTGCTCAAAGACAAACGAGCCAAGCAATTCGATTGAACATAGCTCGATACAGAAAGGCAGTGTACAGTGCACTGTGGGTGCAGGGAACAGTGGCTATTTGTTATCTTCCATATAATGTAGCGGTAGTTTTGACACCTCGGAGAGGGATGCCTATATTGATCTACCTTGCCAGGAATTTCACATTTTGCATGGTTCTCTTAAACTCGTCATTAAACCCCTTGCTGTACAGCTGGAAGATCAGAGAAGTGAGGCAAGCTGTGAAAGAAACAATAAGGCAACTCTTCTGTCGATCGAGTTAGTTTTCTAAGCTTTTCATCTGTTGATTCGTGCTTAAAACTTGCTTTGAAGGTGAAATTAATTATAACTGCATTTAACGCATTTAACTGTAAATATATTGTGATTGAGGGTAAGCCGCTTACGATAAGGCATATCAGCTGTTTGTTTAAGGGAAACGTATATTATTTCTGCTGGTTTAAAGATGTTATGGTTGTTATTTAGTGGTATGAGAAGTGTAAACGGCCTTACGAATAAATAGATAGCAAAGAAACGACTAGGATTTCGGTCAATATGCTCAGTATTAGCGATACAACAACTTTGCTCATTCATCACACTTTTTTGTACATTCCTCTGCCGTTGTTGCACGACTACGACGTGAAAGTGCCTTATTGATCATGTTTTTTTGAGGACGTGACCAAAGGAAAGCGACTGAATTGTGGATACAGTGTTTAAGAATTCACCCTTGAAAAAATTGCCAACATTTGTACGAATAGAACGAGACGGAATAAGTGCGACCAACTGACTAAAGACTGGCGGGTTTTTTTCTTTACAATCAGTATTCGGTTGGTCGCGCTCTCATTTTTCGTGGATGGGTGGGGGGGGGGGGGGGGGGGAGGGGAGGGGGTAAGCTTGAGGGATGTGCTAATACCGCAATACCGCACAGAAGAATATAAGACAACGGAAAACCGGACTGAAATTACCTAACAATTTCTAAATACCGCAAACCGCTTGGTTTTGTAAAACGGCAATACCGCAACTTAAAAATAACAATTTCCCCGAATCGCATCACCGCAAACCCTTACATCCCCCTCCCGGGTAAAGGCCCTAACAGTCGGTATAATCGAATGCTGCCTTCTAGCTTCCTCAGTTGGTTATTTACGGGTCTAAAAGGAGATGAAAATGCTTCGAGGACATCCCCCATCTCTTGCCCGCGGCTTATACCGGTACTAAGCTGCCATAAAAATTGAGAAATCCTTCAAAACTTCTGATCAGTAAAGTAAAAATAATTGAGGCGCAAAAACCGCTTTTTTTTCAAAATGTAATATGAGGCAATTACTTTTTTTAAAAAAAATGTTTAATTTAAGATGAAGGGTCACCCTGTTTAATAACTAATTTCCTGAGCATTAATTACACAGTCACTAACATTTGCATTTTTCCTAACAAAACTGAGTGTCTTTGAAAACGCTAGCAAGCATTTGAAGGCCTTTGTTTACAGTGGATCATTTTTGGGATCTATACGATCCTCTTCTATAGCCTCATGTCGTCGTTCCAAAATCTGAACACCTGTAAAGGCTATAGCCCCTCCGGTACCCTTGTGTAAGAGATAGGCAGGTGGGCAGTAATAGTTTTTTTTTTTAAGAGTGAACAAAAGCCCACGTTCAATATTTTAAAATTCTAATATGACTCTGAGACTCCGAGGCTTAAGGGTCAAAACTGCAGTTTTTATTTCAGTTTTTTTTCCCGTTCCCGACTCCATTGTCTCGCAATTCCCAGAAGAGATTTGAACACAAAGAACACCAAACCAAATATAGAAAAATTACCAGAAAGCCTCGAAGTCATGTTAGAATTTTAATACATCGCACGTGGGCCATTGTACTGTATATCGATCATCTCATTGCACGAGACCTCTAATAGTTTTCTGTCTCGTTGCAAGTTCATAAGACAGTTTATGCCCGCTTGTTAATTTTTGTTAAAAGGGGTGGTTATAAACAGTTATAAAACAAAAAGGATTAAGAACTTTTAAAATAGCGTGCGTTTAGCTAATTAGCTCTCTGACAATTAAGATAATGAAACCAATTGGTGAAAATATAGAATATTAAATACCTATTTTTAAGAAAAAAAATGCAAATTTTGAAAAACCTAGCTGCCAATACTTCGCTGCCATGGTAACGTCCTGTCCAGACAGACACGTCACGACGAGTTTAAAAGGTTCTTAGGTAATTTTTAGGAAAAGTCGCTAAGTTTGGTGCTTATAGCGTGAAAGGTTTTGAAGTTGAATGGGTGTGTGTGTGTGTATGTGTGTGTGTGTTTGGGGCGGGGGAGAGGGGGGTGGATGGACACAGGATTAAAATAGCAGGAGTTAATATCGGCGGGAATTAACATGACCGTAATTCATGTTACATCTTTTGATATATATAATAGCAGACACCAAACTTACTGCAGCCGACACAGTTTGACGCGTTTGCCGACTGTTAAGACTTCCTTTACTACTGAAAACTCATTAAAATCATCGGAGACTACGTTAGTTTCACCAGGCTGGCAGTGGTAAAAGCAAAGTTAGCGTCAGCTTGAAAAACGTCTCAACTTTTGCTAAACATCTCTTCCCCTTGTGACAACTTCAAAGAACAAAATTAAACTCAGCTGTTTTGTTTTTGTTAGAAACAGGATCGTGATGCTTAACAGATTGAAGAATTAGCAGCGACAATACCTAGCCTTGGCTAATGACATTTAAGTTGATAAAATAAAATAAAAAAATTACTTTGAACATGAGGAAATGTTTTTCCTCCTCATTTATCCCGCATTTTACAGAAGAGTGATATATAAATGAAGGGTTTGCTTGCACTAAGATTTTCATGATGTTTTCGTCCGTTTTCTTTTTTTCATCATAGCGGACCCAAAATTAAAAGTTACCCTTATTGCGTCCGTAATTATTGTAAACATGTGGGTATCTTTTTCCAGCCATTTAAACACACGTGGTCAGTACGTAAGGCAATTATACACCTAATTGCAATAAACGTTTTAGTAGAAAAATTTAATTGGAAAGGAGTGATGGCTCAAGCTTACATTAAACTTTAAAAAATCTTGAGTAATTGGAGTTTCCTTGAAATTACTGTGATCTCACGTTGCCAATGCGCCGCCAGCATAAGACCTAAAAAATTTAATTCAAATCATCCGCGAGTTTATTAGTTTCACTTGTGACATAACACCTAGCTGATCATAGTTCGGTCAGTTAGATTGAAAAAGTACCGAGACAACCTTGCTCTACCTTTCTTAGCCCTGCGAGCTTTCTTTTAATTTATTTTTTCATGTTTATGCTCTTTGTAAATTGCTTCTGATCAATAATTGTAAAACTGACGCGACAAATAGACAATATACAAAGGGAATTATAATGTACCTTTCCTGTTTAGGCAAATAGCTGCCGTGACTTGAAAGATGACAAATTGATGCAGTATCTGCTTTCACCCAAATTAAAATGTAGTATACTGACACTCACTTGCGGGGCCCGGGGGGGGGGGGGGGGGTACTCCCTATTGAAGGTATACGAAAGGGTTACCTTTTTCTTAAAAATAGTATATTCGGTTTTAAATAACTCAGACACATGTATTACGCTCTGATGACTCAAGCATATTTGCATGCAGCTTAATGTGTTGAATTGGCCGAATTATTGGAACTTACAGCGATATTAATGAAGAAAACGTCATACAGACTTTTAGCACCGACAACATATTAAGACCTAAAAGGTCATTAAAATGGCTCGTAAGTCAATTACACCTGGCTCATTATAGTTCGACTAATGTTTGACTGTTTGAAAAACTAGTCACGAACAACTTTGCTGAATCCTTTTTCCTCGTGTGGTACGACTAAAAACAGAATTAATTTTTTCCTCAAACTTTTATGGAAACAGTTGATAAAGAATTGACAAAGGTCATTATTCCACATTCACACTCTTCAGCGCCGAAGAGGAAAATGGCCCTGGAAAATTTTACTGAAGACGAAAACCATAAAACTGTCCAAGAACTGTTCTGCTCGGCTGAATTTGTCAGCGGTGTAGAGAGCGAGCTTATATTCCTTTCAGCTCTAAATATGTTTCTTTCCGTCACTGCATTTCTGGGGAACACTCTGATCCTAGTTGCTCTGCACAAGGCAACTTCACTTCATCCGCCGTCCAAACTCCTGTATCGTAACCTAGCGATAACTGATCTCTGTGTTGGTATTATTGCAGAACCTTTGGAAGTGACTTATTGGACTTCTTTTGTGAACGAAAGATGGGAATATTTGCTATTACGCAAATTGGCCAGCAACTTTCTCAGGTTATACTTTATGTGCAGTATCTTTATTAACATTGACTGCAATAAGCGTGGACAGACTTCTCGCCTTGTTGCTGGGGCTCAGATACAGACAAGTTGTAACTTTGAAGCGAACATACATAACTGTAATTAGTTTTTGGATTTTATCCATCTTCGGTGCATCTTCTATCTTTTGGAATCGTTTTGTAACTTCAATTTATCAATACATAGGTATTCCTTTGTGTCTGGTCACCGCAATCTTCGCTTACACTAAAATTTTCTGTACTCTGCGTCATAACCAAATTCATGTTCAGAACCATGCTGCTCAAGAACAAACGAGCCAAGCAATTCCTCTGAACATAGCTCGATACAGAAAGGCAGTGTACGGTGCACTGTGGGTGCAAGGAACTTTGGTTGTTTGTTGTCTGCCGTATATTATAGTAGTAGCTTTGCACCCTCAGAGAGGGATACCTGTTTCTACTTATATTGCTGAGGAATTTGCAGTTACCATATTTTACTTAAACTCGTCTTTAAACCCGTTGTTGTACTGTTGGAAGATCAGAGAGGTGAGGCAAGCTGTAAAAGAAACATTAAGGAAACTTTTCTGTCGATCGAGTTAGTTTTCTACGCTTTCCATCTGTTGATCCCTGCACTGATATTTAGCAGTTAACTGTTATGTATTGTATTGTAAGCTTATTTTAAGAAACAAGGCATATCAGCTGTTTTTTTAAGGGAAACTTATATTGTTCCTGCTGGTTTAAAGATGTTATGGTTGTTATTTAGTGGCATGAAGTGTAAATGGCCTTACGAATAAATAGAGAGCAAAGAAACAAATAGGAGGTCAATATGTTTATATTTAGTAATACAACAACTTTGCACGTTCATCACGCTTTTTTGTACATATTTCTTTGCAGTCGTTGCACGACTACGACGTAGTCACTTTTTTGGAGGATGTGAACGACTTTCTTCTTGTTTTCGTGAATTTCGATACAATACAGTGTTTAAGAATTCACCTCCAGAAAAAATTACTAACATTTTTCCGGATATTGAACGAGATAGAATAAGTGTGGCCAATTGACTAAAGAGTAGATGGGCAGGTTTCATGAACAGAGGCGAATATAAAATTTCTCATAGTACTTCTGTACCGTTTTGAATATGTCCAGAGGCCGGCCTTTCATCGAATTTCCCAGCTTTAGATACCCGTAAAATTCGTCGGAGGACATTGTTCTCCGGTACACTGAGCAGGAAGAAGCCATGTCCAGTAGGTCCTAGCCTGTGTACAGCCGACCCCTGCTCTCTTTTAAAAAACAAATCTCTCTCTCCCTAGGGGAGGGGCGTCTGTACTCAGGCTATACTTTCTACTAGGCCCAAACAGAACTCAAGTGTGTTAAGGTTTGGATTTTTTATTATAGAGAACCCCCAGCAAAGTTTTAAGATATCACGCTTGCAGCTCGTAAGAATAAGTTTGTTTCAGTCGTGGAACTGAGAAAAATTAACATTTGACGTGCCTTCCAACGGGGTACATTTGTATATTAAAAATTCGAAACTTTTCGAATGCCAAAATGGCCTTAATACCGTTCTCAACACGTTTCCGCCTTTTAAAGAGGAATTCATTCTATGCCTTATCAGTCATTAATATATTTGTTAAGTCACGTGACCTGTTTTACTTAATTGACGGTTTCCGATAGCACATGGACATTATTAAAAGGCGGCATTCTAAGGCCCTTACTAGGATCCATAGTAAAACGATAAAATAAGGCAAATACAGTTTGACTCAGTACTCCCCATTTTCAGTGACAAGTTTTGACCGTTACGAGGCAAAATGAGTCACGTGACTGAGACTTGAAAAGCTCATCAAATGAATGTAAACGTGGAAAGGAACCTGTTTGCCAAGTTTCACAAAGATGGAGGAGAAGAATGTTTCGGCCTTGAAATCAAAATCCACCGAATTCGTGGTTGAGTCAAAAAGCCTTAATACACAAGAGAAGGCGAAGGGCGGCTGTATCAACTGACGTTTCATATCTCTTAATAGGAAAACAAAAAGAAATCTATGTCATTTAAAGCTGGATGAATTAAAATTTTCGCTGAATGACTGATGAGCTCTAATGATTGTCTCGAACCCCAAAACATGGCTCGTTGCACCACAGGTGTTGGAGTGCTAAAAGCTAGGCCTTGTCGAATAACTTCATCGCTCAAGACTAATTTTTTTTAATTTTTTTTTTTTCTTGAAAAGCCCCATAAATGACGATCTGAGAATAATTAAGTATTTAAATTTCAGTCTCAATTAAAGACGCAAGACATTCTACACCTCCTGTGTTGACTTTACCAATGGTCAAGTTTTATTGCGTGGGCCGGCTGCAACGTTGGCTAATAGCTTAAGCCTGAAAAAAGTATCCCTTTTTGATGAAGCCTCTCCCATCAAACGATTAAGTACACTCTTCCCCGCGGCTTATACCGGAACTGAGCTGCTATAAAAATTGAGACATCCGTCAAAACTTCTGATCAGTGAAGTAGAAATAATTGAGGCGCAAAAACCGCTTTTTTTTCAAAATGTAATATGAGGCAATTACTTCTTTTGAAAAATGCTTAATTTAAGATGAAGGGTCACCGGAGGGGTTATAGCCTGTTTAGGTGTTCAGATATTGGGACGACGACATGAGGCTAGAAGAGGTTCGTAAAGATCCAAAAAATGATCCACTGTAAACAAAGGCCTTCTAATGCTTGCTAACGTTTTCTAAGACACTCAGTTTTGTCAGGAAAAATGCAAATGTTAATGACTGTGTAATTAATGCTCAGGAAATTAGTTATTAAAACAGGTTACCCTCTCTAAGAGATAGGCAGGTGGGCGGTAATAGTTCGTTTTTTTAAGAGTGAACAAAAGCCCACGTTCGATATATTAAAATTCTAACATGACTCCGAGCCTCCGAGACTCCGAGACTCCGAGACTCCAAAACTCCGAGACTCCGACACTCCAAAACTGCAGGTTTTTTTACGACTCCATTGTCCCGCAATTCCCGGAAGAGATTTGAGCACAAAGAACACCAAACCAAATATAGAAAAATGACCAGAAAGCCTCGAAGTCATGTTAGAATTTTAATATATCGCACGTGGGCCATTGTACTGTATGTCGATCATCTAATTGCACGAGACCTCTAATAGTTTTCTGTCTCGTTGCAGGTTCATAAGACCTGCTTGTTTTTGTTAAAAGGGGTGGTTATAAACAGTTATGAAACATAAGAAAGATTAAGAACTTTTAATTAAAAACAGCGTGCGTTTACCTGATTAGCTCTCTGACAAGATAATGCAACCAATTGGTGAAAATAGAATATTAAATACCTATTTTCTCCAAAGACCCCTTAGGTCTGAACAGGGTTAAAATACCAGGTATTAATATCGGCGGGAATTAACATACCCGTAATATATAAGAAACGAGTGTTATTCATGTTACATCTTATGATATAATAAGACTAATAACAGACACCAAAATTAACAAAATTAAACTCAGCTCTGTTTTGTTTTCGTTAGAAACAGGATCGTGATGCTTTACAGATTGAAGAATTAGCAGCGTCAATACCTAGCCTTGGCTAATTACATTTAACTTTAAAGATGAAGGAATGTTATTCTTCCTCATTGACATCCCGCATTTTATATAAGAGTGATATATAAATGAAGGGTTTGCTTCCCCTAAGATGTTCATGATGTTTTCGTACGTTTTCCCTTTCATCAAAACGGACCCAAAATTAAGCGTTACCCTAATTGAGTCTCAATTGTTTTAAACATGTGGATATCTTTTTTCAGCCATTTTAACATGCGTGGTCAGTACGTAAAGCAAATATACCTAATTACAATAACGTTGTCTTAGAAAAATTTAATTGGGAAGGAGTGGTGGCTAAAGCTTACATTAAACCTTAAAAAATCTTGAGTTATTGGAATTTCCTTGAAATTACTGCGATATGTCACGTTGCCATGTAATGCGCCGCCAACAAAAAAAGTTATTTAAATCAACGGCGAGTTTAGGTTTCACCTGTGACATAACACCTGGCTCATCATAGTTCGGTCAGTTAGACTGAAGACCCTTTTTTGTATGTTAATGCTTTTTGCAAATTGTTTCTGACCAATAATTCTGAAACTGATGCGGCAAAATGAAAAAGGGAATTACAATGCCGATGCCCGTTTAGTCAAATAGTTGCCGTGACTTGAAAGATAACAAATTGATACTCTGTATCTCCTTTCACCCAAATTAAGATTCTGAGTATTTATATAAAACACTCAATTGTAGGTCATTGCGTCTCAGAGGAGTAGTATGGCACTGACAAATTTCACCGAAGATGAAAATCAGAAAAAAGTCGCTGAACTGTACTGCTCGGCTGAACTATTCAGAGGTGTAGATGGCGAACTTATCTTCCTCTCAGCTCTAAACGTTTTCCTGTCCATTGCAGCATTTCTGGGGAACACTCTGATCCTAGTTGCCCTACACAAGGAAACTTCGCTTCATCCGCCGTCCAAACTCCTGTATCGTAACCTGGCGATAACTGATCTCTGTGTTGGTATAGTTACAGAGCCTTTGTTTGTGACTTATTGGACTTCTGTTGTGAACCGAAGATGGGATATTTGCCACTACACGAGGCTGGTACTATTTTTCTCAGGTTCTACTTTGTGTTATGTGTCTTTATTGACACTGACCGCTATAAGCGTGGACAGACTTCTCGCCTTGTTGCTCGGGCACAGATACAGACAAGCTGTAACTTTGAAACGAACACATATAGCTGTAACTGGTTTTTGGATTTTGTCCATTGTAGGAGCATCTACAACCCTTTGGAATACTCTTATAACTTTATGGTTTCAACCCATCTTTGTAGCTCTTTGTCTAATGACCACAATGTTCGCTTACACAAAAATTTTTCTCTCTCTGCGTCAAAATCAAATTCGTGTTCAGAACCATGTTGCTCAAGGACAACCGAGCCAACCAATCCCATTGAACATAGCTCGATACAGAAAGGCAGTGTACAGTGCACTGTGGGTGCAAGGAACATTGGGTATTTGTTATCTTCCATATAACATAGCCGTCTTTTTGACACCTCGGAGAGGGATGCCTTTATCGATTTACCTTGCCAGGAATTTCACAGTTAGCATGGTTCTCTTAAACTCGTCATTAAACCCGTTGCTGTACTGTTGGAAAATCAGAGAAGTAAGGCAAGCTGTAAAAGAAACATTAAGACAAGTCTTCTGTAGATCGAGTTAGTTTTTTACGGTTTCCATCCGGTGATTCGTGCTCTATTTAAAACTTGCTTTCAAGGTAAAATTATCTGGATTTAACGCAGTTAACGTTATCACTGTAAATGTATTGTATTGCATTTTATTGTTGCTGTACTGTTGGAAGGTCAGAGAAATAAGACAAGCTGTAAAAGAAACGTTAAGGCAACTCTCCTGTTGATCGAGTTAGTTTTCTGAGCTTCTAATTCCAGCTCTCTCTTGCCAGCTCTTAACTCTACTTGAATCCTGGTTGATATTAAGCGATTTTTAACTGTAAGTATATTATACTGCAAGCATATTTTATGACGGCATGTCACCTGTTCTGTAGAGGAAGTATATTATTCTTGGTCTAAAAATCCAAAGGTGTTATCTTTATTGTTTAGTGACATGAAGTGTAAACAACACGCAAGAGCTTGTTCATTTACGAATAAAGAGCTAATAAAGAAATATTGTTTAAGGGCTCCTTTCCTTTGTCTCTTCTTCTTCATTGTTTCCAATTCCAAAAATCTCTTAATTTCATCCCTACTAAATTTCTATCTGTTCTTTCTTGGTGTAAACTTACAAATAAGTAACATTAGGATGCAAATGAAAGATACTGAAAGGGCACATATTAACATTGCCTAAAAACATTTGCTTAATGATTAACACCTACGGGTTACCCTCCCCTGAGTCCCTCGAGGTTATGCGATTGCCTAGTCCCCAGGTTCATTAATCCGCGGGGCCTACGTCACCGAAATGCATTGACCGAGAACGCCTAGGAAGACGCTGGACATGGCAACCTCGTCTCCAGGGCGCTTTTCTCTGGCTTTGGGGGTGGGGCAAGATAGTTGTGCCTTAGTAAACTACTGTGGGTATTGACTACACAATAACATTTTACATTTTGGCCAAACACGGTCACAAAAGAAAAACTGTAGCATGTGTCAGAGGGCATTCGTTTTTGTTTACGAAAAATGTTTCCTTTTGGCGTGAAAGCAAATCCACGCGACCGCATTTAAATGTTTTGCAAGAAAGTGCCACCATCGTACTATGTAATATACAGGGGCACCCAACAAGAATATAGTTCAAAACCACTTAAACAAAGCATTGTTGAACCTATTTTAGTATTTAAACGGTAGACATAGGTATATTTTTACCCCCTTAAAATTTTTTATCTGTTCGGATTTCCTAGCTGAAAGTCTAGTGATCCGAAAATTATAGGGATCAAAACTTACCTGTTCGAAAATTTCAGCTAGAAAAAAGGCTCCCGAAAATTCTAGGTGGCCTTTTTAGGCGAAAAATCCTTTAAAAATGATCAATTATACCATTTTTTAGATGCTCTAAAATCCTAGAAAGGCAGACAAGCAAGAAATTTTGGAAACAATGTTCCGAAAATTGTAGATCTCAAATCGTCTTCCGAACAGATATTTTCCGAAAATTGTCGTTGGGTGCCCCTGAATATACCCAAAAAACCTAGCTTTATTATGATGGGGGTACAAGAACTTTATCGGTAAGTACTAACTGTTAAATACTTGGACAAACGACCACAAAGTAAAGCCGGATCTTGGTGTAGATCAGGATCAGTAATGAGAATAAAACGTAAAATCAAATGCAAGCTGGCAGCCAAAAGATAGGGTAATTTAATTGCCCGATATTTTGGGTAGACAATACTATCCTTCGTCTGGGGCTACAAAAAGCAATAATAAATTCTTATAAATAAGCAGTTGAAAAAAAACAACAACAACAACAAACAGTCGATATTTCGCTTCCTCCATGAGTTGTTGGAAGAAAATCAAAAGTACGAATAACAAGAATCTGTGTGTCGAGAATTTATTTGCTGGACTAAAAACGTATATTAACATAAAAAGCAAAAAGGTGTTTAAAATGGCTAGGGCCGCTTTGTTAAAAGAAGACAAATTGAGGTGATAATCAAAATTAGTAGGAAAATATTGTTGCCATAGTGAATATCATTATTTTATACCCAAGCATAATTGATAGTTATGGGGTTTCGTTCACTTTAACGAAACGTGTGTGCTTATGGATATTGCTATTTTGCTTTTTTAACGGATGAGCTGTTGGCAAGAAATCTAGGGAAAAGAAAATTAAAAACACGAATAACAAGAATCTATATGTGTCGTGAATTTTTATATACTGGGCTATAAAACATATATTAACATAAGAAGTAGTCAGGTGTTTAAAATGATCACGGATGCTAAGCAGGCTAAGTTTAAAAAAAGACATGAGCTATAATCAAAACTATTCTGAAGAAAATTTTTCTTAGTTGCAAGTTAGAGTGGATATCTTTATTTTATACCTAATTATTATTGATAGTTATGGGGCTCACTCAATCGAAACCTATCTCAACCGGCCCAAAAATTATAAACAAACCAGTTTGGCATCTTTGGACTGTTAAGACTTCCTTTCTACAAGAAAACTCTTTGCAAACGTCTGTCAAAGCTGGCCGCGCACGAATTAGCAATTTAATTGTTTAATAATTAAAGACCCTTTCCAAGTTTCTTTTTCCAGTCATCTGAATTCGGTTAATAACTCACATGTATTGTGCTCTGCTAGGGAAATTCTGATGACTCAAGCATATTTGCATGCAGCTTGTGTTGAATTGGCCGAATTACTTACAGCGATATTAATGAAGAAAACGTCATGCAGACTTGTCTCACCGACAACATATACCTAAAACGTCATTAAAATGGTCCGTAAGTCAGTTTCACCTGGCTCATTATAGTTCGACTAATGTTTGTTTGAAAAACTAGACAACTTTGCTGTATCCTTTTTCCTCGTGTGGTACGACTAAAAACAGAATTATTTTTTTTCCTCAAAGTTTTGTAGAATAAGCTGATAAAAATTGAAACAAGAAGAATTGACAAAGGTCACCATTGCACATCAGTACATCCATAACAGACACCAAAATTACCGCATCCCACACAGTTTGATGTGTTTGCTGACTGTCAACACTTCCTTTACTACTGAAAAGTCATTAGAATCGTCAGTCAGTTGGATATTTTTTCCAGCCATCTTAACCATACGCGTAGTCCGTAAGTAACGCAATAGACCTGATTGCACTGAACATGTCTCAGAAAAATGGTAAAGGGGAAATGAAAATAGAAAAAGCCAAATAGGCGTTTTGAGGGCATAGAAGCGAAGACAGCACGTGTATGTTGAAAATAAATTCACCATTATAGTGGTTTAACGGTAAGGCTAATCAATTTCTATTTGTTTTTTTGCATTTTTAATTTCACTTCCTTTTAGCTGATTTAACTGTGACAACGCTAATTAGGCGAATATATGTCGCTTAATTTCTGGGAAGGAGTGATGGCTCAAGCTTATATTAAACTTGAGTTATTGGAATTTCCTTCAAATTACTGCGATGTTAACTTGCCAATGCACCGCCAACAAGAGACCTAAAAATGTATTAAAATCATCCGTGAGTTTAGGTTTCACTTGTGACATGACACCTGGCTTATGATAGTTCGATCAGTTAGATTGAAAAAGTACCGAGACAACTTTGCTCGACTTTTCTCGGCCCTGAGAGCTTTTTTCTTTTACGTTTAGTTAATAGTTTTTGCACGTTTATGACTCTATAAATTACTTCGGATCATTATTTATTAATGAATACTCGACAAATTAACGTATATAACCCGTTTAGGTAAATAGTTTTGACTGCAGAGAAATCGACATAATATCAGCTTTCATCCAAATTAAAATAGTGCGTATGAATGAAACTCTCACTTGCAGGTCATTTCGCCGAAGAGGAAAATGGCCCTGAAAAATTTTACTGAAGACGAAAACCATAAAACTGTCCAAGAACTGTTCTGCTCGGCTGAATTTGTCAGAGAAGTAGAGAGCGAGCTTATATTCCTTTCAGCTCTGAATATTTTTCTTTCCGTCACTGCATTTCTGGGGAACACTCTTATCCTAGTTGCTCTGCACAAGGAAACTTCACTTCATCCGCCGTCCAAACTCCTGTATCGTAACCTAGCGATAACTGATCTCTGTGTTGGTGTCATTGCAGAACCTTTGTATGTGACTTACTTTACTTCTGTTGTGAACGAAAGATGGGATATTTGCTATTACGCAGAGTGGGCAGTACTTTACTAAGCTCTTAGTTTGTGTATAGTGTCTTTATTAACAATGACTGCAATAAGCGTGGACAGACTTATCGCCTTGTTGCTAGGGCTCAGATACAGACAAGTTGTAACTTATAGAAGAACATGTATAACTGTGACTGGTTTTTGGATTTTGTCCATCGTCGGTGCGTCTACTCTCTTTTTAAATCGTCGTATAACTTCATGGTATCAATACATAGTTTCAGTTTTGTGTCTGGTCACCACAATCTTCGCTTACGCAAAAATTTTCGTTACTCTGCGTCATAACCAAATTCATGTTCAGAGCCATGCTGCTCAAGGACAACCGAGCCAAGCAATTCCACTGAACATAGCTCGATACAGAAAGGCGGTGTACAGTGCACTGTGGGTGCAGGGAACATTGGGTATTTGTTATCTTCCATATACTATAGCGATCTTTTTGACACCTCAGAGAGGGATGCCTTTATCGATCTACCTTGCCAGGAAATTCACAGGTAGCATGGTTCTCTTAAACTCGTCATTAAACCCCTTGCTGTACTGCTGGAAGATCAGAGAAGTAAGGCAAGGTGTAAAAGAAACACTAAGGCAACTCTTCTGTCGATCGAGTTAGTTTTCTAAGCTTTTCATCCGTTGATTCGTGCTATATTTAAAACTTGCTTTGAAGGTGAAATTAACTGCATTTAACACATTTAACTGTAAATATATTGTGAGTCAGGGTAAGCAGCTTACGATAAGGCGTATCAGCTGTTTGTTCAAGGGAAACGTATATTATTTCTGCTGGTTTAAAGATGTTATGGTTGTTATTTAGTGGTATGAAAAGTGTAAACGGCCTTACGAATAAATAGATAGCAAAGAAACGACTAGGATGCCGGTCAATATGCTCAGTATTAGCGACACAACAACTTTGTTCATTCATCACACTTTTTTGTACATTCCTCTGCCGTTGTTGCACGACTACGACGTGAAAGTGCCTTATTGATCACGTTTTTTGGAGGACGTGAACAAAGGAAAGCGACTTCCTTTTTCTTTTCCTGAATTTTCGATACAGTGTTTAAGAATTCACCCTTGGAAAAATTGCCAACATTTGTACGAATAGAACGAGACGGAATAAGTGCAACCAATTGACTAAAGACGGGCGGGTTTTTTTCTTTACAATCAGTATTCGGTTGGTCGCGCGCTCATTTTTCGTGAATGGGTGGGGTAAGCTTGAGGAAGGTGCTAACACCGCAACACCGCACAGAAATACGTATAAACACCGCACAGAAGAACACAAGAAAACGGAAAACCGGACTGGAATTACCCAACAATTTCTAAATACCGCAAACCGCTTGGTTTTGTAAAACGCGGCAATACCGGAACTTAAAAATAACAATTTCCGCAAATCGCATCACCGCAAACCCTTACATCCCCCTCCCGGGTAAAGGCCTTAACAGTCGGTATAATCGAATGCTGCCTTCTAGCTTCCTCAGTTGTTTATTTACGGGTCTAAACGGAGATGAAAATGCTTCGAGGGCATCCCCCATCAAAGGAAGTACACCTCTCTTGCCCACGGCTTATATCGGTACTAAGCTGCCATAAAAATTGAGACATCCTTCAAAACTTCTGATCAGTAAAGTAAAAATAATTGAGGCCCAAAAACCGCTTTTTTTTTCAAAATGTAATATGAGGCAATTACTTTCTTTAAAAAAATGTTTAATTTGAGATGAAGGATCACCCTATTTAATAACTAATTTCCTGAGCATTAATTACACAGTCACTAACATTTGCATTTTTCTTAACAAAACTGAGTGTATTTGAAAACGCTAGCAAGCATTAGAAGGTCTTTGTTTACAGTGGATCATTTTTTGGATCTATACGATCCTCTTCTATAGCCTCATGTCGTCGTCCCAAAATCTGAACACCTGTAAAGGCTATAGCCCCTCCGGTACCCTTGTGTAAGAGATAGGCAGGTGGGCAGTAATAGTTTGTATTTTTTTAAAGAGTGAACAAAAGCCCACGTTCAATATTTTAAAATTCTAATATGACTCTGAGACTCCGAGGCTTAAGGGTCAAAACTGCAGTTTTTATTTCAGTTTTTTTTTCCCGTTTCCGACTCCATTGTCCCGCAATTCCCAGAAGAGATTTGAGCGCAAAGAACACCAAACCAAATATAGAAAAATGACAAGAAAGCCTCGAAGTCATGTTAGAATTTTAATAAATCAAACGTGGGCCATTGTACTGTATGTCGATCATCTAATTGCACGAGACCTCTAATAGTTTTCTGTCTCGTTGCAGGTTCATAAGAGAGTTTATGCCCGCTTGTTTTTCGTTAAAAGGTGTGGTTATAAACAGTTATAAAACAAAAAGGATTAAGAACTTTTACAACAGCGTGCGTTTAGCTAATTAGCTCTCTGACAATTAAGATAATGAAACCAATTGGTGAAAATATAGAATATTAAATACCTATTTTTAAGAAAAAAAATGCAAATTTTGAAAAACCTAGCTGCCAATACTTCGCTGCCATGGTAACGTCCTATCCAGACAGACACGTCACGACGAGTTTAAAAGGTTCTTAGATAATTTTTAGGAAAAGTCGCTAAGTTTGGTGCTCATAGCGTGAAAGGTTTTGAAGTTGAAGGGTTGTGTGTGGGTGTATGTGTGTGTGTGTTTGCGGGGGGGGGGGGGGGGGGAGGGGAGTGGGTGGACACAGGATTAAAATACCAGGAGTTAATATCGGCGGGAATTAACATGACCGTAATATATAAGAAACGAGTGTTATTCATGTTACATCTTATGATATAATAACAGACTTACTGCAGCAGACACAGTTTGACGCGTTTGCCGACTGCTGTTAAGACTTCCTTTAATGAAAACTCATTAAAATCATCGTTGACTGCATTAGTTTCACCAGGCTGCCAGTGGTAAAAGTAAAGTTAGCGTCCGCTTAAAAAACGTCTCAACTTTTGCTAAACATCTCTTCCCCTTGTGACAACTTCAAAGAACAAAATTAAACTCAGCCCTTTTGTTTTCGTTAAAAACAAGATCGTGACGCTTTACAGTTTGAAGAATTAGCAGCGACAATACCTAATCTTGGCTAATAACATTTAACTTTAAAGATAAAGGAATGTTTTTCCTCCTCATTTATCCCGCATTTTATGTAAGAGTGATATATGTGTTTGCTTGCACTAAGATGTTCATGATGTTTTCGTCCGTTTTCTTTTTATCATAACGGACCCAAAATTAAAAGTTACCCTTATTGCGTCCTAGTATTGTAAACATGTGGGTATCTTTTTCCAGCCAATTTAATACACGTGGTGAGTTCCTCAAGCATATACACCTAATTGCAATAAACGTTTTCTTAGAAAAATTTAATTGGGAAGGATTGATGGCTCAAGCTTACATTAAACTTTAAAAAATCTTGAGTTATTGGAGTTTCCTTGAAATTACTGCGATCTCACGTTGTCAATGTGCCGCCAACATAAGACCTAAAAAGTTTAATTTAAATCATCCGCGAGTTTATTAGTTTCACTTGTGACATAACACCTGGCTCATCATAGTTCGGTCAGTTAGATTGAAAAAGCACCGAGACAACTTTGCTCAACCTTTTTTAGCCCTGCGAGCTTTCCTTTAATTTATTTTTTCATGTTTATGCTTTTTGTAAATTGTTGCTGAAGAATAATTGTAAAACTGACGCGACAAATAGACAATATACAAAGGGAATTATAATGTAACTTTCCCGTGTAGGCAAATAGTTGCCGTTACTTGAAAGATGACAAATTGATACAGTATCTGCTTTCACCCAAATTAAAGTGTATTATAGAACACTCACTTGCGGGCCCGGGGGGTTGGGGGGTACTCCCTATAATAGCCTATACGGGGAGGCTCCGCAGGAAAGGGGTAAATTTTTCAGGCTTCAGGTATACGAAAGGGTACGGATTTTACTCGTTGAAGTACATAAAAGGGTAGGGACATCTGTCATTTGGGTGTGTGAAAGGGGCCCAAAAGGCCTAACAGATGAATTTTATGGCTCAAAGTCCAGAGATAACGTTCTATTTTTGTGATTGATTCCTATTTAAAATACCGTGGATTTACAGCAGTTAAAAGGGATGCAAAGTTCTAAACTTGGTATGTGAAAGGGGTACCATTTGTCAATAGAAAGTATACGAAAGGGGTACCCTTTTCTTAAGAATGGTATATTCGGTTAATAGCTCACACATGTATTACGCTCTGCTAGGAAAATTCTGGTGACTCAAGCATATTAGAGTGCAGCTTAATGTGTTGAATTGGCCGAATTGCTGGAACTTACAGCGACGTTAATGAAGAAAACGTCATACAGACTTGTTGCACCGACAACATATTAAGACCTAAAAAGTCGTTAAAATGGCTCGTAAGTCAGTTACACCTGGCTCATTACAGTTCGACTAATGTTTGACTGTATGAAAAACTATACAACCTTGCTGAATCCGTTTTCCTCGTGTGGTACGACTAAAAACATAATTAATTTTTTTCCTCAAACTTTTGTGGAAAAAGTTGATAAAAATTAAAACAAGAAGAATTGACAAAGGTCATTATCGCACATCCGTAACAGACAACAAAATTACCGCAGCCCACACTGTTTGATGTGTTTGCCGACTGTCAAGACTTCCTTAAAAAAAATTATAAAAATTACAAAAAAATTAAACATAGCTTAGATTGAAGAAGTACCGAGACAACTTTGCTCGACCTTTCTTGGCCCTTAGAGCTTTTTTCTTTTACGTTTAGTTAATATAGTTTTTGCACGTTTATGACTCTATAAGTTACTTCCGATCGTTATTTATTAATACGAGATAAATTAACGTATACAGCCCGTTTAGGTAAATAGTCTTGATTGTAGAGATGTCGAAATGATATCAGCTCTCACCCAAAGTTATAACAGTGTATATATAAATAAAACTGTCACTTGCAGGTCATTGCGCCGAAGAGGAAAATGGCCCTGGAAAATTTTACTGAAGACGAAAACCATAAAACTGTCCAAGTACTGTTCTGCTCGGCAGAATTTATCAAAGGTGTAGATGGCGAACTTATATTCCTTTCAGCTCTAAATATTTTTTTTTTCCGTCACTGCATTTCTGGGGAACACTCTAATCCTAGTTGCTCTGCACAAGGAAACTTCACTTCATCCGCCGTCCAAACTCCTATATCGTAACCTAGCGATAACTGATCTCTGCGTTGGTATCATTGCAGAGCCTTTGCTTGTGACTTACTTTACTTCTGTTGTTAACGAAAGATGGGATATTTGCTATTACGCAGATTGGGCAGCAAGTTTCTCAGGTTTAACTTTGTGTGTAGTGTCTTTATTAACAATGACTGCAATAAGCGTGGACAGACTTCTCGCCTTGATGCTGGGGCTCAGATACAGACAAGTTGTAACTTATAGAAGAACATGTATAACTGTGACTTGTTTTTGGATTTTGTCCATCGTCGGTGCATCTACTGTCTTTATGAATCGTCGTATAACTTCATGGTTTCAATACAAAGTTGCAGCTTTGTGTCTAGTCACCACAACCGTCGCTTACACTAAAATTTTCTTTACTCTGCGTCATAACCAAATTCATGTTCAAAACCATGTTGCTCAAGGTCAACCGAGCCAAGCAATCCCATTGAACATAGCTCGATACAGAAAGGCAGTGTACAGTGCACTGTGGGTGCAGGGAACATTGGTTATTTGTTATCTGCCGTATGTTATAGTAGTAGTTTTGCAACCTCAGAGAGGGATGTCTTTATCCATTTACCGTGCTCAGCTGAATTTACGGCTACTTTACTGTATTCGAACTCATCATCAAACCCGTTGTTGTACTGTTGGAAGATCAGAGAAGTAAGGCAAGCTGTAAAAGTAACATTAAGGCAACTTTTCTGTCGATCGAGTTAGCGGTTTTCTACGCTTTCCATCTGTTGATTCCTGCTCTGATATTTTGCAGTTAACTGTAATGTATTGTATTGTAAGCTTATTTTAAGAAACAAGGCATATGAACTGTTTTTTCAAGGGAAACGTATATTGTTCCTGCTGGTTTAAAGATGTTATAGTTTTTATTTAGTGGCATGAAGTGTAAATGGCCTTATGAATAAACAGGTAACAAAGAAACAAATAGGATGGAATAGGATGTTGATTTATATTTAGTAATACAACAACTTTGTACGTTCATCACGTTTTTTTGTACATATTTCTTTGCCGTCGTTGCACGACTACGACGTGAAAGTTACTTATTTCACTTTTTTGGAGGACGTGAACACAAGAAAAACGACTTTCTTTTTGTTTTCCTGAATTTCGATACAATACAGTGTTTAAGAATTCACCTCCAGAAAAAATTCCCAACATTTGACGAATTGAACGAGATGGAATAAGTGCGGCCAATTGACTAAAGAGTAGATAGGCGGGTTTCATCAACAGAGGCGAATATCCTTTTGATCTGTCCAGAGGCCGGCTTTTCATCGAATTTACCAGCTTTCGATGCCCGTAAAATTCGTCGGAGGACATCGTTCTCCGTTACACTGAGCAGGAAGAAGCCATGTCCAGTAGGTCCTAGCCTGTGTACAGCCGACCCCTACTCTCTTTTAAAAAACAAATCTATCTCTCCTCCCTATTTTTTTTAGGGGAGGGGCGTCTGTACTCAGTCTATACTTTCTTGTAGGCCCACACAGAACTCAAGTGTGTTAAGGTTTGGATTTTTTATTATAGAAGACCCTCAGCAAAGTTTTGAGATATTACGCTTGCAGCTCGTAAGAATAAGTTCGTTTTAGTCGTGGGACTGAGAAGAATTAATATTTTACGTGTTCCTTCAAATGGCGTACATTTGTATATTAAAAATTCGAAACTTTTTGTTGTCAAAATGGCCTTAAGACCGTCAACACGATTCCGCCTTTTTATGCGGAATTCATTCTATGCCTTATCAGTTATTAGTAGATTTGTTAAGTCACGTGAGCTGTTTCACTTAATTGACGGTTTCCGATAGCACATGGACATGATTTAAAAGGCGGCATTCTAAAGCCCTTACTAGGAGCCATGGTAAAACGATAAAATAAGGCGAATACGGTTTGACTAAGTACTCCCCATTTTCAGTGACAAGTTTTGACCGTTACGAGGCAAAATGAGTCACGTGGCTGAGACTTGAAAAGCTCATCAAATGAATGTAAACGTGGAAAGGAACCTGTTTGTCAAGTTTCACAAAGATGGAGGAGAGGAATGTTTTTCCTTGAAATCAAAATCCACCGAATTCGTGGTTGAGTCAAAGCCTTAATACACAAGAGAAGGAGAAGGGTGGCTCCATCAACTGACTGTGTAATTTAAAGTTGGATAAATTAAAATTTTCACTGAATGACTGATGAGCTCTATTGATTGTCTCGAACCCCAAAACATCATGGCTCGTTGCACCACAGGTGTAACTTCATCGCACACAACTAATTAACTAATTAGCTACTTCTTTTTAGTAATAACTGGTCCATGCGAGGGTCTTCATTCAAGCAAATTAAACTCAGCAAACTGAATCATTAGAAAATACAGAAAACTGCACATAAGGATTCGTTTTGCTCGCTTCAGTCAAATCCAGCTCCAGCAATTGTTTACGGGCAAAGAGTCGATTGTTTTGGAGTCACTGCCGGCAGTTGTCGTTCTCCGCTACTTCACAGCGAGAGAAAGGAAAATTTGCGGACAGAAAGAGAACAAAACTATGTAATTAAAACTGAAAAAACTCAAGGAAAAAAACTCTGACTACAATTACTTGAGCAACAGAAAAATGATCGAAGTAGTCTTTTCTTCTCGAGTAAGCTTGCTGGCCTTCTAAAGTTCCGAGGAAGTTTTAAGCGCTCAAGTTTGTTCACGCGCAAGCGTTAGCATTACGGTTCTTTGACATAAGACAAGGATAAAGCTGGTTCTGCAAATCGAATGCACAATTATCAGAAAAACACAAACCTCTTTGGAAATATGTTCAAAACGTTTTATTCCTCTTCAGACTGACGGAAGATCTGTTTTTACTCTAACATTGGTTGTTCTGAATCCAAAGTAATTTTCAAGTGACGAAAAAACAACAAAAACAACAAACACAAAAAAAAAGCCTTCACAAGGAGCAAACCACCTCGTGTATTTCATTCAGTCTCAGTCAGAACTCTCACAGAACTAGACAAACAAACACAGGCGATAAGGGATGCGCAGAAGCTTGCGCAGAACGTTTTTCCGCCCTGAAAGACCAACATTGACGTCACGTAGTCTCCAGTCTATCACGCGGCCATTTCAGAAACGTTTTCGTGAAGTTTTCGGAAATGCTCGGATTTTGATCTTTTATCTTTCTATAAAGGCTTGAGAAGAATAATCTTTACCCAATTCTCACTTAGGATGGTTCTTTTTAGTGCTTGGTGAAGGTAAAGCGACAAAAGAAAATATGTCAATTTTTTGGTTCATTTGACCTTTAAAGGCTCTTGCCAAGTTTCTTTATCCAGCCATCTGAATTCGGTCATTACGCTCAGCTAGGAAAATTCTTAAAATGGCCCGTAGGTCAGTTTCACCTGGCTCATTATAGTTCGACTAATGTTTATTTGAAAAACTAGACAACTTTTTTGAATCCTTTTTCCTCGTGTGGTACGACTAGAAACAGAATTAATTCAGTTTTTTCCTCAAAGTTTTGTGGAAAAAGTTGATAAAAATTGAAATAAGAAGAATTTACAAAGGTCATTATCTCACATCCATAACAGACAACAAAATTACCGCAGCCCACAAAGTTTGATGTGTTTACCTACTGTTTTTAACTTCCTTTACTACTAAAAACTCATTAAAATCGACAGTGAGTTAGTTTCAACAGGCAGCTTGAAACACTACATTGTTTTTGCTAAACCCTGACTACAACTTTAAAGAACAAAATAAAACTCATCTCTTTTGTTTTTGTTTGAAACTTTTAGAGGACCCCATATAGAAAAAAATTGTTTTATGATGGAATGAGTACTCCTTTTGTTCCTATATGGGACCAAATCAAGTGAGAATAATGGACCAAATGGCCAGCCGGCTCAGTGTAAGACCCCAAGTAAGTTTTATAAAAACAGATACATACGAAGGTATTGGCCAGCGACTTTTTGGATTTTGTGTTTATGTTTCTGTTGTGGTTCGACGGTTTGCCACTGGTGACGTTTTTTGTTTATTTGCAGTAAACATTTTGAATCTTGAGGCCTCGTTTGATTAAGTTAGCCAAGATATGGAAGCCACTATTACTTCTTTAAGATTGCGCGTTAGACAAGGACGGTGCAGCACGTGTTGTGTCAACCTGTTATAAGATCTAGCAGAAAAGCTTGAGCTTTCCTGGTGTCCTTATTCGAATGACGCAGGATGGATGTTACGATTTGCGGAAATTTAATGCTTTTTAATAATGGCTCGTTTGTGTCTAGTGTGTCTAGCTCTGTCCAGAGGTACATCCCCGTATTGGCCATATAAGGAAGTACACCCGCCGGGTAACCATCGAATGCAAACCACCTAGTACAATAGCAAAGTTTAAGAATAGAGCCTTTCGTAAGTCAGATAACTAATCAACATTAATTTAAAGAAAACTGTGAATAAAGTTAAATGGTTTGAATGAACGGAGTTGTTACGTGCTAGCAGACGTCATCTCCATCTTTGTTTATGAAGTACCATGCATATTTTGGCGTTATATTAATGTTGACGAAGTAAGTTGAATCACTCTCAAAAAATTATTACAAAGTGCGATGGAATTATTACAAATTGCGACAGCTTAGTTTATTACAAAGTGCGATGGCCTGTTATTACAAATTGCGACAGCTTTTTTATTACAAAGTGCGACACGGTTTATTACAAATTACGACAGGTATTACAAAGTGCGATGGATTTATTACAAAATGGCGACAGGTATTACAAAGTGCGATGATTATTACAAATTGCGACAGTACACCTGTAATGGTCATGACGTTTTCGTGCAGTTTCCCTTTACCCTACAGGGGCGGATCCAGGATTTTTTTTAGGAGGGGGTGCACTCGTCTCTTGCTCTACTTCAACACCCTGCACCCTCCCCCTAGATCCGCCCCTGCCCTAATTGAGAGCTATTATTGTTGTAAACATGTGGATATCCTTTTCCAGCCATCTTAACCATACGCGTAGTCAGTACTTAGCGCATATACACCTGATTGCAATGAATTTGTCTTAGAAAAATTTAAAAAGGCAAAGGAGAAATAAAAATAGAAAAAGCCAAACAGGCGTTTTGGAGGCA
Source organism: Porites lutea (assembly GCF_958299795.1). NCBI lineage: Eukaryota > Metazoa > Cnidaria > Anthozoa > Scleractinia > Poritidae > Porites > Porites lutea. The sequence continues at coordinate 29,133,685 of NC_133206.1, read as the reverse complement.
TGGAGGCGAAGACAGTATGCGTATGTTAAAAATAAATTCACCATATTTAGTGGTTTTACGGTAAGCCTAATTAATTTCGATTTGTTTTTTGCATTTTTAATTTCAGTTCCTTTTAGCTGATTTAACTGTGACAACGCTATTGCAATTAGGCCAATATATGTCGCTTAATTTCTGGGAAAGAGTGATGACTCAAGCTTATATTAAACTTTAAAAAATCTTGAGTTATTGGAATTTCCTTCAAATTACTGCGATGTCAATGCGCCGCCAACATAAGACCTAAAAAGTGAGTTTAAGTTTCAACTGTGACATAACACCTGGGTCATCATAGTTCGGTCAGTTAGACTGAAGAAATACCGAGACAACTTTGCTCGACCTTTCTTGGCCCTGTGAGCTTTTTTCTTTTACGTTTAGTGTCATAGTTTGTCACGCAACTCAATGTACTTGCGCATGCGCGCACATGTCATGTCCTTCGGCATGCTTGATTCATAAATAAAAATCTTGCAACGTTGCTGATGCGAACCACAACATGGTGTCAGAAGTGGGATAACAACCCCGAAACCAGTTAGTTCGTTGTCTCCGTCCACGGCCTATCCAGCATTTGTCCCCGTTCGTCGCTACACCCGTCCGATACAAAACACTACGTGGCAAGCAAGCATTAATATGGCAGAGCTCGCCGGACTACCCATCCCACGAATGGATTGGTCCTCAACCGACGCGCCACAAGCCTTTAAGAAATTCAAAAGCCTCTGTCAGCTTTATTTCACTGGTCCGCTAAAAGGAAAAAAGCGAGGAAGAGCAAGTCAGCTACCTCTTAATATGGTCAGGCGAAGAAGGAATCGAGCTAGTTTCCACGTGGTCGCTAACAGCCGATGAAAAGAAACAGCTCAGCACATACTGGGAAAAGTTCGAGGATTTCGTGGCGCCGAGAAGCAACTTTAGGCTTGCACGCTACAAACTCCGCACCCTGAAGCAGGAAACTGGTGAATCAGTCGATTCATTCCTCAAGAAAGTACGAATTTTAGTAAACGAGTGCAAGTACACGAACCCCGACGAACACATCATCGACGCTCTCATCTTCGGATCGAACAACCCGCGCGTTCAATCAAAACTCCTCGAGTACGATGCCACTCTGACACTTAACAAAGCCGTGGGCATCGCAAGAACCCAGGAAGCCACGAGTACTCAATTACAGGACATCAGAGGCGGCCAAATCACCACAGTCGATGCTCTGAGACAACAACATGGCCGGAACACACGATACAGGGCACCCAACATGAGCACACCACCAGCACAGGGTACCCAAGGTAAAAAGTGTGGAAATTGTGGCACCTTCCACGATCCACCCCGTAGATCGTGCCCAGCATATGGAACAAAATGTGATGCCTGCGGCAAGCTTGGCCACTGGAGATCTGTTTGTCGTTCCCGCCCAAGGGCCAAAACCAGTTATGAGACATCCAGGGGTAAACAGCACAGGCCACAACAAGGTGTACATGCCATAGACACCACTGAGCCCAACACCGACTATCCAACAGTACAGAATATCGATGTTCCACACACGCTAGATACCCCGCAACTGTATTTTCACTCCCTGCATATCGACAGTGTTGTCGAAGGGGACACTCAGGCCTTATTACAGCTAGAAGTGAACGCAGGTCAGCGCACCATGCCCCTACTGTGCAAAATCGATACAGGAGCCGAAGGCAATGTCATCCCTGTCGACACGTACAAACAGCTGTATCCGCAGTCAGCATACAGCCCAGATGGTGCACCTCTCGGTTTGTGTCCTTCTAACACAACAATTACTGCCTTCGGTGGCCACACTATACAGCACTATGGAACTTGCGAACTTAACTTATCACACAACGGCCACTCCAAGCCGTACCCTTTTCACGTGGTGAACACTACTGGGCCAACGATCCTCGGCCTCCCTACCTGCAGGGATATGAAACTCGTCACGCTCAACTACAGCCTCACCACTGCCACCTCGCCAGAGGCAACAAAGCCCACACAGAAACCCCCTGGCGATGCCGATGCAAAGAAAGAGCTACTCATCCAGTACAAAGACTGTTTTAGGGGCGTTGGCTGTTTTCAAGGGGAGTTCCACATTACCTTGGACCCTACGGTTCCACCCGTCATCCACCCCCCACGGCGAGTACCCGAGGCACTGCGTGAACCACTAAAAAGGGAACTTGACGCCCTTGTCCAGCAGGGCATCATCACCAAAGTAGACGAACCCACTGACTGGGTTAATTCATTGGTCTGCGTTACAAAGAGCAATGGCACACTTCGGCTGTGCCTAGACCCTAAGGACCTCAACCGCGCTATCAAGCGGCCACATCACCGCACCCCCACGCTCGACGAGGTCTTACCACGGTTAAGTGGCGCCAAATACTTCTCTATTGTTGACGCCCGCAGTGGTTACTGGAACATCCAACTCGACCACGAGAGCTCCTTGTGCACCACCTTCAACTCACCTCATGGGCGGTACAGGTTCCTGCGGCTCCCATTCGGCCTCATCTGTGCCCAGGACATCTTCCAGAAAAAAGTAGACGAGGCATTCGGCGATCTCCCAGGCGTCACGGGTATCGCCGACGACATAGTTATCTATGGGCGTGACCAGAGTGAGCATGATGCAAACTTAAGAGCAGTTATGGAACGAGCACGCGAAACTGGCCTCCGCTTCAATCCAGACAAGTGTAAGATAAGGTGCACTGAGATACCCTTCTTTGGAAATATCATCAGTGACCGCGGCCTTCGCCCAGACCCACAGAAGACGAAAGCAATCACCAACATGGACCCCTCAGCGAGCCCTGCTGACCTACAAACCTTTCTCGGCATGGTACAGTTCCTCAGTCGTTTTGTACCCAACCTAGCTTCCCTATCAGCTAACCTCTGGGAACTGACAAAGAAGAGCAGCGACTTCCAGTGGGGCCCAGAACACCAGTCAGCCGTCGACAAGATCAAAAAGGCAGTCACTTCCACCAGCTCACTCCAGTACTTCGACAGTACAAAGCCAGTCACCATCCAAGTTGATGCATCCATGCGTGGTCTTGGTGCGACTCTCTTTCAAGACAAAGGCCCTATTGAATACAGAAGCAAGCTCCTCACTGCAACTGAAACCCGTTATTCAAACATTGAAAGAGAAATGCTTGCTATTGTACATGGCCTCGAGAAGTTTCACTACTATGCATATGGCCGACACGTCATTGTTGAGACAGACCACAAGCCGTTAGAGGCGATTTTCAGGAAACATCTCTCGTCCTCTCCGCCACGCATCGCAAGAATGATGCTTAGGATTCAAAAGTATGATGCGGAAATAAAGTATGTGCCAGGAAAGAATGTTCCACTGGCTGACGCACTGTCTCGAATCAGCCCCCTCCCAGGTGACACAATTGAAGGGCTTGATGTCTCCGTCCATGAACTCCACCTCCACCTGAATGCCACCCCAACAAGGATCAATGAAATTAAAGAGGAAACAACTAAAGATGAACTTCTCCTCTCACTCCGTGCATTTATCACGCAAGGTTGGCCCGATACGAGATCGGAATGCCCAGCACACCTTCATGCATACTGGAATTATCGCGATGAACTAACCGTCGCAGATGGCATAATTCTGAAGGGAACACGTATCATTATCCCTAAACGCCTACAACCCGCCGTATTGCAGCAGCTGCACTACGCACACCAGGGCGCAGAAAAGTGCAAACTCCGTGCCAAGGGATCAGTGTTCTGGGCCAACATAAACCGGGACATTGAAGAAATGGTAAAAGGCTGTGCTCCATGCCAACATAACCAAAACATGAACGTGAAGGAGCCCCTCATGCCCCACGATGTTCCACAAAAACCTTGGCACACCCTTGGTTCTGACTTGTTCTTTTGGAACAACTCGCCCTATTTGCTAGTATCTGATTACTACAGCAAGTTTCCCCTAGTGAGGAAGTTGAACAATATCCGATCAGACACAACAATTGCCAACCTGAAATCCATATTTGAAGAGCATGGCATTCCAAGCAAACTCGTCACTGGCAATGATGCTCAGTTCACCTCCGCCATATTCCAGGAGTTTAGCAGTAGCTATGGATTTGTCCACACAACCACTAGCCCATATTTCCCACAGGCTAATGGTTTTATCGAGAGAACAGTGCAAACGGTAAAGAACCTTTTGCAAAAGTGCAAGGAATCTGGTGCAGATCCTCATCTCGCTATGCTATGCCTGCGAAGCACCCCTCTTGATCACAGCATTTCGTCGCCAGCAGAACTCTTAAATTCAAGAGTTTACCAAGCCAACCTTCCAACAATATCTAAACCAAGCCTCTCCCTGTCAGCAGATGGAGATACCAACTCCAAACTCCAAACAAGGCTGGAAAAGCAACAGTTGCAATACGACAAAACCTCCAAGCCTCTCCCCGCAGTACACCCTGGAGACCCCGTGCGTGTCTTCAATCCCCACAGCCACAAGTGGGAACCAGGTGTTGTTAGACGCAACATGCAGACGCCTCGCTCGCATCTCGTCGACATGGCAAATGGCAGTGTCCGCCAGCGTAACCGCCGCCATATCCGCCCTACAGGGGAACCCATAACGTTGCAGAACGGCAGCGACGTTGAAGCTGCAGAGCCCCCACTAGCACCGCAACCTGAAACCTGCACCACCTCACCAAGTGCACTATCTAATGAAAGCACCCCTACAAGCGAACAGACCACACCAACATCCCTGGCACCTAGCCCGGCAACCACACCAGGTTCCTTGACCGGAAAAGCTACCGGTACACTGCGTCGTTCCACCAGGGTGATCAAACCCCCTGTCAAGTTGAACCTATAAACTGAACTCAAAACTGATTTCTTACCAAGTTATTGTTGCAGTTTAGGATCACGAACATTTACATGGACAGTGAACATTGCTTAATTTTCTTTTTTTTTTTGTTTGATTTCGTTAGCTTCTATTGTGCGTATCTTGTTTTACAAGTTGTCCTCCTCCCTCCTTATTTGGAAAGAAGGGGGATGTCATAGTTTGTCACGCAACTCAATGTACTTGCGCATGCGCGCACATGTCATGTCCTTCGGCATGCTTGATTCATAAATAAAAATCTTGCAACGTTGCTGATGCGAACCACAACATTTAGTTAATAGTTTTTGCAGGTTTATGACTCTATAAATTACTTCTGATCATTATTTACTAATACGCGACTTATTAACGTATATAGCCAGTTTAGGTAAATAGTCTTGACTGAAGAGATGTCGAAAGGATATCAGCTTTCACCCAAAGTTATTATAGTATATATAAATAAAACTCTCACTTGCAGGTCATTGCCCCGAAGAGGAAAATGGCCCTGAAAAATTTTACTGAAGACGAAAACCATAAAACTGTCCAAGTACTGTTCTGCTCGGCAGAATTTATCAGAGGTGTAGATGGCGAACTTATATTTCTTTCAGCTCTTCATATTTTTCTTTCCATTACTGCATTTCTGGGGAACACTCTGATCCTAGTTGCTCTGCAAAAGGAAACTTCACTTCATCCGCCGTCCAAACTCCTGTATCGTAACCTGGCGATAACTGATCTCTGTGTTGGTATCATTGTGGAGCCTTTGTTTGTGACTTACTTTACTTCTGTTGTGAACGAAAGATGGGATATTTGCTATTACGCATATTGGGCAGTAGTTTACTTAGCTCTTATTTTGTGTGTAGTGTCTTTATTAACAATTACTGCAATAAGCGTAGACAGACTTTTCGCCTTGTTGCTGGGGCTCAGATACAGACAAGTTGTAACTTATAGAAGAACATGTATAACTGTGACCGGTTTTTGGATTGTGTCCATCGTCGGTGCATCTACTCTCTTTTTGAATCGTCGTATAAATTCATGGTATCAATACATAGGTACTGCTTTGTGTCTGGTTACCACAATCTTTGCTTACGCAAAAATTTTCGTTACTCTGCGTCATAATCAAATTCATGTTCAGAGCCATGTTGCTCAAGGACAACCGAGCCAAGCAATTCCATTGAACATAGCTCGATACAGAAAGGCAGTGTACAGTGCACTGTGGGTGCAAGGAGCATTGGGTATTTGTTATCTTCCATATCATATAGCGGTCTTTTTGACACCTCAGAAAGGGATGCCTTTATCGATCTACCTTGCCAGGAATTTCACAGCTAGCATGGTTCTCTTAAACTCGTCATTAAACCCGTTACTGTACTGTTGGAAGATCAGAGAAGTAAGGCAAGCTGTAAAAGAAACACTACGGCAATTCTTCTGTAGATCGAGTTAGTTTCTACGGTTTCCATCCGTTGCTTCGTGCTATATTTAAAACTTTCTTTGAAGGTGAAGTTAACTGCATTTAACGCATTTAACTGTGAATATATTGTATTCAGGGTAAGCCGCTTACGATAAGGCATATCAGCTGTTTGTTCAAGGGAAACGTGTATTATTTTTGCTTGTTTAAAGATGTTATGGTTGTTATTTAGTTGCATGAGAAGTGTAAACGGCCTTACGAATAAATAGATAGCAAAGAAACGACTAGGATTTCGGTCAATATGTTCAGTATTAGCGATACAACAACTTTGCTCATTCATCACACTTTTTTGTACATTCCTCTGCCGTTGTTGCACGACTACGACGTGAAAGTGCCTTATTGATCACGTTTTTTGGAGGACGTGAACAAAGGAAAGCTGAATTTTCGATACAGTGTTTAGGAATTCACCCTTGGAAAAATTGCCAACATTTGTACGAATAGAACGAGATGGAATAAGTGCGACCAATTGACAAAAGACAGGCGGGTTTTTTTCTTTACAATCAGTATTCGGTTGGTCGCGCTCTCATTTTTCGTGGATGGGTTAGGGGGGGAGGGGGTAAGCTTGAGGGAGGTGCTAACACCGCAACACCGCACAGAAATACGTATAAACACCGCACAGAAGGACATAAGAAAACGGAAAACTGGACTGAAATTACCGAAAAATTTCTAAATACCGCAAACCACTTGGTTTTGTAAAACGGCAATACCGCAGCTTAGAAATAACAATTTCCGCAAATCGCATCACCGCAAACCCTTACTTCTCCCCTGGTAATGGCCCTAACAGTCGGTATTATCGAATGCTGCCTTCTAGCTTTCTCAGTTGTTTATTTACGGGTCTAAACGGAGATGAAAATGCTTCGAGGGCATCCCCCATCGAAGGAAGTACACCTCTCTTCCCCTCGGCTTATACCGGTAGTAGCTGCCATAAAAATTGACACATCCGTCAAAACTTCTGATCAGTAAAGTAAAATTAATTGAGGCGCAAAAACCGCTTTTTTTTAAATGTAATATGAGGCAATTACTTTTTTTGAAAAAAATGTTTAATTTAAGATGAAGGGTCACCCTGTTTATTAACCAATTTCCTGAACATCAATTAGAGTCACTAACATTTGCATTTTTCCTAACAAAACTGAGTTCTAATTGTCATAAACATGTGGGTATCTAGAAACATGATTAATTCAGTTTTTTCCCCAAAGTTTTGTAGAAAAGTTGATAAAAATTAAAACAAAAAGAATTGACAAAGGTCATTATCGCACATCCATAACAGACAACAAAATTACCGCGGCCAACACAGTGTGATGTGTTTGCCGACTGACAAGACTTCCTCTACTACTGAAAACTCATTAAAATCGTCAGTGAGGCTCATTAAAGTTCGGTGTCAGCTTGAAACACCTCATTATTTTTGCTAAACCCTGACTACAACTTTTAAGTTAGAACAAAATAAAACTCATCTCCTTTGTTGTTATTTGAAACGCGGATCGTGATAATTACAGGCGTGATAATTACAGAAGGATTAGCAAACAATAACAACAACGACAACATAGAGGATATTACATGGCCACACGGGGATTCGAATTTTGTCTTCGAGTGCTGAAAGTATCTCTCACGAGTGAGCGAAGCGAACTAGTGAGAGATACTTTCAGCACGAGAAGATAAAACTCGTATCCCCAAGCGGCCATGTAATTTTCTGTTTATTTTATAGATACTGATGAAATTCCTACATAAAACACACCCTTTTTTTTGTTCGTTTTCGAAACAGCAAAATAGTGAAATTAAAGTGGTCACCTATCGCAAAATGCCCGCCACAAAAATGGTATGAAACTCGGATATAAAGTTATAAAGGAGAAATAAAGACAATAATTGGCTAATCATGTTAGTAACCATGGTGACACCAATATCCTCACACGTGAAAGATAAATCTCTATCTTCACTGCGCGCGATGAAGATATGATTTTTTAGTAAAAGGAAAAATCCTGATATTTCTTTATTATCTATATAATAAGATAATTTGTTTAACCACGTTATCGTCTAAGAACACAAGTGCTCGTTCAAAATACGAACGTGCATTAAATCTACATGTATAATAATAATATCAGGTATCAGGTATATATAAAAAAATAAATATATCATCTATCATCTATGTACACATGAATATAAAACAAAAAAGTTTTCTGGCACCAATCAGAAGGCAGAACGGCGGCGACCGTTTGGATCTGGTCTGGTAAGACATTGTCCCCAGGGGCTCTTCTCGCCGTTCTTTACTTTTCTTCGTGCCATATTTTTTCGCCCGTTTAGACTTTCCCTCGCCCCCACTATCTGCCCCTGGGTCTCCGAGGATGCCTCCTCCTCCTCCTCATGGAACTTGAATAACTCGATACAAAGCCTGTCAAACCAGTTAAACCACTTAAAAGTAGTACATGACCTTATCTTGATGAGATTCCCACGCATTTTTATTCATGAGATAAAAGGCTTTATATGATGTCATCAGCGTTAATGTTTTTAATAATGAGAATTCATTTCAAAAAAACTGAAACTTAATTTCATCCCTACTAAATTTTTATCACTTCCTTCTTGGTGTAAACTCAGAATACGTAACATTAGCATGCAAATGAAAGATATTAAAAGCGCGTCGACGCTTAAAGCCAGCACTTTTTTGAGCATTCAACATATTAACATAAATAAAATTGCCTCTCTGATACTGGTAAAAGCATCTCTTTAATGATTAACACATCGTACAGGTTGCCTTCCCCAGAGCCACGCGAGATTATGCGATTGCCTAGTCCCCAGGCTCATTGGTCCGCGGGCCAACGCCGGTAAACGAAAGGCATAGCAAGAAGGCCTGGAGCGTAAGCAATTCATGTTCTGTTGTACTCGTATTTGTTGTGTATAAGATGTGGCAAGATAGTTTTTTTAATAAACTGCTGTGGGTACTGACTACACTATAACATTTTGCATTTTGCCAAATAAAACAGGTCACAAAACAAAAATTTGAGGCATGTGTCAGAGGGGATTCGTTTTTGTTTTACGAAAAATGTTTCCTTTTGGCGTGAAAGCAAATCCACACGACCACATTTAAATGTTTTATAAAAAAAAGTTCTACCATCGTACTATGTAATATACCCGAAAAACCTAGCTTTGTTATTTATTTAGGGGTACAAGAACTTTATTGGTAAGTACTAACTGTAACTGAATAATGAAAGGCAAACGGCCGCGAAGTAAAGCTGGATCTTGGTTTTAGATCAGAATCGGTAAGGAGAATAACACCTAAAAGTAATTGTAAGCTGGCAGCCAAAAGACAGGGTATTATTTAATTGCCCAATATTTTGGGTAGACATTACTATCCTTCGTGACCTCCTTCGTCTGGGGCTGCAAAAAGCAATAATAAATTGTTATAACTAAGCGGTTGAAAAAAACAACAACGAACAGTCGATATTTTGCTTCTTCCATGAGTTGCTGGCAGAAAAGAAAAGAAAGTAACAAGAATCGGTGTGTCGAGAATTTTATTTACTGGGCTAAAAACGTATATTAACATAAACAGCAGTCAGCAGGTGTTTAAAATGGTTAGGGCCGCTTTGTTAAAAGAAGACAAATTGAGGTGATAATCAAAAATAGTAGAAAAATATTGTTGCTATAGTGAATATCATTATTTTATACCCAAGCATTATTGATGGTTATGGGGTTTCGTTCACTTTAACGAAACGGGTGTCCTAATGCATATTGCTATTTTGCTTTAGTAACGGATGAGCTGTTGGCAGGAAATCTAGGGAAAAGAAAATTAAAAATACGAATAACAAGAATCTATATGTGTCGTGAATTTTTATATACTGGGCTATAAAACATATATCAACATAAAAAGCAGTCAGGTGTTTAGAGTGATTAGGGACGCTCGTTTAAAAAAGACATGAGCTATAATCAAAACTATCCTAAAGAAAATTTTTCCTTAGTTGCAAGTTAGAATGGATATCTTTATTTTATACCTAATTATCATTGATATTTATGGGGCTCACTCAATCGAAACCTATCTCAACCAACCCAAAATTATAAACAAACCAGTTTGATATGCTTGGACTGTTAAGACTTCCTTTCTACAAGTAAACTCTATGCAAACGTCTGTCAAAGCTGGCCGCACATCGTGACGATTAGCAATTTAATTGATTAAAAATTAAAGGCCCTTGCCAAGTTTCTTTTTCCAGCCATCTGAATTAGGTTATTAATACCTCACATGTATTACGCTCTGCTAGGAAAATTTTGATGACTCAAGCATATTTGCATGCAGCTTAATGTATTGAATTTGCCGAATAGAGTGGTTTTCGTTTGAGTGTCGTAAAACCAAAACCAAAGTAATTACTCTGGCCAATCACATAGGACACAGACAATACATTGAACCAATCAAAACTCGAAGTAATTACATGTGGCTGACGCAAAGCGCGGGAAAATGCATGCGAGCGCGTCACAATTGGCTTTGGTTTTACTTCTGATTGGATGAAAAGGTGGCGCGAATCTTTTAAGCCAATCGCATCGTGTAGAAAGTGCAAAACCAATTACTTTTCGACACTCAAATGAAAACCGCTCTAATTGGAACTTACAGCGATGTTAATGAGGACAACGTCATACAGACTTGTTTCACCGACAACATATTAAGACCTAAAAAGTCATTAAAATGGCCCGTAAGTCGGTTTCACCTGGCTCATTATAGTTCGACTAATGTTTGTTTGAAAAACTAGACAACTTTGGTGAATCCTTTTTCCTCGTCTGGTACGACTAAAAACAGAATTAATTTTTTTTTCCTCAAAGTTTTGTGGAATTTAAAGTTAATAAAAATTGAAACAAGAAGAATTTACAAAGGTCATTTAATATCTCACATCCATAACAGACAACAAAATTACCGCAGCCCACAAAGTTTGATGTGTTTACCTACTGTTTTTAACTTCCTTTACCACTGAAAACTCATCAAAATCGTCAGTAAGTTAGTTTCAACAGGCTCATTAAAATTCGGTGTCAGCTTGAAAAACTTCATTGTTTTTGCTACTGACCCTGACTACAACTTTTAAGAACAAAATAAAACTCATCTCTTTTGTTTTTGTTTGAAACACGGACCGTGATAATTACAGGACGGTGTGAAAATTACAGAAGAATTAACAAACAAAATAACCGCGTCAAAGCACTTGCACTGAGATGGTCATGACGTTTTGGTGCAATTTCCCTCTATTACCCTAATTGAGTCCTAATTGTTGTAAACATGTGGATACCTTTTTTCAGCCATCTTAACCATACGCGTAGTCAGTACGTAGCGCATCTACACCTGATTGCAATGAACATGTCTTAGAAAAATGGTAAAGGAGAGATAAAAATAGAAAAAGCCAAATAGGAATTACAAGTTAGGCCTGCTAATGAATCTAGAAAGGAGTCAGAGAGTAGAGAGGGAGCATTTATTTGCTGCATAGGCGTATTGGGGGCATAGAAGCAAAGACAGTACGCGTATGTTGAAGATAAATTTACCATATTTAGTAGTTTAACGGTAAGCCTAATTAATTTCGATTTGTATTTCCATTTTTAATTTCAGTTCCTTTTAGCTGATTTAACTATGACAACGCTATTGCAATTAGGTGTATATATATCGCATGTCAAGTTGCCAATACGCCACCAACATATAAGACCTAAATTATTAAAATCATCCGTGAGTTTAAGTTTCACCTGTACAGTTACACCTGGCTCATCACAGTTCGGTCAGTTAGATTGAAAAAGTACCGAGACAACTTTGCTCGACTTTTCTTGGCCCTGTGAGCTTTCTTTTACGTTTAGTTAAACGTTTTTGCACGTTAGTGTGACTCTATGAATTACTTTTGATCATTATTTATTAATACGCGACAAATTAAGGTATATAGCCCGTTTAGGTAAATTGTTTTGACTGTAGAGATGTCGACATGATATCAGCTTTCACCCAAATTAAAATAGTGTGTATAAATGAAACTCTCACTTGCAGGTCAATGCGCCGAAGAGGAAAATGGCCCTCGAAAATTTTACTGAAGACGAAAACCATAGAACTGTCGAAGAACTGTTCTGCTCGGCTGAATTTGTCAGCAGTGTAGAGAGTGAGCTTATATTCTTTTCAGCTCTAAATATTTTTTTTTTCGTCACTGCATTTCTGGGGAACACTCTGATCCTAGTTGCTCTGCACAAGGAAACTTCACTTCATCCGCCGTCCAAACTCCTGTATCGTAACCTAGCGATAACTGATCTCTGTGTTGGTATCATTGTGGAGCCTTTGGCTGTGACTTATGGGACTTCTGTTGTGAAAGAAAGATGGGATATTTGCTATTACGCAGTTCGGGCAGGAACTTTCCCAAGTTTTATTTTCTGTTCAGTGTCTTTATTAACAGTGACTGCAATAAGCGTGGACAGACTTCTCGCGTTGTTGCTGGGGCTCGAATACAGAGAAGTTGTAACTTTTAGAAGAACATTTATAACTGTGACTAGTTTTTGGATTTTGTCCATCGTCGTTGTATCTACTGTGTTTTTGAATCTTCGTATAAGTTCATGGTATCTATGCATAAGTATAGCTTTGTGTCTGGTCACCACAATCTTCGCTTACGCAAAAGTTTTCGTTACCCTGCGTCATAACCAAATTCATGTTCAGAGCCATGCTGCTCAAGGACAACCGAGCCAAGCGATTCCACTGAACATAGCTCGATACAGAAAGGCAGTGTACAGTGCACTGTGGGTGCAGGGAACAATGGTTATTTGTTATCTGCCGTATGTTATAGTAGTAGCTTTGGCACTTTCTAGAGGGATGTCTTCATCCCTTCACCGTGCTTGGCAATTTACGGTTACTTTAGTGTATTCGAACTCGTCATTAAACCCGTTGTTGTACTGCTTGAAGATCAGAGAAGTAAGGCAAGCTGTAAAAGTAACATTAAGGCAACTTTTCTGTTGATCGAGTTAGCCTTCTACGCTTTCCATCTGTTGATTCCTGCTCTGATATTTAGCAGTTAACTGTAATGTATTGTATTGTAAGCTCATTTTAAGAAACAAGGCATATCAACTGTTTTTTCAAGGGAAACGTATATTGTTCCTGCTGGTTTAAAGATGTTATAGTTTTTATTTAGTGGCATGCAGTGTAAATGGCCTTACGAATAAACAGGTAACAAAGAAACAAATAGGATGGAATAGGATGTTGATTTATATTTAGTAATACAACAACTTTGCACGTTCATCACGTTTTTTTGTACATACTTCTTTGCCGTCGTTGCACGACTACGACGTGAAAGTTACTCATTTCACTTTTTTGGAGGACGTGAACGACTTCCTTTTTGTTTTCCTGAATTTCGAGACAATACAGTGTTTAATACGAATTCACCTCCAGAAAAAATTACCAACATTTGCCGAATATTAAACGAGATGGAATAAGTGCGACCAGTTGACTAAAGAGTAGATGGGCGGGTTTTATCAACAGAGGCGAATATAAAATTTCTCATAGTACTTCTGTATCCTTTTGAATATGTCCAGAGGCCGGCTTTTCATCGAATTTCCCAGCTTTAGATACCCGTAAAATTCGTCGCAGGGCAATGTTCTCCGTTACACTGAGCAGGAAGAAGCCATGTCCAGTTACAGCCGACCCCTCCCCTCTTTTAAAAAACAAATCTCTCTCTCCCTAGGGGAGGGTCGTCTGTACTCAGGCTATACTTTCTAGTAGGCCCAAACAGAACTCTAGTGTGTCAAGGTTTGGATTTTTCATTATAGAGGACCCCCAGCAAAGTTTTAAGATATCACGCTTGCAGCTCGTTAGAATAAGTTTGTTTCAGTCGTGGAACTGAGAAAAGTTAACATTTGACGTGCCCTCCAATGGGGTACATTTGTATATTAAAACTTCAAAACTCTTCGAATGTCAAAAAGGCCTTTTAAAAAGACCGTTCTCAACACGTTTCCGCCTTTTTAAGCGGAATTCATTCTATGCCTTATCAGTTATTCGTATATTTGTTAAGCCACGTGAGCTGTTTTACTTTATTGACGGTTTCCGATAGCACATGGACATGATTAAAAGGCGGCATTCTATAGCCCTTACTAGGAGCTATAGTAAAACGATAAAACAATACTAACTAACAATACAGTTTGATTAAGTATTATGGCTCTCGGTATTCCCCATTTTCAGTGACAAGTTTTGACCGTTACGCGGCAAAAATGAGTCACGTGACTAAGACTTAGAGTAGAAAAGCTCAGCAAATGAATGTAAACGTGGAAAGGAACCTGTTTGCGAAGTTTCACAAAGATGGAGGAGAGGAATGTTTCTCCTTGAAATGAAAATCCACCGAATTCGTGGTTGAGTCAAAGCCTTAATACACATGAGAAGGAGAAGAGTGGCTCCATCAAATGACTTTCATATCTCTTTATAGGAAAATAAGAAGAAATGTCTATGTAATTTAAAGTTGGATAAATTAAAATTTTCACAGAATGACTAATGAGATCTATTGATTGTCTCGAACATCAAAACATCGCTCGTTGCACCACAGGTGTTGGAGTCCTAAAAGATAGGCTTCGTCGAATAATTTCATCGCTCAAGACTAATTTTTTTTTTCCCCTTAAGGGAAGAGCTGAGAATAATTAAGTATTTAAATTTCAGTCTCAATTAAAGACGCAAGACATTCTACACCTCCTGTGTTGACTTTACCAATGGTCAAGTTTTATTGCGTGGGCCGGCTGCAACGTTGGCTAATAGCTTAAGCCTGAAAAAAAGTATCCCTTTTTGGTGAAGCCTTTCCCATCAAACGATAAAGTACACTCTTCCCCGTGGCTTATACCGGAACTGAGCTGCTATAAAAATTGAGACATCCGTCAAAACTTCTGATCAGTGAAGTAGAAATAATTGAGGCGCAAAAACCACTTTTTTATCAAAATGTAATATGAGGCAATTACTTTTTTTGAAAAAATGCTTAATTTAAGATGAAGGATCACCGGAGGGGTTATAGCCTGTTTAGGTGTTCAGATATTGGGACGACGACATGAGGCTAGAAGAGGTTCGTAAAGATCCAAAAAATGATCCACTGTAAACAAAGGCCTTCTAATGCTTGCTAACGTTTTCTAAGACACTCAGTTTTGTCAGGAAAAATGCAAATGTTAGTGACTGTGTAATTAATGCTCAGGAAATTAGTTATTAAAACAGGGTACCCTCTCTAAGAGATAGGCAGGTGGGCAGTAATAGTTCGTTTTTTTAGGAGTGAACAAAAGCCCACGTTCCATATATTAAAATTCTAACATGACTCTGAGACTCCGAGACTCCGAGACTCCGAGACTCCAAAACTCCGAGACTACGACACTCCAAAACTGCAGGTTTTTTTACGACTCCATTGTCCCGCAATTCCCGGAAGAGATTTGAGCACAAAGAACACCAAACCAAATATAGAAAAATGACCAGAAAGCCTCGAAGTCATGTTAGAATTTTAATATATCGCATGTGGGCCATTGTACTGTATGTCGATCATCTAATTTCACGAGACCTCTAATAGTTTTCTGTCTCGTTGCAGGTTCATAAGACCTGCTTGTTTTTGTTAAAAGGGGTGGTTATAAACAGTTATGAAACAAGAAAGATTAAGAACTTTTAATTAAAAACAGCGTGCGTTTACCTGATTAGCTCTCTGACAAGATAATGCAACCAATTGGTGAAAATAGAATATTAAATACCTATTTTCTCCAAAGACCCCTTAGGTCTGAACAGGGTTAAAATACCAGGTATTAATATCGGCGGGAATTAACATATCCGTAATATATAAGAAACGAGTGTTATTCATGTTACATCTTATGATATAATAAGACTAATAACAGACACCAAACTTAACAAAATTAAACTCAGCTCTGTTTTGTTTTCGTTAGAAACAGGATCGTGATGCTTTACAGATTGAAGAATTAGCAGCGTCAATACCTAGCCTTGGCTAATTACATTTAACTTTAAAGATGAAGGAATGTTATTCTTCCTCATTGACATCCCGCATTTTATATAAGAGTGATATATAAATGAAGGGTTTGCTTCCCCTAAGATGTTCATGATGTTTTCGTACGTTTTCCCTTTCATCAAAACGGACCCAAAATTAAGCGTTACCCTAATTGAGTCTCAATTGTTTTAAACATGTGGATATCTTTTTTCAGCCATTTTAACATGCGTGGTCAGTACGTAAAGCAAATATACCTAATTACAATAACGTTGTCTTAGAAAAATTTAATTGGGAAGGAGTGGTGGCTAAAGCTTACATTAAACCTTAAAAAATCTTGAGTTATTGGAATTTCCTTGAAATTACTGCGATATGTCACGTTGCCATGTAATGCGCCGCCAACAAAAAAAGTTATTTAAATCAACGGCGAGTTTAGGTTTCACCTGTGACATAACACCTGGCTCATCATAGTTCGGTCAGTTAGACTGAAGACCCTTTTTTGTATGTTAATGCTTTTTGCAAATTGTTTCTGACCAATAATTCTGAAACTGATGCGGCAAAATGAAAAAGGGAATTACAATGCCGATGCCCGTTTAGTCAAATAGTTGCCGTGACTTGAAAGATAACAAATTGATACTCTGTATCTCCTTTCACCCAAATTAAGATTCTGAGTATTTATATAAAACACTCAATTGTAGGTCATTGCGTCTCAGAGGAGTAGTATGGCACTGACAAATTTCACCGAAGATGAAAATCAGAAAAAAGTCGCTGAACTGTACTGCTCGGCTGAACTATTCAGAGGTGTAGATGGCGAACTTATCTTCCTCTCAGCTCTAAACGTTTTCCTGTCCATTGCAGCATTTCTGGGGAACACTCTGATCCTAGTTGCCCTACGCAAGGAAACTTCGCTTCATCCGCCGTCCAAACTCCTGTATCGTAACCTGGCGATAACTGATCTCTGTGTTGGTATAGTTACAGAGCCTTTGTTTGTGACTTATTGGACTTCTGTTGTGAACCGAAGATGGGATATTTGCCACTACACGAGGCTGGTACTATTTTTCTCAGGTTCTACTTTGTGTTATGTGTCTTTATTGACACTGACCGCTATAAGCGTGGACAGACTTCTCGCCTTGTTGCTCGGGCACAGATACAGACAAGTTGTAACTTTGAAACGAACACATATAGCTGTAACTGGTTTTTGGATTTTGTCCATTGTAGGAGCATCTACAACCCTTTGGAATACTCTTATAACTTTATGGTTTCAACCCATCTTTGTAGCTCTTTGTCTAATGACCACAATGTTCGCTTACACAAAAATTTTTCTCTCTCTGCGTCAAAATCAAATTCGTGTTCAGAACCATGTTGCTCAAGGACAACCGAGCCAACCAATCCCATTGAACATAGCTCGATACAGAAAGGCAGTGTACAGTGCACTGTGGGTGCAAGGAACATTGGGTATTTGTTATCTTCCATATAACATAGCCGTCTTTTTGACACCTCGGAGAGGGATGCCTTTATCGATTTACCTTGCCAGGAATTTCACAGTTAGCATGGTTCTCTTAAACTCGTCATTAAACCCGTTGCTGTACTGTTGGAAAATCAGAGAAGTAAGGCAAGCTGTAAAGGAAGCATTAAGGCAACTCTTCTGTAGATCGAGTTAGTTTTTTTACGGTTTCCATCCGTTGATTCGTGCTCTATTTAAAACTTGCTTTCAAGGTAAAATTATCTGGATTTAACGCAGTTAACGTTATCACTGTAAATGTATTGTATTGCATTTTATTGTTGCTGTACTGTTGGAAGGTCAGAGAAATAAGACAAGCTGTAAAAGAAACGTTAAGGCAACTCTCCTGTTGATCGAGTTAGTTTTCTGAGCTTCTCATTCCAGCTCTCTCTTGCCAGCGCTTAATTCTACTTGAATCCTGGTTGATATTAAGCGATTTTTAACTGTAAGTATACTATACTGAAAGCATATTTTATGACGGCATGTAATCTGTTCTGTAGGGGAAGTATATTATTTTTGGTCTAAAAATCCAAAGGTGTTATCTTTATTGTTTAGTGACATGAAGTGTAAACAACATGCAAGAGCTTGTTCATTTACGAATAAAGAGCTAATAAAGAAATATTGTTCAAGGGCTCCTTTCCTTTGTCTCTTCTTCTTCATTGTTTCCAATTCCAAAAATCTCTTAATTTCATCCCTACTAAATTTCTATCTGTTCTTTCTTGGTGTAAACTTACAAATAAGTAACATTAGGATGCAAATGAAAGATACTGAAAGGGCACATATTAACATTGCCTAAAAACATTTGCTTAATGATTAACACCTACGGGTTACCCTCCCCTGAGCCCCTCGAGGTTATGCGATTGCCTAGTCCCCAGGTTCATTAATCCGCGGGGCCTACGTCACCGAAATGCATTGACCGAGAACGCCTAGGAAGACGCTGGACATGGCAACCTCGTCTCCAGGGCGCTTTTCTCTGGCTTTGGGAGTGGGGCAAGATAGTTGTGCCTTAGTAAACTACTGTGGGTATTGACTACACAATAACATTTTACATTTTGCCGAAACACGGTCACAAAAGAAAAATTGTAGCATGTGTCAGAGGGCGCTCGTTTTTGTTTACGAAAAATGTTTCCTTTTGGCGTGAAAGCAAATCCACGCGACCGCATTTAAATGTTTTGCAAGAAAGTGCCACCATCGTACTATGTAATATACCCGAAAAACCTAGCTTTATTATGAGGGGGGTACAAGAACTTTATCGGTAAGTACTAACTGTTAAATACTTGGACAAACGACGGCGAAGTAAAACCGGATCTTGGTGTTGATCAGGATCAGTAATGAGAATAAAACGTAAAGTCAAATGCAAGCTGGCAGCCAAAAGATAGGGTATTATTTAATTGCCCGATATTTTGGGTAGACAATACTATCCTTCGTCTGGGGCTACAAAAAGCAATAATAAATTCTTTTAAATAAGCGGTTGAAAAAAAAAAACAACAACAACAAACAGTCGATACTTCGCTTCCTCCATGAGTTTTTGGAAGAAAATCAAAAGTACGAATAACAAGAATCTGTGTGTCGAGAATTTATTTGCCGGACTAAAAGGTATATTAACATAAAAAGCAGCCAGCAGGTGTTTAAAATGGTTAGGGCCGCTTTGTTAAAAGAAGACAAATTGAGGTGATAATCAAAATTAGTAGAAAAATATTGTTGCTATAGTGAATATCATTATTTTATACCCAAGCATAATTGATAGTTATGGGGTTTCGTTCACTTTAACGAAACGTGTGTCCTTATGGATATTGCTATTTTGCTTTTTTAACGGATGAGCTGTTGGCAAGAAATCTAGGGAAAAGAAAATTAAAAACACGAATAGCAAGAATCTATATGTGTCGTGAAATTTTATGTACTGGGCTATAAAACATATATTAACATAAGAAGTAGTCAGGTGTTTCAAATGATCACGGATGCTAAGCAGGCTAAGTTTTAAAAAAAGACATAAGCTATAATCAAAACTATTCTAAAGAAAATTTTTCTTAGTTGCAAGTTAGAGTGGATATCTTTATTTTATACCTAATTATTATTGATAGTTATGGGGCTCACTCAATCGAAACCTATCTCAACCGGCCCAAAAATTATAAACAAACCAGTTTGGCATCTTTGGACTGTTAAGACTTCCTTTCTACCAGAAAACTCTTTGCAAATGTCTGTCAAAGCTGGCCGCGCACGAATTAGCAGTTTAATTGTTGAATAATTAAAGGCCCTTTCTAAGTTTCTTTTTCCAGTCATCTGAAGTCGGTTAATAACTCACATGTATTACGCTCTGCTAGGAGACTCGAGCATATTTGTATGCAGCTTGTGTTGAATTGACCGAATTACTGGAACTTACAGCGATGTTAAGGAAGAAAACGTCATGCAGACTTGTCTCACCGACAACATATACCTAAAAAGTCATTAAAATGGTCCGTAAGTCAGTTTCACCTGACTCATTATAGTTCGACTAATGTTTGTTTGAAAAACTAGACAACTTTGCTGTATCCTTTTTCCTCGTGTGGTACGACTAAAAACAGAATTAATTTTTTTCGTCAAAGTTTTGTAGAAAAAGTTGATAAAAATTAAAACAAGAAGAATATACCAAGGTCCGCATTATCGCACATCCATAACAAACAACATTACCGCAGCCCACACAGTTTGATGTGTTTGCTGACTGTCAAGACTTTCTACACTACTGAAAACTCATTAAAATCGTCAGTGAGTTAGTTTCAACAGGCTCATTACAGTTCGGTGTCAGCTTGAAACACTTCATTGTTTTTGCTAAACCCTGACTACAGCTTTTAAGAACAAAATAAAACTCATCTCTTTTGTTTTTGTTTGAAACACGGATCGTGATAATTACTCGAGAATTAGCAAATAAAATAACCGCGTCAAAACACTTGCACTGAGATGGTCATGACGTGTTCGTACGATTTCCCTTTACCCCGAGTGTTAATTGTTGTAAACACGTGGATATCTTTTTCCAGCCATCTTAACCATACGCGTAGTCCGTAAAAGCGCATATACACCTGATTGGAATCAACATGTCTCAGAAAAATGGTAAAGGGGAAATTTGAGATTTGACATTTTCCCCGCATTTTATTCATGAGATAAAGACAAAAGGCTATATATGACGTCATCAGCGTTAATGTTTTCAATAATGAGATTTCATTTCGACAAAACTGAATCTCTTAATTTCATCCCTACTAAATTGTTATCACTTCTTTCTTGGTGTAAACTCAGAATAAGTAACATTAGCATGCAAATGAAAGATATTAAAAGCGCATCGACGTTTAAAAAAAGCACTTTAGGAGCATTCAACATATTAACATAAATAAAATGGCCTCTCTGATACTGGTAAAAGCATCTCTTTAATGATTAACACATCCTACGGGTTGCCCTCCCCAGAGCCCCACGAGGTTATTGGATTGGCTGGTCCCCAGGCTCATTGGTCCGCGGGGCCAACGTAAACAAAACACATAGCACGAAGGCCTGGGACGTAAGCAATTCAAGTTCTGTTGCACATGTATTTGTTGTGTATAAGATGTGGCAAGATATAATTGTTTTAGTAAATTTCTGTGGGTATTGACTACACAATAACATTTTGCCAAACTAAAAAAATTAAAACATGTATTTACGCTCTGCTAGGAAAATTCTGATGACTCAAGCATATTTGCATGCAGCTTGTGTTGCTGGATCTTACAGCGATGTTAATGAAGAAAACGTCACGTAGACTTGTTGCACCGACAACAGTCCGGGCCACAACCAGATCTGGATATGTGATGACGTCACCCACATTTGCAAAATGGCGCCCACGCCGAGAAACACGAGGGAAGGTCACTTCCAGGCTCTTTGCTGCGCCTAGAAGTGTCTTTTCCCCATACTACTTTGAGAGCTGTGACTTTAGACAATGAGAAATCAGGGGTGTGAAGAAAAAATGCCGTCCGATGAACGTTTGTGTGTTCTTGGGAGGTAAAAAGACCGAACACGAGAGTCGGGAGAGTTTCAGCTCAAAGAAATGTTGGACAAGGCGCAAGACATCTGAAAAAAGAAGGTGAGTTTCAATTTTCTGATCCTTGAAAAAATGTTTTGTAATCTACATAAAATTTGCTTGTTGGTGGTAGTCTTTTTCGTGTAGTGCATAGCGAATTCAAATAGTGCTGTGCTTTGGAAGATGCAACAGTCAGTTGCGCCGTTCACGTGCCGGTTTTCATTGTAACGCCATGTTTATTTTATGTTATCTTGCAGTCGGATGAAAAAGCAAAAGCACCTTGTTTTTGTGGCAAAAAGATGCCGCCGGTTTGTTCGTGGAGAACCGTAACCATGGACTTGCCTGATCACAAAGTGGCAATAACAAAACAGTTCAAACACTGTTAAGCTTATTCAAAAGCTATTATCAAGGAAGGGAATACGCGCTCCAGTCAGAAGACTCACATTTATAGAAAAACACCAAGCTGGAGTCTACTGAGTCATAATGCATTTCTCCATAGTTGATGCAGCTTCAGTTAAAACTGCAGTTAATTCTTATAATTTTGTATCTGTTAATCACTATCTGTGATAATTTAACATCCTGCAAAGAAAACTCATGAGCTGGGCCCCGCGTGATACAACATTGCAAAAAAAAAAAAAAAAAATTATTTACATTCACGGACTAACAAAAATCGCTTAGTTATTCAGATCCAGAAGGCACTTTGGAGAAAATCAGAACCCTTATTCAGCCGCAATAAAATGCTTTACGCTTCAAAAACTGAGGTCACAGAAAATGCTGAAAATCCTTCAGACCAGATACAAAAAAACCACAGTAAATCGATATGTGTGCCGTAATGATCTCTCAGTGTGAAACAAGCGGCTAAATTCACAATTGCTCAGTAAAAATGGGGTACAACCTTCCAGATCATAACCTACCCAACAGAAGAAAAAAACTTAATTGGAACGAGCAGCATTTTTGCATGAGGTAAAAATCGTGTAGGCCACACAGTTTGACAGTTTTTTTTGTCAGTGAGTTAGTTTCAACAGGCTCATTAAAGTTCGGTGTCAGCTTGGAAAACTTCACTGTTTTTGCTAAACCCTGACTACAACTTTTAAGAACAAAATAAAACTCATCTCATTTGTTTTTGTTTAAAACACGGATCGTGATAATTACGGAAGAATTAGCAAATAAAATAAACTCGTCAAAGCACTTGCACTGAGATGGTCATGACGTTTTCGTGCGTTTTTCCCTTACCCTAATTGAGTGCTAACCAGCCATCTTAACCACACGCGTGCACTGGTCACCCAGCCGGCATCTACACCTGATTGCAATGAATTTGTCTTAGAAAAATGGTATAATTAAAAGGGAAATGAAAATAGAAAAAGCCAAATAGGCGTTTTGGGGGCATAGAAGCAAAGACAGTAGGCGTATGTTGAAAATAAAAAACGGCAAGCCTAATTAATTTCGATTTGTTTTTTTGCATTTTTAATTTCAGTTCCTTTCCTCTGATTTAACTATGACAACGCTATTGCAATTAGGTCTACATGTATCGCTTAACTTCTGGGAAGGAGTGATTGCTCAAGCTTATAGTAAACTTTAAAAAATCTTGAGTTATCGGAATTTCCTTCAAATTACTGCGATGTCAAGTTGCCAATGCGCCGCCAACATAAGACCTAAAAAGTTAGGAAAATCATCCGTGAGTTTAAGTTTTACCTGTGACATAACACCTGGCTCATCATAGTTCGGTCAGTTAGATTGCTCGACCTTTCTTGGCCCTGTGAGCTTTCTTTTACGTTTAGTTAATAGATTTTGCACGTTTCTGACTCTATAAATTATTTCTGATCATTATTTATTAATACGCAACAAATTAACGTTTATAGCCCGTTTAGGTAAGTAGTCTTGACTGTAGAGACGTCGAAATGATATCAGCTTTGACCCAAATTCAAATTGTATATATAAATAAAACTCTCACATGCAGGTCATTGCGCCGAGGAGGAAAATGGCCCTGAAAAATTTTACTGAAGACGAAAACCATAAAACTGTCCAAGAACTGTACTGCACGGCTGAATTTGTCAGAGGTGTAGATGGCGAGCTTATATTCCTTTCAGCTCTAAATATCTTTTTTTCCGTCACTGCATTTCTGGGGAACACTCTGATCCTAGTTGCTCTGCACAAGGAAACTTCACTTCATCCGCCGTCCAAACTCCTGTATCGTAACCTAGCGATAACTGATCTTTGTGTTGGTATCATTGTAGAGCCTTTGTTTGTGACTTATTGGACTTCTGTTGTGAAAGAAAGATGGGATATTTGCTATTACGCACTTTGGGCAGTAACTTACTCAGGTTTTATTTTGTGTACAGTGTCTTTATTAACATTGACTGCAATAAGCGTGGACAGACTTCTCGCCTTGTTGCTGGGGCTCAGATACAGACAAATTGTAACTTATAGAAGAACATGTATTTAACTGTGACTGGTTTTTGGTTTTTTTCCATCGTCGGTGCATCTACTCTCTTTATGAATCGTCGTATACGTTCATGGTATCAATACATAGGTACTGCTTTGTGTCTGGTCACCACAATCTTCGCCTATGTAAAAATTTTCGTTACTCTGCGTGATAACCAAATTCATGTTCAAAGCCATGTTGCTCAAAGACAAACGAGCCAAGCAATTCGATTGAACATAGCTCGATACAGAAAGGCAGTGTACAGTGCACTGTGGGTGCAGGGAACATTGGCTATTTGTTATCTTCCATATAATGTAGCGGTAGTTTTGACACCTCGGAGAGGGATGCCTACCTTGCCAGGAATTTCACATTTTGCATGGTTCTCTTAAACTCGTCATTAAACCCCTTGCTGTACAGCTGGAAGATCAGAGAAGTGAGGCAAGCTGTAAAAGAAACAATAAGGCAACTCTTCTGTCGATCGAGTTAGTTTTCTAAGCTTTTCATCTGTTGATTCGTGCTTAAAACTTGCTTTGAAGGTGAAATTAATTATAACTGCATTTAACGCATTTAACTGTAAATATATTGTGATTGAGGGTAAGCCGCTTACGATAAGGCATATCAGCTGTTTATTTAAGGGAAACGTATATTATTTCTGCTGGTTTAAAAATGTTATGGTTGTTATTTAGTGGTATGAGAAGTGTAAACGGCCTTACGAATAAATAGATAGCAAAGAAACGACTATAGGATTTCGGTCAATATGCTCAGTATTAGCGATACAACAACTTTGCTCATTCATCACACTTTTTTGTACATTCCTCTGCCGTTGTTGCACGACTACGACGTGAAAGTGCCTTATTGATCATGTTTTTTTGAGGACGTGACCAAAGGAAAGCGACTGAATTGTGGATACAGTGTTTAAGAATTCACCCTTGAAAAAATTGCCAACATTTGTACGAATAGAACGAGACGGAATAAGTGCGACCAACTGACTAAAGACTGGCGGGTTTTTTTTCTTTACAATCAGTATTCGGTTGGTCGCGCTCTCATTTTTCGTGGATGGGTGGGGGGGGGGGGGGGGGGGTAAGCTTGAGGGATGTGCTAATACCGCAATACCGCACAGAAGAATATAAGACAACGGAAAACCGGACTGAAATTACCTAACAATTTCTAAATACCGCAAACCGCTTGGTTTTGTAAAACGGCAATACCGCAACTTAAAAATAACAATTTCCCCGAATCGCATCACCGCAAACCCTTACATCCCCCTCCCGGGTAAAGGCCCTAACAGTCGGTATAATCGAATGCTGCCTTCTAGCTTCCTCAGTTGGTTATTTACGGGTCTAAAAGGAGATGAAAATGCTTCGAGGGCATCCCCCATCTCTTGCCCGCGGCTTATACCGGCACTAAGCTGCCATAAAAATTGAGAAATCCTTCAAAACTTCTGATCAGTAAAGTAAAAATAATTGAGGCGCCAAAACCGCTTTTTTTTTCAAAATGTAATATGAGGCAATTACTTTTTTTAAAAAAAATGTTTAATTTAAGATGAAGGGTCACCCTGTTTAATAACTAATTTCCTGAGCATTAATTACACAGTCACTAACATTTGCATTTTTCCTAACAAAACTGAGTGTCTTTGAAAACGCTAGCAAGCATTTGAAGGCCTTTGTTTACAGTGGATCATTTTTGGGATCTATACGATCCTCTTCTATAGCCTCATGTCGTCGTTCCAAAATCTGAACACCTGTAAAGGCTATAGCCCCTCCGGTACCCTTGTGTAAGAGATAGGCAGGTGGGCAGTAATAGTTTTTTTTTTTAAGAGTGAACAAAAGCCCACGTTCAATATTTTAAAATTCTAATATGACTCTGAGACTCCGAGGCTTAAGGGTCAAAACTGCAGTTTTTATTTCAGTTTTTTTTCCCGTTTCCGACTCCATTGTTTCGCAATTCCCAGAAGAGATTTGAACACAAAAAACACCAAACCAAATATAGAAAAATGACCAGAAAGCCTCGAAGTCATGTTAGAATTTTAATACATCGCACGTGGGCCATTGTACTGTATATCGATCATCTCATTGCACGAGACCTCTAATAGTTTTCTGTCTCGTTGCAAGTTCATAAGACAGTTTATGCCCGCTTGTTAATTTTTGTTAAAAGGGGTGGTTATAAACAGTTATAAAACAAAAAGGATTAAGAACTTTTAAAATAGCGTGCGTTTAGCTAATTAGCTAATTAGCTCTCTGCCAATACTTCGCTGCCATGGTAACGTCCTATCCAGACAGACACGTCACGACGAGTTTAAAAGGTTCTTAGGTAATTTTTGGGAAAAGTCGCTAAGTTTGGTGCTTATAGCGTGAAAGGTTTTAAAGTTGAATGGGTGTGTGTGTGTGTATGTGTGTGTGTGTTTGGGGCGGGGGGGAGGGGGATGGATGGACACAGGATTAAAATACCAGGAGTTAATATCGGCGGGAATTAACATGATCGTAATTCATGTTACATCTTTAGATATATATAATAGCAGACACCAAACTTACTGCAGCCGACACAGCTTGACGCGTTTGCCGACTGTTAAGACTTCCTTTACTACTGAAAACTCATTAAAATCATCGGAGACTACGTTAGTTTCACCAGGCTGGCAGTGGTAAAAGTAAAGTTAGCGTCAGCTTGAAAAACTTCTCAACTTTTGCTAAACATCTCTTCCCCTTGTGACAACTTCAAAGAACAAAATTACACTCAGCTGTTTTGTTTTTGTTAGAAACAGGATCGTGATGCTTAACAGATTGAAGAATTAGCAGCGACAATACCTAGCCTTGGCTAATGACATTTAAGTTGATAAAATAAAAATTAAAAAAATAACTTTGAACATGAGGAAATGTTTTTCCTCCTCATTTATCCCGCATTTTACAGAAGAGTGATATATAAATGAAGGGTTTGCTTGCACTAAGATTTTCATGATGTTTTCGTCCGTTTTCTTTTTTTCATCATAGCGGACCCAAAATTAAAAGTTACCCTTATTGCGTCCGTAATTATTGTAAACATGTGGGTATCTTTTTCCAGCCATTTTAACACACGTGGTCAGTACGTAAGGCAATTATACACCTAATTGCAATAAACGTTTTCTTAGAAAAATTTAATTGGAAAGTAGTGGTGGCTCAAGCTTACATTAAACTTTAAAAAATCTTGAGTAATTGGAGTTTCCTTGAAATTACTGCGATCTCACGTTGCCAATGCGCCGCCAAGATAAGACCTAAAAAGTTTAATTCAAATCATCCGCGAGTTTATTAGTTTCACTTGTGACATAACACCTAGCTGATCATAGTTCGGTCCATGAGGACCCGCATACGACTTTTTTTTGTACACCACAGGACGCTGGCGTTGTTAAGGACGCTAGGGTTTGAGTGACAAGCAATAAGCTTCCTACTGCGAAAAGCAATTAGTTTCTTTACCGTTTGGTCCAATCATCAGTGGTCAGTCATTCGATAAGCGTCAATTTTTTTAACAAGATTAAGGCGGCATCTGGCGATAGAGTAATTGAGAAGAGATTACAATTTAACATAAGCCAGAGATTTGCGTTCTTAGCTCACGAGTTATCCAGAATAATCGCGCGTGGCCTACGACTCAAGCGTTGTTTTTCTGGTCTTTTCCAGTATTCAGTAAAATGTAGCGTAGTTCCATATTGTATTGAATGTACGTATTGAAGGTCGCAGAACACAAATAGAATCGGGCGAATGTTGCTAGGTAAAAGCGTTGATTCAAAATCTTTATTATGTTAAACCCGCACTCCTTGAACACACAGCATACTACTCATCGTAAAGGAAAGATGGATGCCAAAGCAGATTGCAATCATTGATCTCCGAGGCTTTGTGTGGGCAGATTCAACGAATTTCTTTGGCGTGAGCTTGCTAAACTGCAGTTTCCGCAGTGAATCGCGTGTCACGCAAGCGCTGGTGTGTTGTGTTCGTATGATGGAATCTTGTACATTCAACGCACTATAGTTAAAAATTTAACCAAAACAATGGAAATAATAATTGACTTTTTCTTTATATGGAAGTAGTGTGACATTATGATTTGACCTCTGATCGAATACATGTAAAGCCGGCATTGCATTCTTGAGATGAACGTAAAGGACGGTGTGTGCGTCTTTCGATTTATCACATTACGAGAAGAAGACGGTCTTCCTATGCCTTCAAAATGTTTCTGAGCCTAACGATATTACGACAAACGTGTAAGTAGTAATATTCATCGGCAGTCTGGTAGGCATTTTGATGTTGAAAACGTTAGATCTTCTAATCCGTCTGCATTTGTTTGGTGACTATTATGCATGATCTGCTGCTAATGATGTAAAGCGTGTGCAAACGGGCTACATAAAAAATTTCGGTTATTTAATGACGACGGGTTGCGGAATACTATTGTTACTAGATGAAGATGTCATAGTAGAGGCAGAAAACACAGAGACCAAGCGATCAAATGGATTCGGTCGAATAGTGAAATCGTTATCCCGCCAAAACGTGTCCAAAGCCCGCCAAAAATTACCAAATCTCGCCTCTTCCGCTATTTAACTCTTTATTCAGTCAAGAAAAAGCTATGTATTGCCGGATTTTAGAAAATTAGGTATGGGAGTGGAAATCATTGTTAACATGTTTCAAGGGTGACTATTTTTTTAAAAAAAGACAAGGCGTACGGCGAGTTTTATTGTAATTCCATGGTGTTCCAAACTCCTAAGTGCGATTTTTAAAGCAACAGAAACACTAGGTGGCACGCCCGTGATTCTGTGAGTTTAGACACCTCGGCATTATGAAATCACTTGCGTACCAAGTGGAAATTTAAATGTTAATATGTTTTAGCTTGAGTAAGCGAGTTTTATTGTAATGCCATGGTGTTCTAAACTCCTAAGTGCGATTTTTAAAGCAACGGAAACACTAGGTGGCATGCCCGTGATTCTGTGAGTTTAGACACACGGCATTATGAAATCACTTGCGCTCCAAGTGGAAATTGAAAGGTTAATAAGATTTAGCTTGAGTAAGCGAGTTTTATTGTAATTCCATGGTGTTCCAAACTCCTAAGTGCGATTTTTAAAGCAACAGAAATACTAGGTGGCACGCCCGTGATTCTGTGAGTTTAGACACCTCGGCATTATGAAATCACTTGCGTACCAAGTGGAAATTTAAATGTTAATATGTTTTAGCTTGAGTAAGCGAGTTTTATTGTAATGCCATGGTGTTCTAAACTCCTAAGTGCGATTTTTAAAGCAACAGAAACACTAGGTGGCACGCCCGTGATTCTGTGAGTTTAGACACCTCGGCATTATGAAATCACTTGCGTACCAAGTAGAAATTTAAAGTTTAATATGTTTTAGCTTGAGTAAGCGAGTTTTATTGTAATGCCATGGTGTTCTAAACTCCTAAGTTCGATTTTTAAAGCAACAGAAACACTAGGTGGCGCACCCGTGATTCTGTGAGTTAGACACCAAGGTATTATGAAATCACTTGCGCAATAACTGGAAAATTAAGTGGTTTACAAGCTACAAAAGCTATATGTGTGTCTTAGAGTGTTTTTTAATAGGAGATTTTCTTGTAGGAGACCCTCCGCCAGTTATATTTTTCGGCATTTATTAGTAAAAGATTTGTTTTCTCGTTACAAATAAAACACACGTGGCAAAATTCCCATTTCCGGCACTTTTAGTACGTCCTAGAAAATGGAAAGCACAGTACGTAACCGTTTATTCGGAAGAAGGCTTTTCTTTTTCTTTTTGATATTTATTTAGAACAATGCTTTTGCGATCCGTTAGCGGAGAATCTCTGCTAATGCGGTTACATTTCGAAAACAATATTTTTGTGGTGTCGCGTTCTCCTCGCGCGCGTCCTTTTGCTTTTAATCACCTGGAAACTTTGGTTTTACGTGGTAGTTGCAAAGAAACGTTTCGGCGCGGCCCGCACAATGTAAATAAATTTAAGTAAAGTGGCCGGGTGTTCTGAAGTTGCTCTCTTTGAAAATTTTTAAAAAGAATCGAAGATGTATTTACGGAGGTTCCGGTTATCGTTTGGGGACAAAAGCATATTTTGATTGCGTTAATTGCTCCTGTCGGAATAAAATGTCAAATGAATTAGCAACTTGACGTGCGAGTAATAAGTTCCAGGGGTTTTTCATGGTTTCCGACCTTCGGTCCTGCACTATGTTGTCAACACTTCCTTTGTTTTATATTGCGCAATCGGTCAATTCAGATGACCGTCGTACACGTATCCAAGGCTTGCGGGTCATCATGGTTAGATTGAAAAAGTACCGAGACAACCTTGCTCTACCTTTCTTAGCCCTGCGAGCTTTCTTTTAATTTATTTTTTCATGTTTATGCTCTTTGTAAATTGCTTCTGATCAATAATTGTAAAACTGACGCGACAAATAGACAATATACAAAGGGAATTATAATGTACCTTTCCTGTTTAGGCAAATAGCTGCCGTCACTTGAAAGATGACAAATTGATGCAGTATCTGCTTTCACCCAAATTAAAATGTAGTATACTGACACTCACTTGCGGGCCCCGGGGGGGGGGGGGGGGGGGTACTCCCTATTGAAGGTATACGAAAGGGTTACCCTTTTCTTAAAAATAGTATATTCGGTTTTAAATAACTCAGACACATGTATTACGCTCTGATGACTCAAGCATATTTGCATGCAGCTTAATGTGTTGAATTGGCCGAATTATTGGAACTTACAGCGATGTTAATGAAGAAAACGTCATACAGACTTTTAGCACCGACAACATATTAAGACCTAAAAGGTCATTAAAATGGCTCGTAAGTCAATTACACCTGGCTCATTATAGTTCGACTAATGTTTGACTGTTTGAAAAACTAGTCACGAACAACTTTGCTGAATCCTTTTACCTCGTGTGGTACGACTAAAAACAGAATTAATTTTTTCCTCAAACTTTTGTGGAAACAGTTGATAAAGAATTGACAAAGGTCATTATTCCACATTCACACTCTTCAGCGCCGAAGAGGAAAATGGCCCTGGAAAATTTTACTGAAGACGAAAACCATAAAACTGTCCAAGAACTGTTCTGTTCGGCTGAATTTGTCAGCGGTGTAAAGAGCGAGCTTATATTCCTTTCAGCTCTAAATATGTTTCTTTCCGTCACTGCATTTCTGGGGAACACTCTGATCCTAGTTGCTCTGCACAAGGCAACTTCACTTCATCCGCCGTCGAAACTCCTGTATCGTAACCTAGCGATAACTGATCTCTGTGTTGGTATTATTGCAGAACCTTTGGAAGTGACTTATTGGACTTCTTTTGTGAACGAAAGATGGGATATTTGCTATTACGCAAATTGGCCAGCAACTTTCTCAGGTTATACTTTGTGTACAGTATCTTTATTAACATTGACTGCAATAAGCGTGGACAGACTTCTCGCCTTGTTGCTGGGGCTCAGATACAGACAAGTTGTAACTTTGAAGCGAACATACATAACTGTAATTAGTTTTTGGATTTTGTCCATCTTCGGTGCATCTTCTATCTTTTGGAATCGTTTTGTAACTTCAATTTATCAATACATAGGTACTCCTTTGTGTCTGGTCACCGCAATCTTCGCTTACACTAAAATTTTCTGTACTCTGCGTCATAACCAAATTCATGTTCAGAACCATGCTGCTCAAGGACAAACGAGCCAAGCAATTCCTCTGAACATAGCTCGATACAGAAAGGCAGTGTACGGTGCACTGTGGGTGCAAGGAACTTTGGTTGTTTGTTGTCTGCCGTATGTTATAGTAGTAGCTTTGCACCCTCAGAGAGGGATACCTGTTTCTACTTATATTGCTGAGGAATTTGCAGTTACCATATTTTACTTAAACTCGTCTTTAAACCCGTTGTTGTACTGTTGGAAGATCAGAGAGGTGAGGCAAGCTGTAAAAGAAACATTAAGGAAACTTTTCTGTCGATCGAGTTAGTATTCTACGCTTTCCATCTGTTGACCCCTGTACTGATCTTTAGCAGTTAACTGTTATGTATTGTATTGTAAGCTTATTTTAAGAAACAAGGCATATCAGCTGTTTTTTTAAGGGAAACTTATATTGTTCCTGCTGGTTTGAAGATGTTATGGTTGTTCTTTAGTGGCATGAAGTGTAAATGGCCTTACGAATAAATAGATAGCAAAGAAACAAATAGGAGGTCAATATGTTTATATTTAGTAATACAACAACTTTGCACGTTCATCACGCTTTTTTGTACATATTTCTTTGCAGTCGTTGCACGACTACGACGTAGTCACTTTTTTGGAGGACGTGAACGACTTTCTTCTTGTTTTCGTGAATTTCGATACAATACAGTGTTTAAGAATTCACCTCCAGAAAAAATTACCAACATTTTGCCGAATATTGAACGAGATGGAATAAGTGCGGCCAATTGACTAAAGAGTAGATGGGCAGGTTTCATCAACAGAGGCGAATATAAAATTTCTCATAGTACTTCTGTACCGTTTTGAATATGTCCAGAGGCCGGCCTTTCATCGAATTTCCCATCTTTAGATACCCGTAAAATTCGTCGGAGGACATTGTTCTCCGGTACACTGAGCAGGAAGAAGCCATGTCCAGTAGGTCCTAGCCTGTGTACAGCCGACCCCTGCTCTCTTTTAAGAAACAAATCTCTCTCTCCCTAGGGGAGGGGCGTCTGTACTCAGGCTATACTTTCTAGTAGGCCCAAACAGAACTCAAGTGTGTTAAGGTTTGGATTTTTTATTATAGAGGACCCCCAGCAAAGTTTTAAGATATCACGCTTGCAGCTCGTAAGAATAAGTTTGTTTCAGTCGTGGAACTGAGAAAAATTAACATTTGACGTGCCTTCCAACGGGGTACATTTGTATATTAAAAATTCGAAACTTTTCGAATGCCAAAATGGCCTTAATACCGTTCTCAACACGTTTCCGCCTTTTAAAGAGGAATTCATTCTATGCCTTATCAGTCATTAATATATTTGTTAAGTCACGTGACCTGTTTTACTTAATTGACGGTTTCCGATAGCACATGGACATTATTAAAAGGCGGCATTCTAAGGCCCTTACTAGGATCCATAGTAAAACGATAAAATAAGGCAAATACAGTTTGACTCAGTACTCCCCATTTTCAGTGACAAGTTTTGACCGTTACGAGGCAAAATGAGTCACGTGACTGAGACTTGAAAAGCTCATCAAATGAATGTAAACGTGGAAAGGAACCTGTTTGCCAAGTTTCACAAAGATGGAGGAGAAGAATGTTTCGGCCTTGAAATCAAAATCCACCGAATTCGTGGTTGAGTCAAAAAGCCTTAATACACAAGAGAAGGAGAAGGGTGGCTGTATCAACTGACGTTTCATATCTCTTAACAGGAAAACAAAAAGAAATCTATGTCATTTAAAGCTGGATGAATTAAAATTTTCGCTGAATGACTGATGAGCTCTAATGATTGTCTCGAACCCCAAAACATGGCTCGTTGCACCACAGGTGTTGGAGTGCTAAAAGCTAGGCCTTGTCGAATAACTTCATCGCTCAAGACTAATTTTTTTTTAATTTTTTTTTTTCTTGAAAAGCCCCATAAATGACGATCTGAGAATAATTAAGTATTTAAATTTCAGTCTCAATTAAAGACGCAAGACATTCTACACCTCCTGTGTTGACTTTACCAATGGTCAAGTTTTATTGCGTGGGCCGGCTGCAACGTTGGCTAATAGCTTAAGCCTGAAAAAAAGTATCCCTTTTTGATGAAGCCTCTCCCATCAAACGATTAAGTACACTCTTCCCCGCAGCTTATACCGGAACTGAGCTGCTATAAAAATTGAGACATCCGTCAAAACTTCTGATCAGTGAAGTAGAAATAATTGAGGCGCAAAAACCGCTTTTTTTTCAAAATGTAATATGAGGCAATTACTTTTTTTGAAAAATGCTTAATTTAAGATGAAGGATCACCGGAGG
This sequence comes from Porites lutea, assembly GCF_958299795.1. Taxonomy (NCBI): domain Eukaryota; kingdom Metazoa; phylum Cnidaria; class Anthozoa; order Scleractinia; family Poritidae; genus Porites; species Porites lutea. Next base: position 29,099,610 of record NC_133206.1, on the reverse strand, counting down.
GGATATAGCCTGTTTAGGTGTTCAGATATTGGGACGACGACATGAGGCTAGAAGAGGTTCGTAAAGATCCAAAAAATGATCCACTGTAAACAAAGGCCTTCTAATGCTTGCTAACGTTTTCTAAGACACTCAGTTTTGTCAGGAAAAATGCAAATGTTAATGACTGTGTAATTAATGCTCAGGAAATTAGTTATTAAAACAGGGTACCCTCTCTAAGAGATAGGCAGGTGGGCAGTAATAGTTCGTTTTTTTAAGAGTGAACAAAAGCCCACGTTCCATATATTAAAATTCTAACATGACTCCGAGACTCCGAGACTCCAAAACTCCGAGACTCCGACACTCCAAAACTGCAGGTTTTTTTACGACTCCATTGTCCCGCAATTCCCGGAAGAGATTTGAGCACAAAGAACACCAAACCAAATATAGAAAAATGACCAGAAAGCCTCGAAGACATGTTAGAATTTTAATATATCGCACGTGGGCCATTGTACTGTATGTCGATCATCTAATTGCACGACACCTCTAATAGTTTTCTGTCTCGTTGCAGGTTCATAAGACCTGCTTGTTTTTGTTAAAAGGGGTGGTTATAAACAGTTATGAAACAAGAAAGATTAAGAACTTTTAATTAAAAACAGCGTGCGTTTACCTAATTAGCGCCCTGACAAGATAATGCAATTAATTGGTGAAAATAGAATATTAAATACCTATTTTCTCCAAAGACCCCTCAGGTCTGAACAGGGTTAAAATATCAGGTATTGATATCGGCGGGAATTAACATATCCGTAAAGAGTGTTATTCATGTTACATCTTATTATAATAACAGACACCAAAATTACCGCAGTCGACACAGTTTGACGCGTTTGCCGACTGTTAAGACTTCCTTTACTACTGAAAACTCATTAAAATCATCGGTGACTGCGCAGACTGCGTTAGTTCACCAGGCTGCCAGTGGTAAAAGTAAAGTTAGCGTCAGCTTGAAAAACGTCTCAACTTTCGCTAAACATCTCTTCCCCTTGTGACAACTTCAAAGAACAAAATTAAACTCAGCTCTTTTGTTTTCGTTAGAAACAGGATCGTGATGCTTTACAGATTGAAGAATTAGCAGCGACAATACCTAGCCTTTTTATAAAATAAAAATAAAAAAAATAACTTTAAAGATGAGGGAATGTTTTTCCTCCTCATTTATTCCTCATTTTATATAAGAGTGATAAATAAATGAAGGGTTTCCTTGCACTAAGATGTTCATGATGTTTTCGTCCGTTTTCTTTTTCATCATAACGGACCCAAACTTAAAAGTTACCCTTATTGCGTGACTTGTGGGTATCTTTTTCCAGCCAATTTAATACACGTGGTGAGTTCCTAAAGCATATACACCTAATTGCAATAAACGTTTTCTTAGAAAAATTTAATTGGGAAGAAGTGATGGCTCACGCTTACATTAAACTTTAAAAAATCTTAATTAGTTATTGGAGTTTCCTTGAAATTACTGTGATCTCACGTTGCCAATGCGCCGCCAAAATAAGACCTAAAAAGTTATTTAAATCATCCGCGAGTTTGAGTTTCACCTGCGACAAAATTAACACTTGGCTCATCATAGTCCGGTCAGTTAGATTGAAAAAGTACCGAGACAACTCTGCTCAACCTTACTTAGCCCTGCGAGCTTTCTTTTAATTTATTTTTTTATGTTTGTGCTTTTTGTAAATTGCTGCTGAACAATAACTGTAAAACTGACGCGACAAAAAGACAATATACAAAGGGAATTATAATGTATCTTTCCCGTTTAGGCAAATAGTTGCCGTGACTTGAAAGATGACAAATTGATACAGTATCTGTCTGCTTTCACTCAAATGTAAAATGTAGTATACTGACACTTACTTGCGGGCCCGGTTTGGGGGGGGGGGGGGGGGGGTACTCCCTATAATAGCCTATACGAGGAGGCTCCGCCGGAAAGGGGTAAATTTTTCAGGCTTCAGGTATACGAAAGGGTAGGGATTTTACTCGTTGAAGTATACGAAAGGGTAGTGAAATCTGTCATTTGGGTGTGTGAAAGGGGCCCAAAAGGCCTAACAGATGAATTTTATGGCTCAAAGTCCGGAGATAACGTTCTATTTTTGTGATTGATTCCTATTTAAAATACCGTGGATTTACAGCAGTTAAAAGGGATGCAAAGTTCTTAACTTGGTATGTGAAAGGGGTACCATTTGTCAATAGAAGGTATACGAAAGGGGTACCCTTTTCTTAAAAAATGGTATATTCGGTTAATACCTCACATGTATTACGCTCTGCTAGGAAAATTCTGATGACTCAAGCATATTTGCATGCAGCTTAATGTGTTGAATTGGCCGAATAGCTGGAACTTACAGCGACGTTAATGAAGAAAACGTCATACAGACTTGTTGCACCGACAACATATTAAGACCTAAAAAGTCATTAAAATGGCTCGTAAGCCAGTTACACCTGGCTCATTACAGTTCGACTAATGTTTGACTGTATGAAAAACTATACAACCTTGCTGAATCCGTTTTCCTCGTGTGGTACGACTAAAAACATAATTAGTCTCGCTTGCTTTAGCAAGAGCGAGACTCTTAAAATGCGAACGTTTTTTTTTTTTTTTTTTTCCGGTGGGACCTAGTTTGTAGGCCCCGCGTTCCTAGCGAAGACCGTGGAAACTGGGGATAAGAATCGTGAGGACTTTCATTGTATGGAAATGAGTCTCGTGATGAGAATGCGGTTTTTTTTCGGCGATGACTGAAATGACGCATGTAAGTTTGGCAATGACGTAATTTTCCTCGAATGTAGGCCCTTGATTATCGTGTAATTATGCACGACATGCAGGCACATCCCCAAGCAGGATGAGAAAATATTATAGCGGGGAAATCCTCAGGATTTTGTGGCTTTTTAAGGCGTTACGTTTCTCAGAATATTGTCGCAATTACAGGAAATGTACGGTTAAATAGATTCACTTTGTTTTATGTATTTAATTGATAGATTTTGCGCAGTTGTTAGGATTTGAAGTCGCGTTACATTTCATAAATACTTGAGATATGAAGTATCCACTGTCACGTAATTTTTACGTGCGCATGTGCGTAAAATTTGCGTTCGCAAATAAAATGAAGGCAATGTATGAAAGGCTGCACGTACAATTATGTAAGCGTAAAAGTAGAAACTCGCTTAATTTGACGTTTAATCTCAATATCTTATGTCCTACCTCTATTTGATTTACGTGATTAAAATTTACATGCGTTAACGTGCGGAGCCAAAAACGCATCAGTGGAAATCCACCCTAACGTGTCAAGGGTAGCTTTGAACTTGACTAACCACACACTCTACTTGCAGCACTTCATGCCCATAGTTAATAGAAATCCCATATCGAGCTTTTCCGGAACGGGTTGGTCCAAGAATTCTATGGCTTGAAAGCGTTGATTATTTTGGAACAACTGATCACTTCAGTGGTCGAAAAAAAAAAAAGAATAATCTTAATGAGCAAAACTTCAAGGTTTACTGGAAAATCAGGATCAAGGATCGAGGATCGAGAAATCAGGGATCAAGGATCGGTTAAAAAGAACTTGAAAATAAAATAAATAAATAAATCGTGGATCAGTGATGATGTGGGCCGCAGACTGTAGATAAATTTCAGAGAACATAACCCCGTTCGGTGTACTGAACGCTAAATTCAAGTAAACTAATCCGAGTCTGTCTGAGTCAGTGATTGTTTTGACGAGAAAGTGAAATTTTCCGGGAAAATGAAACGCTTTATCCTAGTGATACTGTAATACAAGAAAAAACTTTTAACATTTTTTAATTTTTAACTCGTGGGGACGCGCGAGCGTACCACGAGTTATTGCAGGGACAGAGATATGCAAATGAGTCACTCGCTCACACGTAGTAGACGGACTTCGTAATTAATCGGGTCCGAACTCGAGATTGCGAAGATCTATCGCTTCCGAAGAAGCACGCGCTCTTGAAGTTCGGTGGGATCAAATTCTTCGCTGAGAGCGTGCATCGTTCGGCGTTCGCTGCTCAGACTCAGAGTTTTCTGTATGGTAAATTTTCTACAGCACGGTTAGAGGTCTTACCAAATTTAAGACACGTAGGAGTCTTTCAAATGAGTACGATGGTTAACTTGGGGATTGGATTTCAGGAGTCTTTGATTCGTCTAGGCGTTAAACTTGACGAGAAAATGAGCAATTACTCTTCTGACTCCGAAAGATCACGGGGGATATACAAATTCCAGCTTGCTGGAAAGTGATCTGAAAGTAAGAAAATGTCATGCCATGCTATTCTTAAGAACCTGTATGGGCCGAAAATGGATGTGATTTTGACCATTAGCTTCAAAATAACAGCAGAAATCGAGATAAGAAAACATATGTTTTTCCTCCTACTTCGCCGACGAGGTGAATCGGCTTTGTAAAGCACACGTTATTTTGTTCATTCGTTGCCATGAAATGCGTTGACATTGTTTTTTCACTGTCAATAGCTCGGTTAATGCGGCTCGATCATACTGAACGAATTTGCTGGCGGAAGTTCCATGGATAACGCATTAAGTTAAAGAGTTTTCGCCAGAGTGATGTATTCAGCATTCGTGGTGTAATGGTAAAGTAAACTCGCATACAGCCGAAGGTTCCCGGGTTCAAGTCCTGCTTTGTACCGTTCTTTTTTCATCTTCTTTCTTTCTTTTTTTCTCGTTTTTGGCTTGTTTTGTTTGCTTATTTGTTTTGTTGTTTTTCTATAAATATGTACCTAAATAACCGTTATTTAATAAAATGCAATAAACCAAAAGAAAAGTATTGTGTTTGCAGAGCAAAGATGGTATATTAAATATGTTGTACATGGATAAACAATCAGAATTTCTATCATTTGCTACAATTTACTGTGGGAAAACCAGAGTTGATAACCATTTGATCATTTCCTAAACAATGTTCCCTCGAGTTGACGATAGGCTTTCTTTGATTAAGTGTACATTTGCCTTCAGTACTCCTTATTTTTCTTGTAATTGTTGTATGCAGGACCCCACCAGCAATGCTGATCTTTTTATCGTACCATAAACTAAGGTTCTTACCTACCCACCTACCTACCTACCTACCTACCTACCTACCTATCTATTTAATTTATCTATCTATCTATCTATCTATCTATCTATCTATCTATCTATCTATCTATCTGTCTGTCTGTCTGTCTGTCTGTCTGTCTGTCTGTCTGTCTATCTGCTTATCTATCTATCTATCCATCTATCTATCTATCTATCTATCTATCTAAAATGCATGTTGTGTACAACTCTAAACATTGTACTCTGAGACTGTACGGAGATATTAAAAGTAGATACTAAGCAGCTATGGAAAATGTCATTACTTTCATACGATATTGATATCTTATAAAACGGACAACAAATTCAGCAGGAATACGCGCGAACTGAATTTACTGTGTGTTGTATAAGGTTCTGTTCAACTTACACTTTTTTCCTGTGCTGAACGTATACTGTACCGAGCCGTATCTTGGTCCGGTACAAAGAAGCTATGTATATTTATACTGACAGAGTCATGGGTCCCTGATACCGATAAAAATCATCGTTCAATTTTTCGAGTGTAGAATCCCTGAAAGAGTACTCCTCAATGGAGCAATATCAATATGTAGAAGGTTTTCAAAGGTTTCACACCGGTTTGAGGCTAAGATGTGCAGTCTGTCTCTCCTTGCAATTTTTACTTTTTGAGTATATACATTATGACATACAACACTCGTTTTGTATTCCAAACGAAAAAGTAGCATAACGGCACCGGGGCCTTTAACATTAAAACTCATCTCCAAGCAAGCGAGACTTAACGCTACTAAGAGCGTTCTTGTTAATTTTTTTCCTCAAACTTTTGTGGAAAAAGTTGAAAAAAAATTAAAACAAGAAGAATTGACAAAGGTCATTATCGCACATCCGTAACAGACAACAAAATTACCGCAGCCCACACTGTTTGATGTGTTTGCCGACTGTCAAGACTTCCTTAAAAAAAATTATAAAAATTACAAAAAAATTAAACATATATAAAAATTAAAGCTGAATTAATCTTAGCTTAGATTGAAGAAGTACCGAGACAACTTTGCTCGACCTTTCTTGGCCCTGAGAACTTTTTTCTTTTACGTTTAGTTAATAGTTTTTGCAGGTTTATGACTCTATAAATTACTTCTGATCATTATTTATTAATACGTGATAAATTAACGTATACAGCCCGTTTAGGTAAATAGTTTTGACTGTGTAGAGATGTCGTAATGATATCAGCTTTCACCCAAAGTTATAACAGTGTATATATAAATAAAACTCTCACTTGCAGGTCATTGCGCCGAAGAGGAAAATGGTCCAGGAAAATTTTACTGAAGACGAAAACCATAAAACTGTCCAAGAACTGTTCTGCTCGGCAGAATTTGTCAAAGGTGTAGATGGCGAACTTATTTTCCTTCCAGCTCTAAATATTTTTCTTTTCATTTCTGCATTTCTGGGGAACACTCTAATCCTAGTAGCTCTGCACAAGGAAACTTCACTTCATCCGCCGTCCAAACTCCTGTATCGTAACCTAGCGATAACTGATCTCTGTGTTGGTATCATTGCAGAGCCTTTGCTTGTGACTTACTTTACTTCTGTTGTGAACGAAAGATGGGATATTTGCTAATACGCAGATTGGGCAGCAAGTTTCTCAGGTTTAACTTTGTGTGTAGTGTCTTTATTAACAATGACTGCAATAAGCGTGGAGAGACTTCTCGCCTTGTTGCTGGGGCTCAGATACAGACAAGTTGTAACTTATAGAAGAACATGTATAACTGTGACTGGTTTTTGGATTTTGTCCATCGTCGGTGCATCTACTCTCTCTTGGAATCGTCTTATAACTTCATGGTTTCAATACAAAGTTGCAGCTTTGTGTCTAGTCACCACAACCGTCGCTTACACTAAAATTTTCTGTACTCTGCGTCATAACCAAATTCATGTTCAGAACCATGTTGCTCAAGGTCAACCGAGCCAAGCAATCCCATTGAACATAGCTCGATACAGAAAGGCAGTGTACAGTGCACTGTGGGTGCAGGGAACATTGGTTATTTGTTATCTGCCGTATGTTATAGTAGTAGCTTTGCAACCTCAGAGAGGGATGTCTTTATCCATTTACCGTGCTCAGCAATTTACGGCTACTTTACTGTATTCGAACTCATCATCAAACCCGTTGTTGTACTGTTGGAAGATCAGAGAAGTAAGGCAAGCTGTAAAAGTAACATTAAGGCAACTTTTCTGTCGATCGAGTTAGCGGTTTTCTACGCTTTCCATCTGTTGATTCCTGCTCTGATATTTTGCAGTTAACTGTAATGTATTGTATTGTAAGCTTGTTTTAAGAAATAAGGCATATGAACTGTTTTTTCAAGGGAAACGCATATTGTTCCTGCTGGTTTAAAGATGTTATAGTTTTTTTTATTTAGTGGCATGAAGTGTAAATGGCCTTACGAATAAACAGGTAACAAAGAAACAAATAGGATGGAATAGGATGTCAATATGTTACTTTATATTTAGCAATACAACAACTTTGCACGTTCATCGCGTTTTTTTGTACATATTTCTTTGCCGTCGTTGCACGACTACGACGTGAAAGTTACTTATTTCACTTTTTTGGAGGACGTGAACACAAGAAAATGACTTCCTTTTTGTTTTCCTGAATTTCGATACAATACAGTGTTTAAGAATTCACCTCCAGAAAAATTTACCAACATTTGACGAATTGAACGAGATGGAATAAGTGCGGCCAATTGACTAAAGAGTAGATGGGCGGGTTTCATCAACAGAGGCGAATATCCTTTTGATCTGTCCAGAGGCCGGCTTTTCATCGAATTTCCCAGCTTTCGATGCCCGTAAAATTCGTCGGAGGACATCGTTCTCCGTTACACTGAGCAGGAAGAAGCCATGTCCAGTAGGTCCTAGCCTGTGTACAGCCGACCCCTACCCTCTTTTAAAAAACAAATCTATCTCTCCTCCCTATTTTTTTAGGGGAGGGGCGTCTGTACTCAGTCTATACTTTCTTGTAGGCCCACACAGAACTCAAGTGTGTTAAGGTTTGGATTTTTTATTATAGAAGACCCCCAGCAAAGTTTTGAGATATTACGCTTGCAGCTCGTAAGAATAAGTTTGTTTTAGTCGTGGGACTGAGAAGAATTAATATTTTACGTGTTCCTTCAAATGGCGTACATTTGTAAATTAAAAATTCGAAACTTTTTGATGTCAAAATGGCCTTAAGACCGTCAACACGATTCCGCCTTTTTATGCGGAATTCATTCTATGCCTTATCAGTTATTAGTAGATTTGTTAAGTCACGTGACCTGTTTCACTTAATTGACGGTTTCCGATAGCACATGGACATGATTAAAAGGCAGCATTCTAAAGCCCTTACTAAGAGCCATAGTAAAACGATAAAATAAGGCGAATACAGTTTGACTAAGTACTCCCCATTTTCAGTGACAAGTTTTGACCGTTACGAGGCAAAATGAGTCACGTGACTGAGACTTGAAAAGCTCATCAAATGAATGTAAACGTGGAAAGGAACCTGTTTTTCAAGTTTGACAAAGATGGAGGAGAGGAATGTTTTTCCTTGAAATCAAAATCCACCGAATTCGTGGTTGAGTCAAAGCGTTAATACACAAGAGAAGGAGAAGGGTGGCTCCATCAACTGACTGTGTAATTTAAAGTTGGATAAATTAAAATTTTCACTGAATGACTGATGAGCTCTATTGATTGTCTCGAACCCCAAAACATCATGGCTCGTTGCACCACAGGTGTAACTTCATCGCTCACAACTAATTAACTAATTAGCTACTTCTTTTTAGTAATAACTGGTCCATGCGAGGGTCTTCATTCAAGCAAATTAAACTCAGCAAACTGAATCATTAGAAAATACAGAAAACTGCACATAAGGATTCGTTTTGCTCGCTTCAGTCAAATCCAGCTCCAGCAATTGTTTACGGGCAAAGAGTCGATTGTTTTGGAGTCACTGCCGGCAGTTGTCGTTCTCCGCTACTTCACAGCGAGAGAAAGGAAAATTTGCGGACAGAAAGAGAACAAAACTATGTAATTAAAACTGAAAAAACTAAAGGAAAAAAACTCTGACTACTATTACTTGAGCAACAGAAAAATGATCGAAGTAGTCTTTTCTTCTCGAGTAAGCTTGCTGGCCTTCTAAAGTTCCGAGGAAGTTTTAAACGCTCAAGTTTGTTCACGCGCAAGCGTTAGCATTACGGTTCTTTGACATAAGACAAGGATAAAGCTGGTTCTGCAAATCGAATGCACAATTATCAGAAAAATACAAACCTCTTTGGAAATATGTTCAAAACGTTTTATTCCTCTTCAGACTGACGGAAGATCTGTTTTTACTCTAACATTGGTTGTTCTGAATCCAAAGTAATTTTCAAGTGACGAAAAAACAACAAAAACAACAAACACAAAAAAAAGCCTTCACCAGGAGCAAACCACCTCGTGTATTTCATTCAGTCTCAGTCAGAACTCTCACAGAACTAGACAAACAAACACAGGCGATAAGGGATGCGCAGAAGCTTGCACAGAACGTTTTTCCGCCCTGAAAGACCAACATTGACGTCACGTAGTCTCCAGTCTATCACGCGGCCATTTCAGAAACGTTTCCGTGAAGTTTTCGGAAATGCTCGGATTTTGATCTTTTATCTTTCTATAAAGGCTTGAGAAGAATAATCTTTACCCAAATCTCACTTAGGATGGTTCTTTTTAGTGCTTGGTGAAGGTAAAGCGACAAAAGAAAATATGTCAATTTTTTGGTTCATTTGACCTTTAAAGGCTCTTGCCAAGTTTCTTTATCCAGCCATCTGAATTCGGTCATTACGCTCAGCTAGGAAAATTCTTAAAATGGCCCGTAGGTCAGTTTCACCTGGCTCATTATAGTTCGACTAATGTTTATTTGAAAAACTAGACAACTTTTCTGAATCCTTTTTCCTCGTGTGGTACGACTAGAAACAGAATTAATTCAGTTTTTTCCTCAAAGTTTTGTGGAAAAAGTTGATAAAAATTGAAATAAGAAGAATTTACAAAGGTCATTATCTCACATCCATAACAGACAACAAAATTACCGCAGCCCACGAAGTTTGATGTGTTTACCTACTGTTTTTAACTTCCTTTACTACTAAAAACTCATTAAAATCGACAGTGAGTTAGTTTCAACAGGCAGCTTGAAACACTACATTGTTTTTGCTAAACCCTGACTTCAACTTTAAAGAACAAAATAAAACTCATCTCTTTTGTTTTTGTTTGAAACGTTTAGAGGACTCCATATAGAAAAAAACTGTTTTAAGATGGAATGAGTACTCCTTTTGTTCCTATATGGGACCAAATCAAGTGAGAATAATGGACCAAATGGCCAGCCGGCTCAGTGTAAGACCCCAAGTAAGTTTTATAAAAACAGATACATACGAAGGTATTGGCCAGCGTCTATTTGGATTTTGTGTTTATGTTTCTGTTGTGGTTCGACGGTTTGCCACTGGTGACGTTTTTTGTTTATTTGCAGTAAACATTTTGAATCTTGAGGCCTCGTTTGATTAAGTTAGCCAAGATATGGAAGCCACTATTACTTCTTTAAGATTGCACGTTAGACAAGGACGGTGCAGCACGTGTTGTGTCAACCTGTTATAAGATCTAGCAGAAAAGCTTGAGCTTTCCTGGTGTCCTTATTCGAATGACGCAGGATGGATGTTACGATTTGCGGAAATTTAATGCTTTTCAATAATGGCTCGTTTGTGTCTAGTGTGTCTAGCTCTGTCCAGAGGTACATCCCCGTATTTGCCATATAAGGAAGTACACCCGCCGGGTAACCATTGAATGCAAACCACCTAGTACAATAGCAAAGTTTAAGAATAGAGCCTTTCGTAAGTCAGATAACTAATCAACATTAATTTAAAGAAAACTGTGAATAAAGTTAAATGGTTTGAATGAACGGAGTTGTTACGTGCTAGCAGACGTCATCTCCATCTTTGTTTATGAAGTACCATGCATATTTTGGCGTTATATTAATGTTGACGAAGTAAGTTGAATCACTCTCAAAAAATTATTACAAAGTGCGATGGAATTATTACAAATTGCGACAGCTTAGTTTATTACAAAGTGCGATGGCCTGTTATTACAAATTGCGACAGCTTTTTTATTACAAATTGCGACACGGTTTATTACAAATTACGACAGGTATTACAAAGTGCGATGGATTTATTACAAATTGCGACAGGTATTACAAAGTGCGATGATTATTACAAATTGCGACAGTACACCTGTAATGGTCATGACGTTTTCGTGCAATTTCCCTTTACCCTACAGGGGCGGATCCAGGATTTTTTTTAGGAGGGGGTGCACTCGTCTCTTGCTCTACTTCAACACCCTGCACCCTCCCCCTAGATCCGCCCCTGCCCTAATTGAGAGCTATTATTGTTGTAAACATGTGGATATCCTTTTCCAGCCATCTTAACCATACGCGTAGTCAGTACTTAGCGCATATACACCTGATTGCAATGAATTTGTCTTAGAAAAATTTAAAAAGGCAAAGGAGAAATAAAAATAGAAAAAGCCAAATAGGCGTTTTGGAGGCATAGAAGCGAAGACAGTACGCGTATGTTAAAAATAAATTCACCATATTTAGTGGTTTTACGGCAAGCCTAATTAATTTCGATTTGTTTTTTGCATTTTTAATTTCAGTTCCTTTTAGCTGATTTAACTGTGACAACGCTATTGCAATTAGGCCAATATATGTCGCTTAATTTCTGGGAAAGAGTGATGACTCAAGCTTATATTAAACTTTAAAAAATCTTGAGTTATTGGAATTTCCTTCAAATTACTGCGATGTCAATGCGCCGCCAACATATGACCTAAAAAGTGAGTTTAAGTTTCAACTGTGACATAACACCTGGGTCATCATAGTTCGGTCAGTTAGATTGAAGAAATACCGAGACAACTTTGCTCGACCTTTCTTGGCCCTGTGAGCTTTTTTCTTTTACGTTTAGTTAATAGTTTTTGCAGGTTTATGACTCTATAAATTACTTCTGATCATTATTTACTAATACGCGACTTATTAACGTATATAGCCAGTTTAGGTAAATAGTCTTGACTGAAGAGATGTCGAAAGGATATCAGCTTTCACCCAAAGTTATTATAGTATATATATAAAACTCTCACTTGCAGGTCATTGCCCCGAAGAGGAAAATGGCCCTGAAAAATTTTACTGAAGACGAAAACCATAAAACTGTCCAAGTACTGTTCTGCTCGGCAGAATTTATCAGAGGTGTAGATGGCGAACTTATATTTCTTTCAGCTCTTCATATTTTTCTTTCCGTTACTGCATTTCTGGGGAACACTCTGATCCTAGTTGCTCTGCAAAAGGAAACTTCACTTCATCCGCCGTCCAAACTCCTGTATCGTAACCTGGCGATAACTGATCTCTGTGTTGGTATCATTGTGGAGCCTTTGTTTGTGACTTACTTTACTTCTGTTGTGAACGAAAGATGGGATATTTGCTATTACGCATATTGGGCAGTAGTTTACTTAGCTCTTATTTTGTGTGTAGTGTCTTTATTAACAATTACTGCAATAAGCGTAGACAGACTTTTCGCCTTGTTGCTGGGGCTCAGATACAGACAAGTTGTAACTTATAGAAGAACATGTATAACTGTGACTGGTTTTTGGATTTTGTCCATCGTCGGTGCATCTACTCTCTTTTTGAATCGTCGTATAAATTCATGGTATCAATACATAGGTACTGCTTTGTGTCTGGTCACCACAATCTTTGCTTACGCAAAAATTTTCGTTACTCTGCGTCATAATCAAATTCACGTTCAGAGCCATGTTGCTCAAGGACAACCGAGCCAAGCAATTCCACTGAACATAGCTCGATACAGAAAGGCAGTGTACAGTGCACTGTGGGTGCAGGGAACATTGGTTATTTGTTATCTTCCATATCATGTAACGGTCTTTTTGACACCTCAGAGAGGGATGCCTTTATCGATCTACCTTACCAGGAATTTCACAGCTAGCATGGTTCTCTTAAACTCGTCATTAAACCCGTTACTGTACTGTTGGAAGATCAGAGAAGTTAGGCAAGCTGTAAAAGAAACACTAAGGCAATTCTTCTGTAGATCGAGTTAGTTTCTACGGTTTCCATCCGTTGCTTCGTGCTATATTTAAAACTTGCTTTGAAGGCGAAGTTAACTGCATTTAACTGTGAATATATTGTATTCAGGGTAAGCCGCTTACGATAAGGCATATCAGCTGTTTGTTCAAGGAAAACGTGTATTATTTCTGCTTGTTTAAAGATGTTATGGTTGTTATTTAGTTGCATGAGAACTGTAAACGGCCTTACGAATAAATAGATAGCAAAGAAACGACTAGGATTTCGGTCAATATGCTCAGTATTAGCGATACAACAACTTTGCTCATTCATCACACTTTTTTGTACATTCCTCTGCCGTTGTTGCACGACTACGCGACTACGACGTGAAAGTGCCTTATTGATCACGTATTTTGGAGGACGTGAACAAAGGAAAGCTGAATTTTCGATACAGTGTTTAAGAATTCACCCTTGGGAAAATTGCCAACATTTGTACGAATAGAACGAGATGGAATAAGTGCGACCAATTGACAAAAGACGGGCGGGGTTTTTTCTTTACAATCAGTATTCGGTTGGTGGCGCTCTTATTTTTCGTGGATGGGTTGGGGGGGGGGGGGGGGAGGGGGTAAGCTTGAAGTAGGTGCTAACACCACAACACCGCACAGAAATACGTATAAAAACCGCACAGAAGAACCTAAGAAAACGGAAAACCGGACTGAAATTACCCAAAAATTTCTAAATACCGCAAACCGCTTGGTTTTGTAAAACGGCAATACCGCAGCTTAAAAATAACAATTTCCGCAAATCGCATCACCGCAAACCCTTACATCCCCCCTAGTAAGGGCCCTAACAGTCGGTATAAACGAAAGCTACCTTCTAGCTTTCTCAGTTGTTTATTTACGGGTCTAAACGGAGATGAAAATGCTTCGAGGGCATCCCCCATCAAAGGAAGTACACCTCTCTTCCCCTCGGCTTATACCGGTAATAGCTGCCATAAAAATTGAGACATCCGTCAAAACTTCTGATCAGTAAAGTAAAATTAATTGAGGCGCCAAAACCGCTTTTTTTTCAAATGTAATATGAGGCAATTACTTTTTTGAAAAAAATGTTTAATTTAAGAAGAAGGGTCACCCTGTTTATTAACCAATTTGTTGAGCATCAATTAGACAGTCACTAACATTTGCATTTTTCCTAACAAAACTGAGTCTCTTTGAAAACGCTAGCAAGCATTAGAAGGCCTTTGTTTACAGTGGATCATTTTTTGGATCTATACGAACCTTTACTAGATATCAAGCCTCATGTCGTCGTCCCAATATCTGAACAGAGAGGCTACAACCCCTCCGGTACCCTCTGTAAGAAAATAACTTTTAAGATGAGGGAATGTTTTTCCTCCTCATTTATCCCGCATTTTATATAAGAGTGATATATAAATGAAGGGTTTGCTTGCACTAAGATGTTCATGATGTTTTCGTCCGTTTTCTTTTTCATCATAACGGACCCAAAATTAAAAGTTACCCTTATTGCGTTCTAATTGTTATAAACATGTGGGTATCTAGAAACATAATTAATTCAGTTTTTCCCCCAAAGTTTTGTAGAAAAGTTGATAAAAATTAAAACAAAAAGAATTGACAAAGGTCATTATCGCACATCCATAACAGACAACAAAATTACCGCGGCCAACACAGTTTGATGTGTTTGCCGACTGACAAGACTTCCTCTACTACTGAAAACTCATTAAAATCGTCAGTGAGGACCAGTGAGGCTCATTAAAATTCGATGTCAGCTTGAAACACCTCATTATTTTTGCTACTTCTGATCATTATTTAGTAATACGCGACAAATTAACGTATATAGCCAGTTTAGGTAAATAGTTTTGACTGAAGAAAATCAGTCGAAATGATATCAGCTTTGACCCAAATTCAAATATTATGTATAAAACTCGATCACTTGCAGGTCATTGTGCCGAAGTGGAAAATGGCCCTGGAAAATTTTACTGAAGACGAAAACCATAAAACTGTCCAAGAACTGTACTGATGGGCTGAATTTACAGGTGTAGAGAGCGAGCTTATATTCCTTTCGGCTCTAAATATCTTTTTTTCCGTCACTGCATTTCTGGGGAACACTCTGATTCTAGTTGCTCTACACAAGGAAACTTCACTTCATGCGCCGTCCAAACTCCTGTATCGAAACCTAGCGATAACTGATCTCTGTGTTGGTATAATTACAGAACCTTTGTTTGTGACTTACTTAACAGAGAAGTAAGGCAAGTTGTAAAAGAAACATTAACGCAACTCTGCTGTTGATCGAGTTATAAGATTTCTGGGCTTTCCAGCTCTCTCTTCTCAGCTCTTAATTCATGCTTGAATCCTCGTTGATATTAACTGTAAATATATTGTACTGCAAGCATATTCTAGGCATGTCACCCGTTTTTTAGGGGCACGGTATATTATAAATATTCCTGGTGTAGAAATCTTAAGATGTTATCTTTATTATTTAGTGGCATGAAGCGTAAACAACACTCAAGAATAAAGAACTAATAAAGAAATTAATAGAGTTTAAGGGCTTCATTCTTCTTCTTCTTCTTCTTCTTCTTCTTCTTCTTCTTCTTCTTCTTCTTCTTCTTCTTCTTCTTCTTCTTCTTCTTCTTCTTCTCCTCCTCCTCCTCCTCCTCCTCCTTATGGAACTTGAATTACTTGTTACTCAATACAAAGCCTGTCAAACCAGTTAAACCACTTAAAAGTGGTACATGACCTTATCTTAATTAGATTTCCCCCTCATTTTATTCATGAGATAAAGACAAAAAGCTACATATGACGTCACCAGCGTTAACTTTTTCAATAATGAGATTTCATTTCCAAAAAACTGAATCTGTTAATTTCATCCCTACTAAATTTTTATCACTTCTTTCTTGGTGTAAACTCAGAATAACTAACATTAGCATAAATAGGAAGATATTAAAAGCGCATCGACGTTTAAAGCCAGCACTTTCGGAGCATTCATCATATTAACATAAATAAAATTGCCCCAGTCTCTGATACTGGTAAAAGCATCTCTTTAATGATTAACACATCCTACGGGTTGCCCTCCCCAGAGCCCTGCAAGGTTAATGGATTGCCTGGTCCCCAGGCTTATAAGTCTGCGGGGCCAACGTAAACGAAAACGCATACCAGTAAGAAGGCCTGGGACGTAAGCAATTCAATTTCTGTTGTACACGTATTTGTTGTGTATAAGATGTGGCAAGATAGTTGTTTTAGTAAACTACCAGCCCTGTGGGTATTGACTACACAATAACATTTCGCATTTTGCCAAACAGGTCACAAAAGAAAGTTTGTAGCAAACAATGTTTCCTTTGGCGTGAAAGCAAATCCACACGACCACATTTAAATGTTTTGCAAAAAAAGTTCTACCATCGTGCTATGTGATATACATACCCGAAAAAACCTAGCTGTATTATGATAGGGTACAAGAACTTTATCGGTAAGTACTAACTGTTAAATAATTGGACAAACGACCGCGAAGTAAAGCCGGATCTTGGTGTTGATCAGGATCAGTAATTAGAATAAAACGTAAAAGCAAATGCAAGCTGGCAGCCAAAAGATGGTTTATTATTTAATTGCCCAATATTTTAGTTAGACATCACTATCCTTCGTCTGGGGCTGCAAAAAGCAATAACAAATTGTTATAAATAAGCGGTTGAAAAAAATCAACAACGAACAGTCGATATTTCGCTCCCTCTATGAGTTGTTGGAAGAAAAGAAAAGAAAACCTAAAGTACGAATAACAAGAATCTGAATTTATTTACGGAGCTAAAAACGTATACTATGATTAACATAAAAAGCAGTCAGCAGGTGTTTAAAATGGTTAGG
>NC_133206.1:29072623-29077623 GCF_958299795.1 Porites lutea | reverse complement strand
AGGGATGCCTTTATCGATGTACCTTGCCAGGAATTTCACAGTTAGCATGGTTCTCTTAAACTCGTCGTTAAACCCCTTGTTGCTTGTTGTACTGTTGGAAGGTCAGAGAAATAAGACAAGCTGTAAAAGAAACATTAAGGCAACTCTGCTGTTGATCGAGTTAGTTTTCTGGGCTTTCCAGCTCTCTGTTGTCAGCTATTAATTCATGCTTGAATCCTCGTTGATATTAACTGTAAATATATTGTACTGCAAGGATATTTTATGAAGGCATGTCACCTGTTTTTTATGGCAAAGTATATTATAAATATTCCTGATCTAGAAATCCAAAGATGTTATTTTTATTATTTAGTAGCATGAAGTGTAAACAACACTCAAGAATAAAGAACTAATAAAGAAATAGAGTTAAAGGGCTTCATTCCTTTTCTTCTTCTTCTTGTTCTTGTTCTTCTTGTTCTTCTTCTTGTTCTTGTTCTTCTTCTTTTTCTTCTTCTTTTTCTTCTTCTTCTTCTTCTGCTTCTGCTGCTGCTGCTGCTGCTGCCGCTGCCGCTGCTGCTGCCGCTGCTTCTTCTTCTTCTTCTTCTTCTTCTTCTTCTTCTGCTTCTCCTCCTCCTCCTCCTCTTCCTCCTCCTTATGGAACTTGAATAACTTGTTACTCGATACAAAGCCTGTCAAACCAGTTGCACCACTTAAAAGTGGTACATGACCTTATCTTAATGAGATTCCCCCGCATTTTTATTCATGAGATAAAGACAAAAGGCTATATATGACGTCATCAGCGTTAATGTTTTCAATAATGAGATTTCATTTCCAAAAAACTGAAACTCTTAATTTCATCCCTACTAAATTTTTATCACTTCTTTCTTGGTGTAAACTCAGAATAAGTAACATTAGCATGCAAATGAAAGATATTAAAAGCGCATCGACGTTTAAAGCCAGCACTTTCGGAGCATTCAACATATTAACATAAGTAAAATTGCCTCTCTGATACTGGTAAAAGCATCTCTTTAATGATTAACACATCCTACGGGTTGCCCTCCCCAGAGCCCCGCGAGGGTATTAGATTGCTTGGTCCCCAGGTTCATTAGTCCGCGGGGCCAACGTAAACGAAACGCATAGTAAGAAGGCCTGGGACGTAAGCAATTCAAGTTCTGCTGTACACGTATTTGTTGTGTATAAGATGTGGCAAGACAGTTGTTTTATAAACTGCTGTGTGGGTATTAATTACACAAGAGCATTTTTCATTTTGCCAAATAAAACAGGTCACAAAAGAAAAGTTGTAGCATGTGTCAGAGGGCATTCGTTTTTGTTTTACGAAAAAATGTTTCCTTTTGGCGTAAAAGAAAATCCACACGACCACATTTAAATGTTTTGAAAAAAAAGTTCTACCATCGTACTATGTAATATACCCGATAAACTTAGCTTTATTATTTATTTAGGGGTACAAGAACTTTATCGGTGAGTACTAACTGTTACTGAATAATGGAAGGCAAACGGCCGCGAAGTAAAGCCGGATCTTGGTTTTAGATCAGGATCGGTAATGAGAATAAAACCTAAAAGTAAATGCAAGCTGGCAGCTAAAAGACAGGGTATTATTTAATTGCCCGATATTTTGGTTAGACATTACTATCCTTCGTCTGGGGCTGCAAAAAGCAATAATAAATTGTTGTAAATAAGCGGTTGAAAAAAAAAACAACAACGAACAGTCGATATTTCGCTTGCTCTGTGAGTTGTTGGCAGGAAAAAAAAGAAAATCTACAGTACGAATAACAATAATCTGTGTGTCGAGAATTTATTTACTGGGCTAAAAACGCATATTAACATAAAAAGCGCGCAGTCAGCGGGTGTTTAAAATGGTTAGGGTCGCTTTGTTAAAAGAAGACAAATTGAGGTGATAATACAAATTAGTAGAAAAATATTGTTGCTATAGTGAATATCTATATTTTATACCCAAGCATTAATGATGGTTATGGGGTTTCGTTCACTTCAACGTAACGTGTTCATATTGCTATTTTGCTTTAGTAACGGATGAGCTGTTGGCAGGAAATCTAGGGAAAAGAAAATTAAAAATACGAATAACAAGAATCTATATGTGTCGTGAATTTTTATATACAGGGCTATAAAACATATATTAACATAAAAAGCAGTCAGGTGTTTAAAATAATTAGGGACCGTGCTCGTTTAAAAAAAGACATGAGCTATAATCAAAACTATTCTAAAGAACATTTTTCTTAGTTGCAAGTTATAATGGATATCTTTATTTTATACCTAATTATTATTGATAGTTATGGGGCTCACTCAATCGAAATCTATCTCAACCGACCCAAAAATTATAAACAAACCCATTTGGTCTGTTTGGACTGTTAAGACTTCCTTTCAACAAGAAAACTCTTTGCAAACGTCTGTCAAAGCTGGCCGCGCACGAATTAGCAATTTAATTGGTTAATAATTAAAGGCCCTTTCCAAGTTTCTTTTTCCAGCCATCTGAATTCGGTTAATAACTCACATGTATTACGCTCTGCTAGGAAAACTTCTGATGACTCAAGCATGTATGCAGCTTGTGTTGAATTGGCCGAATTACTGGAACTTACAGCGATGTTAATGAAGAAAACGTTATGCAGACTTGTCTCACCGACAGCATATTAAGATCTAAAAAGTTATTAAAATGGTCCGTAAGTCAGCTTCACCTGGCTCATTATAGTTCGACTAATGTTTGTTTGAAAAACTAGACAACTTTGCTGTATCCTTTTTCCTCGTGTGGTACGACTAAAAACAAAATTTTTTTTTTCCTCAAAGTCTTGTAGAAAAAGTTGATAAAAATTAAAACAAGGAGAATTGACAAAGGTCATTATTGCACATCAGTACATCCATAACAGACACCAAAATTACCGCATCCCACACAGTTTGATGTGTTTGCTAACTGTCAACACTTCCTTTATTACTGAAAAGTCATTAGAATCGTCAGTGAGTTGGATATCTTTTCCAGCCATCTTAACCATACGCGTAGTCCGTAAGTAACCCAATAGACCTGATTGCACTGAACATGTCTCAGAAAAATGGTAAAGGGGAAATGAAAATAGAAATAGCCAAATACGCGTTTTGAGGGCATAGAAGCGAAGACAGCACGTGTATGTTGAAAATAAATTCAACATTATAGTGGTTTAACGGTAAGCCTAATTAATTTCTATTTGTTTTTTTGCAATTTTAATTTCATTTCCATTAAGCTGATTTAACTATGACAACGCTATTGCAATTAGGTGCATATACAGTATATCGCTTAATTTCTGGGAAGGAATGATGGCTCAAGCTTATAGTAAACTTTTAAAAAAATGTTGAGTTATCGGAATTTCCTTCAAATTATTGCGATGTCAAGTTACCAAATGAATGCGCGCGAACATAAGACCTAAAAAGTTAAAATCATCTGTGAGTTAAAGTTTCACCTGTGACATAACGCCTGGCTCATCACAGTTCGGTCAGTTAGATTGAAAAAGTACCGAGACAACTTTGCTCGACTTTTCTTGGCCCTGTGAGCTTTCTTTTACGTTTAGTTAAAAGTTTTTGCACGTTTATGACTCTATAAATTACTTCTGATCATTATTTATTAATACGCGACGAATTAACTCGTATAGCGGCGTTTAGGTAAATAATCTTGACTGTAAAGATGTCGAGATGATATCAGCATTCACCCAAATTCAAATTGTATATATAAATAAAACTCTCACTTGCAGGTCATTGCGCAGAAGAGGAAAATGGCCCTGAAAAATTTTACTGAAGACGAAAACATAAAAACTGTCCAAGCACTGTACTGCTCGGCTGAATTTGTCAGAGGTGTAGAGAGCGAGCTTATATTCTTTTCAGCTCTAAATATTTTTCTTTCCATCACTGCATTTCTGGGGAACACTCTGATCCTAGCTGCTCTGCAGAAGGAAACTTCACTTCATCCGCCGTCCAAACTCCTGTATCGTAACCTAGCGATAACTGATCTCTGTGTTGGTATCATTGTGGAGCCAGCGGCTGTGACTTATTGGACTTCCGTTGTGAAGGAAAGAAGGGTTATTTGCCATTACGCAAACTGGATAGCAGTTTTCTCAAGTCATACTTTGTGTGCAGTGTCTTTATTAACATTGACTGCAATTAGCGTGGACAGACTTCTCGCCTTGTTGCTGGGGCTCAGATACAGACAAGTTGTAACTTTGAGAAGAACGTTTATAACTGTAATTGCTTCTTGGGTTTTTTCCATTGTTAGTGCGTGCACTAATTTTTGGAATCCTCTTATATTTTCATGGTATAAATACATAGGTACAGCTTTGTGTCTAGTCACCACAATCTTTGCTTACACAAAAATTTTCGTCACTATACGTCACAACCAAACTCATGTGCATGTTGACCATGTTCAGAGCCATGTTTTTCTAAGACAACAGAGCCAAGCAATTCCACTGAACATAGCTCGATACAGAAAGGCAGTGTACAGTGCACTGTGGGTGCAGGGAACATTGGTTGTTTGTTATTTGCCGTTTGTTATCGTTGGCGCTCTGGCTCCTCAAAGAGGCATTTCTTTATCCGTTTACCTTGCTTGGCAATTTACGGGTGCACTAGTTTTGTTAAACTCGTCATTAAACCCGTTGCTGTACTGTTGGAAGATGAGAGAAGTAAGGCAAGCTGTTAAAGAAACATTAAAGCAATTGTCCTTTTGTTCGAGTTAGTGTACCGCTATTCTGTATACTTTTAAAATTCAAGCGAAAAGTGTGCTGTAAGGATCTTGATTTCACTAACTACATGTAACCATGGTAACACTTACTGGTGTTCTTTTTTTCATCTTATCAACTGTTTTATTAAAAAAAAACCCAAAAGACTGCCAGTTTTACAAATGTAATGAGTTTGAAAGATATGAGAAGTAGAATTACTCTCTTACCAATAAATAGATAGCAAAGAAACAAAAAGGATGTCAATATGTTTTATGATCATATTTGTTTTAACAATAGAACAACTTTGCTCGTTCATCA
>NC_133206.1:28967623-29060123 GCF_958299795.1 Porites lutea | reverse complement strand
TTTTTGGGAAGGAGTGATGGCTCAAGCTTATAGTAAACTTTAAAAAATCTTGAGTTATGGGAATTTCCTTCAAATTGCTGCAATGTCAAATTGCCAATGCACCGCCAACATAAGACCTAAAAAGTTATTAAAATCATCCATGAGTTTAAGTTTCACCAGTGACATAACACCTGGCTCATTTCGGTCAGCTAGATAGAAGAAATACCGAGACAACTTTGCTCGACCTTTCTTGGCCCTGTGAGCTTTCTTTTACGTTTAGTTAATAGTTTTTGCTCATTTATGACCATAAATTACCTCTGATCATTAATACCCGACAAAACGTATATAGCCCGTTTAGGTAAATAGTCTTGACTTTACAGATGTCAAAATGATATCAGCTTTCACCCACAGTTAAAATAGTATATTGATAAAACTCTCATTTGCAGGTCATTGCGCCGAAGAGGGAAATGGCCCTGAAAAATTTTTCTAAAGACGAAAACCATAAAACTGTCCAAGAACTGTTCTGCGAGGCTGAATTTGTCAGAGGTGTAGAGAGCGAGCTTATATTCCTTTCAGCTCTAAATATTTTTCTTTCCGTCACTGCATTTCTGGGGAACACTCTAATCCTAGTTGCTCTGCACAAGGAAACTTCACTTCATCCGCCGTCCAAACTCCTGTATCGTAACCTAGCGATAACTGATCTCTGTGTTGGTATCATTGTGGAGCCTTTGTTTGTGAGTTATTGGACATCTGTTGTGAAGGAAAGATGGGATATTTGCTATTACGCAGAGTTAGCAGCAAGTTTCTCAGGTTTAACTTTGTGTGTAGTGTCTTTATTAACATTGACTGCAATAAGCGTGGACAGACTTCTCGCCTTGTTGCTGGGGCTCAGATACAGACAAGTTGTAACTTATAGAAGAACATGCATGACTGTGACTGGTTTTTGGATTTTGTCCATGGTCGGTGCATCTACTCTCTTTTGGAATCGTCTTAAAACTTCCTGGTTTCAATACAAAGTTGCAGCTTTGTGTCTAGTCACCACAACCGTCGCTTACACTAAAGTTTTCTGTACTCTGCGTCATAACCAAATTCATGTTCAGAACCATGTTGCTCAAGGACAAACGAGCCAAGCAATTCCCGCACTGAACATAGCTCGATACCGAAAGGTAGTGTACAGTGCACTGTGGGTGCAGGGAACATTGGTTATTTGTTATCTGCCGTATGTTATAGTAGTAGCTTTGCAACCTCAGAGAGGGATGTCTTTATCCATTTACCGTGCTCAGCAATTTACGGCTACTTTACTGTATTCGAACTCATCATCAAACCCGTTGTTGTACTGTTGGAAGATCAGAGAAGTAAGGCAAGCTGTAAAAGTAACATTAAGGCAACTTTTCTGTCGATCGAGTTAGCGGTTTTCTACGCTTTCCATCTGTTGATTCCTGCTCTGATATTTTGCAGTTAACTGTAATGTATTGTATTGTAAGCTTGTTTTAAGAAATAAGGCATATGAACTGTTTTTTCAAGGGAAACGCATATTGTTCCTGCTGGTTTAAAGATGTTATAGTTTTTTTTATTTAGTGGCATGAAGTGTAAATGGCCTTACGAATAAACAGGTAACAAAGAAACAAATAGGATGGAATAGGATGTCAATATGTTACTTTATATTTAGCAATACAACAACTTTGCACGTTCATCACGTTTTTTTGTACATATTTCTTTGCCGTCGTTGCACGACTACGACGTGAAAGTTACTTATTTCACTTTTTTGGAGGACGTGAACACAAGAAAATGACTTTCTTTTTGTTTCCCTGAATTTCGATACAATACAGTGTTTAAGAATTCACCTCCAGAAAAATTTACCAACATTTGACGAATTGAACGAGATGGAATAAGTGTGGCCAATTGACTAAAGAGTAGATGGGCGGGTTTCATCAACAGAGGCGAATATAAAATTTCTCATAGTACTTCTGTATCCTTTTGAATATGTCCAGAGGCCGGCTTTTCATCGAATTTCCCAGCTTTAGATACCCGCGGTAAAATTCGTCGGAGGACATTGTTCTCCGTTACACTAAGCAGGAAGAAATTATGTCCAGTAGGTCCTAGCCTGTGTACAGCCGATCCCTCCCCTCTTTTATAAAACAAATCTCTCTCTCCCTACTTTTTTTAGGGGAGGGGCGTCTTTACTCAGGCTATACTTTCTTGTAGGCCCAAACAGAACTCAAGTGTGTTAAGGTTTGGATTTTTTATTATAGAGGACCCCCAGCAAAGTTTTGAGATATTACGCTTGCAGCTCGTAAGAATAAGTTCGTTTTAATTGTGGGACTGTGATTAACATTTTACGTGTTCCTTCAAATGGGGTACATTTGTATATTAAAAAATCGAAACTTCTGATGTCAAAATGGCCTTAAAGACCGTCAACACGATTCCGCCTTTTTATGCGGAATTCATTCTATGCCTTATCTGTTATTAGTATATTTGTTAAGTCACGTGACCCATTTTACTTAATTGACAATTGACGGTTTCCGATAGCACATGGACAAGATTAAAAGGCGGCATTCTAAAGCCCTTACTAGGAGCCATAGTAAAACGATAAAATAAGGCGAATACAGTTTGACTAAGTACTCCCCATTTTCAGTGACAAGTTTTGACCGTTGTAAGGCAAAAGTGAGTCACGTGACTGAGACTTAGAATAGGAAAGCTCATCAAATGAATGTAAACGTGGAAAGGAACCTGTTTGTCAAGTTTCACGAAGATGATAGGAATGTTTCTCCTTGAAATCAAACTCCACCGAATTCGTGGTTGAGTCAAAGCCTTCATACACACATGAGAAGGAGAAGGGTGGCTCCATCAGCTGACTTTCGTATCTCTTGATAGGAAAATAAAAAGAAATTTCTATGTAATTTAAGGCTGGATAAATTAAAATTTTCACTGAATGACTAATGATATCTATTATTAAATTGTCTCGAACATCAAAACATGACTCGTTGCACCACAGGTGTTGGAGTGCTAAAAGCTAGGCCTCTCACTCCTAACTTCATCGCTCACGACTAATTTTGGGTATAAAGTATAGCGCAGTTTTCTTAATTTCGGTATTTTACACGAGTTTTAGTTTATTTTTTGGTATATTGGAAGGTTTATTTCGGGTAATTTGGTATCTTACTACCCCTCTGGCTGACCCTGTATACTCATGTCGCTATTCATAACAATCAGTATTTGGTTGGTCGCGGTAACATTTTTCGTGCTCTCGTTTGGCTTTTGTATCTTTACTTGAGGTTAAGTCAAGCGCCAGTATAAATTGTAACTGAGTAGGAAGGCTAGCAAAAGCTTAAAATAATCGGTATATTGCTGCCTTCTATATCAGTTGTTGTTTGTACACTAGACGTGATGGAGACGAAAAAGCATTGAGAGAAATGATGGGCTCCTGCAGGTGTACATGATACTTAGAATAAAAATTAAGGTTATATTGATAACACATCGGTCGTCAGTCCAGTTAGTAAAAGTACCATTTTGAAGGGCAAAAATATTGGCTTCAAAAATTAGGAATGCTCGTTTCTAAGAAGATGAACTGGGCATTAAATACATGCCTTAACTTTTGTATTCTGCCTAACACAGGAGTCATGCAAGGAATAGCAAAAATTCACCTCATGAGCACATAATATTTTGCAAAAAAAGTAACCATTGTACTTTGTACTATACACCAGAAGGGATGTTGATTAACGTAGAACGGGGAATGGGAAAAAAAGTTCCTCCATGTAAATTCCACGCAAAAAAAACTTAGGTACTACCGGAAGAGGCTGTAGGATGAAAGCCAGGAGAAATGAAATGACCTTGAAGTTATACAAAAGCAATACTGCACTGTACAAGATCTTTATCAACGAACCATTACCGCAGTGTACAGTTTCATTTAAGTGTTGATTTATATGAACAAGAATCCGAGTGGCCGCTGAGTGGTCGCTTACGAGGAAAAGTCCAGTTGGGTAGCTAATCCCAAAAGTGGTAACGGTCGCTTGAGGGAGTGGTTTCTTACGAGAGCTTTTCATTACAAAGTTTTTAAGTCACAGTTCAAACGGGGTTCACAAATTTGGTCGTAACTAGAGCTCGTCGCTTGTGAACCGATAGTGGTCGCAAGGAGAGCTTCCGCCTTCGACTATATTTGTATCAGAATTAACATGCCCGTTATATAGCTATAAGAAACGAGTGTTGTTGTTAGTGGTGAAGTTATCATTTTACATCTTTATAAACAAAATAAATAAGTCCTCAAATGACAGACAACAAAATTACCGCAGCCTACACAGTTTGATGAGTTTGCCGACCGTTAATTAAGACTTCTTTTACTGCTGAAAACTCATTAAAATCGTCTATTAGTTAATTTCAACAGGCTCATTAAAGTTCGGTGTCAGCTCGAAGCACTTGTTTGTTTTTGCTAAACCCTGACTACAGCTTTTAAGAACAAAATAAAACTCATCTCTTTTGTTTTTGTTTGAAACACGGATCTTGATAATTGGGGTGTATATATAAATGCAAAATTTGCAATAAATTTACACTACAGTTAAAAGAAAAATTTAGTCGTAAAGTCACTTTGTATATTCTACTGTGATAATTACAGACGAATTTAGAAATAAAATAACGGCGTCAAAGCACTTGCACTGAGATGGCAATGAAGTTTTCCTGCGTTTCCCCTTTACCCTAATTTAGTGCTAATTGTTTATAACATGTTGATAGGCTTAACCATACGAATGGCCAGTACGTAGCGCATGTAAACCTGATCATGATTCCAATGAAGACGTCTTAGAAAAATGGTAAAGGGGAAATGAAAAAAGAAAAAGCCAAATAGGAATTGATTAGGCCTGCTAATAAATCTAGAAAGGAGTTAGAAAGGGAGCATTTATTTGCTGCATAGACATCTTGGGGGCATAGAAACGAAGACAGTTCGCGTGTGTTGAAAATAAATTCACCATATCGTCTTTAACGGTAAGGCCTAATTTAATTTCGATTTGTTTTTTGCATTTTTAATTTCAGTTCTTTTTAGCTGATTTAACTATGACAACGCTATTGCAATTAATTAGGTGTATATACAGTATATCGCTTAATTTCTGGGAAGGAGTGATGGCTCAAGCTTATAGTAAACTTTAAAAAATCTTTCGAGTTATCGGAATTTCTTTCAAATTACTGCGATGTCAAGTTGCCATTGCGCCGCAAACATAAGACCTAAAAAGTTATTTAAATCATCTGTGGGTTTAAGTTTCCTGTGACATAACACCTGGCTCATCATAGTTCGGTCAGTTAGATTGAAAAAGTACCGAGACAAATTTGCTCGACCTTTCTTGGCCCTGTGAGCTTTCTTTTACGTTTTCATAGTGAAATTGTTTTTGCACGTTTATGACCCTATGAATTACTTCTGATCATTATTTATTAACACGCGACGAATTACTTTATGTAGCCCGTTTAGGTAAATAGTCTTGACTGTAGAGATGTCGACATGATATCAGCAACCCAAATTAAAATAGTACGTATAAATAAAACTCTCACTTGCAGGTCATTGCGCCGATGAGGAAAATGGCCCTGAAAAATTTTACTGAAGACGAAAACCATAAAACCATCCAAGAATTGTTCTGCTCGGCTGAATTTGTCCGAGGTGTAAAGAGCGAGCATATATTCCTTTCATCTCTAAATATTTTTCTTTCCTTCACTGCATTTCTGGGGAACACTCTGATCCTAGTTGCCCTACACAAGGAAACTTCACTTCATCCGCCGTCCAAACTCCTGTATCGTAACCTAGCGATAATATAACTGATCTCTGTGTTGGTATCATTGTGGAGCCTCTGTTTGTGACTTATTGGACTTCTGTTGTGAAGGAAAGATGGGATATTTCCTATTACGCAGAGTTGGCATCAAGTTTCTCAGGTTTAACTTTGTGTGCAGTGTCTTTATTAACATGGACTGCAATAAGCGTGGACAAACTTCTCGCCTTGTTGCTGGGGCTTAGATACAGACAAATTGTAACTTTTAGAAGAACATTTATAATTGTGATTGGTTTTTGGATTTTGTCCATCGTCGGTGCATCTACTTTCTTTTTGAATCTTCGTATAGGTTCATGGTATCTATGCATAGGTATAGCTATTTGTCTGGTCACCTCAATCTTCGCTTACGCAAAAGTTTTCGTTACTCTGCGTCATAACCAAATTCATGTTTAGAGCCATGTTGCTCAAGGACAACCGAGCCAAGCAATTCCACTGAACAGAGCTCGATACAGAAAGGCAGTGTACAGTGCACTGTGGGTGCAAGGAACATTGGTTATTTGTTATCTGCCGTATGTTATAGTAGTACCTTTGACAGCTCATAGTGGGTTGTCTTCATCCCTTTACCGTGCTTTGCAATATACGACTACTTTAGTGTATTTGAACTGATCATTAAACCCGTTGTTGTACTGCTGGAAGATCAGAGAAGTGAGGCAAGCTGTAAAAGAAACATTAAGGCAACTTTTCTGTCGATCGAGTTAGCGGTTTTCTACGCTTTCCATCTGTTGATTCCTACTCTGATATTTTGCAGTTAACTGTAATGTATTGTCATTGTATTGTAAGCTTACTTTAAGAAACAAGGCATATCGACTGTTTTCTCAAGGGAAACTTATATTGTTCCTGCTGGTTTAAAGATGTTATGGTTGTTATTTAGTGGCATGAAGTGTAAATGGTCTTACGAATAAACAGGTAACAAAGAAACAAATAGGATGGAATAGGATGTTGATTTATATTTAGCAATACAACAACTTTGCACGTTCATCACGTTTTTTTGTACATATTTCTTTGCCGTCGTTGCACGACTACGACGTGAAAGTTACTTATTTCACTTTTTTGGAGGACGTGAACACAAGAAAATGACTTTCTTTTTGTTTTCCTGAATTTCGATACAATACAGTGTTTAATAAGAATTCACCTCCAGAGAAAATTACCAACATTTGACGAATTGAACGAGATGGAGTAAGTGCGACCAATTGACTTAAGAGTAGATGGGCGGGTTTTATCAACAGAGGCGAATGTAAAATTTCTCATAATACTTCTGTACCGTTTTGAATATGTCCAGAGGCCGGCTTTTCATCGAATTTCCCAGCTTTCGATTCCCGTAAAATTCGTCGGAGGACATTGTTCTCCGTTACACTGAGCAGGAAGAAGTCATGTCCAGTAGGTCCTAGCCTGTGTACAGCCGACCCCTTCCCTCTTTTAAAAAACAAATCTCTCTCTCTAGGGGAGGGGCGTCTGTACTCAGGCTATACTTTCTAGTAGGCCCAAACAGAACTCAAGTGTGTTAAGGTTTGGATTTTTTATTATAGAAGACCCCCAGCAAAGTTTTAAGATATCAAGCTTGCAGCTCGTAAGAATAAGTTTGTTTCAGTCGTGGAATTGAGAAAAATTAACATTTGACATGTTCCTTCCAATTGGGTACATTTGTATATTAAAAATTCGAAACTCTTCGAATGTCAAAATGGCCTTAAGACCGTTCTCAACACGTTTCCGCCTTTTGAAACGGAATTCATTCTATGCCTTATTAGTTATTAGTACATTTGTTAAGTCACGTGACCTGTTTTACTTAACTGACGGTTTCCGATAGCACATGGACATGATTAAAAGGCGGCATTCTAAAGCCCTTACTAGGAGCCATAGTAAAACGATAAAATAAGGCGAATACAAATTGACTAAGTACTCCCCATTTTCAGTGACAAGTTTTGACCGTTACAAGGCAAAATGAGTCACGTGACTGAGACTTGAAAAGCTCATAAAATGAATGTAAACGTGGAAAGGAACCTGTTTGCCAAGTTTCACAAAGATGATAGGAATGTTTCTCCTTGAAATCAAAATCCACCGAATTCGTGGTTGAGTCAAAGCCTTAATACACAAGAGAAGGAGAAGGGTGGCTCCATCAACTGACTTTCATATCTCTTGATAGGAAAATAAATAAAGTTGGATAAATTAAAATTTTCACTGAATGAATAATGAGATCTATTGATTGTCTCGAACATCAAAACATGGCTCGTTGCACCACAGGTGTTGGAGTGCTAAAAGCTATGCCTCGTACTCCTGACTTTATCGCTTACGACTAATTTTGGGTATAAAGTATACAGTAGTTTTCTTAATTTTGGTATTTTACTCGAGTTTTAGTTTATTTTTTGGTATATTGGAAGGTTTATTTCGGGTAATTTGGTATCTTACTACCCTTCTGGCCAACCCTGTATACTCATGTCGCTATTCATAACAATCAATATTCGGTTGGTCGCACTCTCATTTTTCGTGCTCTCGTTTGGCTTTTGTATCTTTACTTGAGGTTAAGTCAAGCGCCAGTATAAATTGTAACTGAGTAGTAAGGCTAGCAAAAGCTTAAAATAATCGGTTTATTGCTGCCTTCTTCAACAGTTGTTGTTTATTCACTAGACGTGATGGAGACGAAAAAGCATTGAGAGAAATGACAGGTGTCCATGATACTGGGTAAGCACCAAGGTTATATTAATAACACATCGGTCGTCAGTCCAGCTGGTAAAAGTACCATTTTGAAGGGCAAAAATATTGGCTTCAAAAATTAGGAATGCTCGTATCTAAGAAGATGAACTGGGCATTAAATACATGCCTTAACTTTTGTATTCTGCCTAACACAGGTGTCATGCAAGCGATAGCAAAAATTCACCTCATGAGCACATAATATTTTGCAACAAAAGCAACTATTATACTTTGTACTATACACAATAAGGGATGTTGATTAACGCAGAACAGGGAACGGGAAAAAAGTCTGATCCATGTAAATTCCACGCAAAAAAAACTTGCGTACTACCGGAAGAGGCTGTAGGATGAAAGCCAGGAGAAAAACCCTAGAAAAAAAACATGCAAATAGAACCAAAAAAATTACATGCAACGCAAGAAATCTCCCAGCCCCACCTCCACTCCTGCCCTTGCTTCGCCTATGGCGATTTTGATCAGTAATTTGCGTGTTTTTTAAGGCAATAATTATCATTTTTCCCGCTAAAACTATCGTTCAGTTTCTATGAAATCTCATCCTTCGCGAAGGACTCAAACAGTCTCTATTTTTCAGCCATCCGACACTCAGTTGTTTATAGACTAAGCTCAATAAAAAGAAGTCCGTTTGCTAATAATGGCCAGTTCCCTAACCAGAGGAGGGAGCCTTGTAAGGAGAATTCGTATAATGATAATACAGTGTGTACTACCAGGAGCCATTATCGGGTACCCTGTCGTCTTGCCTAAGCTCCCTTATTTGGGGAGCTTAAGTAACGACGACAGCAACGAGAACGGCAAAAAAGTAATTAATAGGCTTAGATTACGAAAACAACGACTTTGCATGTACACTGTACGTGCAGAGTTGTTGTCACCCTCTCTTGAACATTTCTTTGCCTTCGCTGTACGAGTACGGGTACGAGAGCTTCAGAAACTCATTAATAATTCATAAGAAAAAAAGGCGGGTAAGAGGTCGCTACGAAATGACCTTGAAGTTACAACTTTTTCGAGAAGGGTTGTCGGAAAAAGTGCACGCGACAAACCCGAAAGGCATTGTGGTGGTTTTGAGTTCACTGTTCTTCAGAGAAATTTGAAAGAATTGGCAGGAAAGGCCATGAAAATGTGTTTGCAACTGCTAACGGAAAGCAACAAAAGTAGGATCGACAGCTACAGTTGTCAGGAACAGTATATCGATCATATCCCATATTACCTTTCGGGATTGTCGCGTGCACATCTTTTCCGACAACCTTTCTCGAAATAGCTGTATACAACTGCCATACTGCACTGTGGAAGATCTTTGTCAATGAACCATTACCGCAGTGTACAGTTTCATTTAAGTGTTGTATTATATGAATAAGACTCTGAGTGGTTGCTGAGTGACCGCTTACGAGGAAAGGTCTAGTTGAGCACCTAATCCCAAAAGTGGTCATGATCGCTTGCGAGAGTGGTCGCTTACGAGAGCTTCTCATTACGAAGTTTTTAAGTCACAGCTCAAATCTGAGCATCCCACGCAGACGTTCTTAGGGGTTCGTCACGCGTTCCTGCCAGACAAACCCCTAAGAAAGTCTACGTGGCAGGCTAAGTTCAAACGGGATTTCAGAAAGTTGGTCGTAACTAGAGCTGGTCGCTTGTGAAACGAGAGTGGTCGCAAGGAGAGCTTCAACTGATTTGTATCAGAATTAACATATCCGTCATATAGCCATAAGAAACGTTTGTTGTTGTTAGTGGTGAAGTTATCATTTTACATCTTTATAAACAACATAAATAGCAGACAAATAACAGACTTTCATTACTACTGAAAACTCTTTAAAATCGTTAGTGAGTTAGTTTCAACAGGCTCATTAAAGTTCAGTGTCAGCTCGAAACACTTCCTTCTTTTTGCTAAACCCTGACTACAGCTTTTAAGAACAAAATAAAACTCATCTCTTTTGTTTTTGTTTAAAACACGGATCGTGATAATTTCAGGAGAATTAGCAAATAAAATAACTGCGTCAAAGCACTTGCACTGAGATGGTCATGACGTTTTCGTGCGATTTCCCTTTTCCCTAATTGAGTCCATGGATAATAGAAAGACTTTCTATTATCCATCTTGAGTCCTAATTGTTGTAAACATGTGGATATCTTTTTTCAGCCATCTTAACCATACGCGTGGTCACGTAGCGCATACACCTGATTGCAATGATGATGTCTTAGAAAAATGGCAGCCTAGTCCCAAGGCGTTCTCTCTTGCCCCGTTGTCTGCGCGAAGTCTGGGAAAGAGTGGGCGAGATTTCTCGGCGTGTATCTCTCGGTGACGTCATAGCTCACGGTAGAGTCCAGGATTGACCGAGCTGAGAACGCCTAGGGACTAGGCTGGAAACATGGTAAAGGAGAGATGAAAATAGAAAAAGCCAATTATAGGCGTTTTGGGGGCACATAAGCGAAGACAGTGCGCCTATGTTGAAAATATATTCACCATATATGGTGGTTTAACGGTAATCCTAATTAAATAAATTTGCTTTTTGCATTTTTAATTTCAGTTCCTTTTAGCTGATTTAACTATGACAACGCTATTGCAATTAGGTGTATATATATATATCGCTTAATTTCTGGATAGTAAACTTTAAAAAATCTTGAGTTCTTGGAATTTCCTTCAAATTACTGCGATGTCAAGTTACCAATGCGCCGCCAACATAAGACATAAAAACTTATTAAAATCATCCGTGAGTTTAAGTTTCACCTGTGAGACAACTTTAGTCGACAAATTAACTTGTATAGCCCGTTTAAGCAAATAGTCGTGACTGTAGAGATGTCGAAATGATATCAGCTTTCAAGCAAATTCAATAACATAGCTAGAAAATTCGCCTAATCAAATTCAATATTCGAGCGTGTTCGTATTCCTATTGAGCACGCTGGTGACGTCTATAAACTATTCGTAATTCCTTGAGTTGTTGTGAGCTTAGCAATCTTGAGTCTTGCATCCATGACTCAGCAGTACACGATGAAGCGTTTACCGTGTGTTTTAAAAGGAAATTTAAGAGAAAACGTTTAAATTTGTTAACGAAAGAAAAGAGGTGAGTGTTGTTGTTGTCATCTCGGAGTCCGCGAGTCCGCAATTTTTCGGTGAATTAATAGTTTTCCGGCACCTAAATATGGATTTTACAATCATTTTAGAGTACACTTTCTCTCTCTCTCTCAAAAATATAGTCACATAAACATTGACGCGTACGTATATACTGCTTTGAGCGCGGGCTACAATTATACTTTTAAAAGTTAACTGCTGCATTGATCGCTTTGATAATGTTATAAAACAATTAGTTTATGCTTCAGCAGTGCGTATGTCGAGACTTGGGAAGTTCGGAGAGCACTCAAAAGGCTAGAGTTACTCTCGGCTGCGCCTCGAGCTACTCTTACGCCTCTTTAATTTTGCGCTCTCCAAACTTCCCGCGAGCTCAATATCTCGACATACGCACGCTGACGCATGAACTAAAAATTAAAATTCAGCAAAAGATAAAATAATAAGAAACACGTACCTCAAAAAAGTGAAAGAAAAAGTTAAGTACGAAGAAGATTCGTCTTAAGTTTTTAAGCACAAAACTCCGCTGAACTAAATACTCTTATTATTATTATTATTATTTTCATTTTCTTTGATGGGAACAACGCACTTCTTGAAGCGTGCGGCCTTTTCCTTTAATTGATAAAGTTAAGAAAATCTTGAATTGGCCCACTGAAACGAAAAAAAGTCGAAAATATGAAAAATAGCTAGACACGAGAGAGCAGAAAGAAAATGAATCTTATCAGTATTCGGTTGGTCGCGCTCTCATTTTTCGTGCTCTCGTTTGGCTTTTGTATCTTTACTTGAGGTTAAGTCTAGCCCCAGTATAAATTGTAGTAAGAGTAGTAAGACTAGCAAAAGCTTAAAATAATCGGTATATTGCTGCCCTCTACATCAGTCGTTGTCAGTATACACCGGACGTGATGGAAACGAAAAAGCATTGAGAGAAACGACAGGTGTCCATACTGGGTAAGAACCAAGCCAGTTATATTGATAACACATCGATCATCAGTCCAGTTTGGTAAAAGTACCATATTGAACGGCAAAAATATTGCCTTTCCAAAAATTAGGAATGCTCGGTTATCTAAGAAGATGACCTGGGCATTAAATACATGCCTTAACTTTTTTATTCTGCTTAACACAGTTGTCATGCAAGCGATAGCAAAAATTCACCTCATGAGCACATAATATTTTGCAAAAAAAGCAACCATTGTGCTTTGTAATATACGCCAGAAGGAATGTTAATTAAAGAACGGGGGAACAGGAAAAAAAGTCTATCCATGTAAATTCCACGCGAAAAAAACTTGCTTACTACCAGAGGAGGCTGTAGAACGCAAGCCAGGGGAAAAACCCTGGGAAAGAAAACATGCAAATAGAACCCAAAAAAAACAACAAATTACATGCTACGCAAAAACTCTCGCAACACCCCCCCCCCTCCCCTCCTGTCCTTGCTTCGCCGATGGCGATTTTAATCAGTAATTTGCGTGTTTTTAAAGCAATAATCATCATTTTTCCCGCTAAAACTGTCGTTCAGTTTCTATGACAGCTCATCCTTCGCGAAGGACTCAATCAGTCTCTATTTTTCAGCCATCCGACACTCAGTTGTTTAAAGACTAAGCTCAACAAAAAGAAATCCGTTTCCTTATAATGGCTAGTTCCCTAGCTAACCAGGGGAAGGAGCTTTGTAAGAAGAATTCGTATAATGATTATACGGTGCCAGTCAGTTCCTTTTAGCTGACTAACCATGACAACGCTATTGCAAGTAGGTGTAAATATATCGCTTAACTTCTGGGAAGGAGTGATGGGTCAAGTTTTTAGTAAACTTTATTAAAAAACCTTGAGTTATTAGCCTGAATTTCATCCGATTACTTCCAGTTGTTATTAGTCTTATTACTCCCTCGAGAGGAGAAAACGACTCGAAGCAATCGGATGAATTTCAGGCCAGAGTTATCGGAAAT
The DNA here is from genome assembly GCF_958299795.1 of Porites lutea. Classification (NCBI taxonomy): domain Eukaryota; kingdom Metazoa; phylum Cnidaria; class Anthozoa; order Scleractinia; family Poritidae; genus Porites; species Porites lutea. The sequence goes on along the minus strand of NC_133206.1, from coordinate 29,046,657 downwards.
TCCTTCAAATTAAAGGTGATGGTTGAGGTGATATTCAATTATTAGTAGAAAAATATTGTTGCCATAGTGAATATCTTTATTTTATACCCAAGCATTGTTAGTTATGGGCTTTCGTTCACTTTAACGAAACGGGTGTCCTTATGGATATTGCTATTTTGCTTTAGTAAGGGATGAGCTGTTGGAAGGAAATCTAGGGAAAAGAAAACTAAAAATACGAATAACAAGAATCTATGTGTCGTGAATTTTTAACATGAAAAGCGATCAGGTGTTTAAAACTAGGGACGCTCGTTTAAAAAAAGACATAAGCTATAATCAAAACTATTCTAAAGAAAATTTTTCTTAGTTGCAAGTTAGAGTGGATATCTTTATTTTAGACCTAATTATTATTGATAGTTATAGGGCTCACTCAATCGAAACTCATCTCAACCGACCCGAAAATTATAAACAAACAGTTTGACATGTTTGGACTGCAAGTAAACTCTATGCAAACGTCTGTCAAAGCTGGCCGCGCACGATCTGCAATATTAAAGGCCCTTGCCAAGTTTCTTTTTCCAGCCATCTGAATGCGGTTCTTAATAACTCACATGTATTACGCTCTGCTAGGAAAATTCTGATGACTCAAGCATATTTGCATGCAGCTTAATGTGTTGAATTGACCGAATTACTGGAACTTACAGCAATGTTAATGAATAAAACGTCATCCTTGTTGCACCGACAACATATTAAGACCTAAAAAGTAATTAAAATGGCCCGGTTTCACCTGGCTCATTATAGTTCGACTTAATGTTTGTTTGAAAAACTAGACAACTTTGCTGAATCCTTTTTCCTCGTCTGGTACGACTAAAAACAGAATTAAATTTTTTCCTCAAAGTTTTGTGTAAAAAGTTGATAAAAATTGAAACAAGAAGAATGTACAAAAGTCATTATCTCACATCCATAACAGACAACAAAATTACCATACCCACACAGTTTGATGTGTTTACCTACTGTTTTTAACTTCCTTTACTACTGAAAACTCATTAAAATCGTCAGTGACTTAGTTTCAACAGGCTCATTAAAGTTTGGTGTCAGCTTGAAACACTTCATTGTTTTTGCTAAACCCTGACTACAACTTTTAAGAACAAAATAAAACTCATCTCTTTTGATTCTGTTTGAAACACGGATCGTGATAATTGCAGGACGGTGTGAAAATTACAGAAGAATTCGCAAATAAAATAACCCCGTCAAAGCACTTGCACTGAGATGGTCTAATTGTTGTAAACATGTGGATATCTTTTTCCAGCCATCTTAACCATACGCGTGGTCAGTGAGTACGTAGCGCATCTACACTGATTGCAATGAAGATGTCTTAGAAAAATGGTAAAGGAGAAATAAAAATAGAAAAAGCCAAATAGGCGTTTTGGGGGCATAGAAGCGAAGACAGCACGCGTATGTTGAAAATAAATTCACCATATAGTGGTTTAACGGTAAGCCTAATTAATTTCGATTTGTATTTCCATTTTTAATTTCAGTTCCTTTTAGCTGATTTAACTATGACAACGTTATAGCGATTAGGTGTATATACAGTATATCGCTTAATTTTTGGGAAGGAGTGATAGCTGAAGCTTATAGTAAACTTTAAAAAATCTTGAGTTATGGGAATTTCCTTCAAATTGCTGCAATGTCAAGTTGCCAATGCACCGCCAACATAAGACCTAAAAAGTTATTAAAATCATGCGTCAGTTTAAGTTTCACCTGTGACATAACACCTGGCTAATCATAGTTCGGTCAACTAGATACAAGAAGTACCGAGACAACTTTGCTCAACTTTTCTTGGCCCTGTGTGCTTTCTTTACGTTTAGTTAAGAGTTTTTGCACGTTTATGACAATAAATTCCCTCTGATCATTAATACGCGACAAAACGTATATAGCCCGTTTAGGTAAGTAGTCTTGACTGTAGAGATGTCGAAATGATATCAGCTTTCACCCAAAGTTAAATAGCATATTTAAATAAAACTCTCACTTGCAGGTCATTGCGCCGAAGTGGAAAATGGCCCTGAAAAATTTTACTGAAGACGAAAACCATAAAACTGTCCAAGAACTGTTCTGCTCAGCTGAATTTGTCAGAGGTGTGGAGAGCGAGCTTATATTCCTTTCAGCTCTAAATATCTTTTTTTCCGTCACTGCATTTCTGGGGAACACTCTGATCCTAGTTGCTCTGCACAAGGAAACTTCACTTCATCCGCCGTCCAAACTTCTGTATCGTAACCTAGCGATAACTGATCTCTGTGTTGGTATCATTGTGGAGCCTCTGTTTGTGACTTACTTAACATCTGTTGTGAAAGAAGGATGGGATATTTGCTCTTACGTACGCCGGGCAGTAGGTTACTCTGGTTTTTTTTTGTGTTCAGTGTCTTTACTAACATCTGCTGCAATAAGCGTGGACAGACTTCTCGCCTTGTTGCTGGGGCTCAGATACAGACAAGTTGTAACTTTTAGAAGAACATGTATAACTGTGACTGGTTTTTGGATTTTGTCCATCGTCTGTGCATCTACTCTCTTTTTTAATCGTCGTATAACTTCATGGTTTCTATACATAGTTTCAGCTTTGTGTCTAGTCACCTCAATCTTCGCTTACGCAAAAGTTTTCGTTACTCTGCGTCATAACCAAATTCATGTTCAGAACCATGTTGCTCAAGGACAACCGAGCCAAGCAATTCCACTGAACATAGCTCGATACAGAAAGGCATTGTACAGTGCACTGTGGGTGCAGGGAACATTGGTTATTTGTTATCTTCCAAATACTATAGCGGTCTTTTTGACACCTCAGACAGGGATGCCTTTATCGATGTACCTTGCCAGGGAATTAGCAGCTAGCATGGTTCTCTTAAACTCGTCATTAAACCCGTTGCTGTACTGCTGGAAGATCAGAGAAGTAAGGCAAGCTGTAAAAGAAACATTAACGCAACTCTGCTGTTGATCGAGTTAGATTTCTGGGCTTTCCAGCTCTCTCTAGCCATCTCTTAATTCATGCTTGAATCCTCGTTGACATTAACTGTAAATATATTGTACTGCAAGCATATTTTATGAAAGCATGTCACCTATTTTTTAGGGGCGAGTATAGTTATTTATAAATATTCCTGGTCTAGAAATCCAAAGATGTTATCTTTATTATTTAGTGGCATGAAGTGTAAACAACATACAAGAATAAAGAACTAATAAAGAAATAGAGTTTAAGGGCTTCATTCTTCTTCTTCTTCTTCTTCTTCTTCTTCTTCTTCTTCTTCTTCTTCTTCTTGTTCTTGTTCTTGTTCTTGTTCTTGTTCTTGTTCTTGTTCTTGTTCTTCTTCCTGTTCTTCTTCTTCTTCTTGTTCTTCTTCTTCTTGTTCTTCTTGTTCTTGTTCTTGTTCTTGTTCTTGTTCTTGTTCTTGTTCTTGTTCTTGTTCTTCTTGTTCTTCTTGTTCTTCTTCTTCTTCTTGTTCTTCTTGTTCTTCTTCTTCTTGTTCTTGTTCTTGTTCTTGTTCTTCTTCTTGTTCTTGTTCTTGTTCTTGTTCTTGTTCTTGTTCTTCTTGTTCTTGTTCTTGTTCTTGTTCTTGTTCTTGTTCTTGTTCTTGTTCTTGTTCTTGTTCTTGTTCTTGTTCTTGTTCTTGTTGTTGTTGTTGTTCTTGTTCTTCTTGTTCTTGTTCTTCTTGTTCTTGTTCTTCTTCTTGTTCTTCTTCTTCTTCTTCTTCTTGTTCTAATCTTCTTCTTTTTCTTCTTGTTCTTCTTGTTCTTCTTCTTCTTGTTCTTGTTCTTCTTGTTCTTCTTGTTCTTGTTCTTCTTGTTCTTGTTCTTGTTCTTGTTCTTGTTCTTCTTCTTCTTCTTCTTCTTCTTCTTCTTCTTCTTCTTCTGCTTCTGCTTCTGCTTCTCCTTCTCCTTCTCCTCCTCCTTATCTAACTTGAATAACTTGTTACTCGATACAAAGCCTGTCAAACCAGTTGAACCACTTAAAAGTGGTACATGACCTTATCTTAATGAGATTCCCCGCATTTTGTTTATGAGATAAAAGGCTTTATATGATGTCATCAGCGTTAATGTTTTCAATAATGAGATTTCATTTCAAAAAAACTGAAACTCTTAATTTCATCTCCACTAAATTTCTATCAGTTCTTTCTTTGTGTAAACTCAGAATAAGTAACATTAGCATGCAAATGAAAGATGTTAAAAGCGCATCGACGTTTAAAGCCAGCACTTTCTGAGCTTTCAAAATATTAACATAAATAAAATTGCCTCTCTGATACTGCTAAAAGCATGTCTTTAATGATGAACACATCCCACGGGTTGCCTTCCCCAGAGCCCCGCAAGGTTATTGGATTGCCTAGTCCCCAGGCTCTTTAGTCCGCGGGCTAACGTAAACGAAACGCATAGCAAGAAGGCCTGGGACGTAAGCAATTCAATTTCTGTTGTACACGCATTTGTTGTGTATAAGATGTGGCAAAATAGTTGTTGTAGTAAACTACTGTGGGTATTGACCACACAATAACATTTTGCATTTTGCCAAGTAAAACAGGTCACAAAAGAAAATTTGTAGCATGTGTCAGAGGGCATTCGTTTTTGTTTTACGAAAAAATGTTTCCTTTTGGCGTAAAAGAAAATCCACACGACCACATTTAAATGTTTTGAAAAAAAAAAGTTCTACCATCGTACTAGGTAATAAACCCGAAAGACCTAGCTTTATTATTTATTTAGGGGTACAAGAACTTTAATCGGTAAGTACTAACTGTTACTGAGTAATGGAAGGCAAACGGCCACGAAGGAAAGCCGGATCTTGGTTTAAGATCAGAATCGGTAATGAGAATAAAACCTAAAAGTAAATGTAAGCTGGCAGCCAAAAGATAGGGTATTATTTAATTGCCCGATATTTTGGTTAGACAATACTATCCTTCGTCTGGAGCTGCAAAAAGCAATAATAAATTGTTGTAAATAAGCGGTTAATAAAACAACAACGATCAGTCGATATTTAGCTTCCTCCGTGAGTTGTCGGCAGAAAAGAAAAGAAAGTCATAAAGTAGGAATAACAAGAATCTGTGTGTCGGGAATTTTATTTACTGGGCTAAAAACGTATATCAACATAAAAAAACTGTCAGCAGGTGTTTAAAATGGTTGGGGCCGCTTTGTTAAAAGAAGACAAATTGAGGTGATAATCAAAATTAGTAGAAAAATATTGTTGCCATAGTGAATATCTTTATTTTATACCCAAGCATTATTGATGGTTATGGTGTTTCGTTCACTTCAACGAAACGTGTTCATATTGCTATTTTGCTTTAGTAATGGGTGAGCTGTTGGCAGGAAAGTTTAGGAAAAGAAAATTAAAAATACGAATAACAAGAATCTATATGTGTCGTGAATTTTTATATACTGGGCTATAAAACATATATTAGAATAAAAAGTAGTCAGGTGTTTAAAATGATTAGGGGCGCTCGTTTAAAAAAAGACATGAACTATAATCAAAACTATTCTAAAAAACATTTTTCTTAGTTGCACTGCAAGTTAGAGTGGATATCTTTATTTTATACCTGATTCATATTTATGGGGCTCACTCAATCGAAACCTATCTCAACCGACCCGAAAATTATAAACAGACCAGTTTGACATGCTTGGACTGTTAAGACTTCCTTTCTACAAGTAAACTCTATGCAAACGTCTGTCAAAGCTGGCCGCGCACGATTAGCAACTGAATTTAATTGATTAAAAATTAAAGGCCCTTGCCAAGTTTCTTTTCAGTCCAGCCATCTGAATTCGGTTCTTAAAAACTCACATGTATTACGCTCTGCTAGGAAAATTCTGATGACTCAAACATACTTGCATGCAGCTTAATGTGTTGAATTTGCCGAATTATTGGAACTTGCAGCAATTAGTAATGAAGAAAACGTGATACAGACTTGTAAGTCGGTTCCACCTGGCTCATTATAGTTCGACTTAATGTTTGTTTGAAAAACTAGGCAACTTTGCTGAATCCTTTTTCCTCGTCTGGTACGACTAAAAACATAATTAAATTTTTTCCTCAAAGTTTTGTGGAAAAAGGTGATAAAAATTGAAACAAGAAGAATTTGCAAAGGTCATCATCTCACATCCATAACAGAAAACAAAATTACCGCAGCCCACACAGTTTGATGTGTTTACCTACTGTTTTTAACTTCCTTTACTACTGAAAACTCATCAAAATCGTCAGTGTTAAAGTTCGGTGTCAGCTTGAAACACTTTATTGTTTTTGCTAAACCCTGACTACAACTTTTAAGAACAAAATAAAACTCATCTCTTTTGTTTTTGTTTAAAACACGGATCGTGATAATTACGGGACGGTGTGAAAATTACAGAAGAATTAGCAAATCATAACCGCGTCAAAGCATTTGCACTGAGATGGTTATGACGTTTTCGTGCGATTTCCCTTTACCCTAATTGAGTCCTAATTGTTGTAAACATGTGGATATCTTTTTCCAGCCATCTTAACTTACGCGTGGTCAGTACGTAGCGCATCTACACTGATTGCAATGAAGATGTCTTAGAAAAATGGTAAAGGAGAAATAAAAATAGAAAAAGCCAAATAGGCGTTTTGGGGGCATAGAAGTGAAGACAGCACGCGTATGTTGAAAATAAATTCACCATATAGTGGTTTAACGGTAAACCTAATTAATTTCGATTTGCATTTGCATTTTTAATTTCAATTCCTTTTAGCTGATTTAACTATGACAAGGTTATAGCAGTTAGGTATATATACAGTATATCGCTTAATTTTTGGGAAGGAGTGATGGATCAAGCTTATAGTAAACTTTAAAAAATCTTGAGTTATGGGAATTTCCTTCAAATTGCTGCAATGTCAAGTTGCCAATGCACCGCCAACATAAGACCTAAAAAGTTATTAAAATCATCCATGAGTTTAAGTTTCACCAGTGACATAACACCTGGCTCATTTCGGTCAGCTAGATAGAAGAAATACCGAGACAACTTTGCTCGACCTTTCTTGGCCCTGTGAGCTTTCTTTTACGTTTAGTTAATAGTTTTTGCTCATTTATGACCATAAATTACCTCTGATCATTAATACCCGACAAAACGTATATTGCCCGTTTAGGTAAATAGTCTTGACTTTACAGATGTCAAAATGATATCAGCTTTCACCCACAGTTAAAATAGTATATTTAAATAAAACTCTCATTTGCAGGTCATTGCGCCGAAGAGGGAAATGGCCCTGAAAAATTTTTCTAAAGACGAAAACCATAAAACTGTCCAAGAACTGTTCTGCGAGGCTGAATTTGTCAGAGGTGTAGAGAGCGAGCTTATATTCCTTTCAGCTCTAAATATTTTTCTTTCCGTCACTGCATTTCTGGGGAACACTCTAATCCTAGTTGCTCTGCACAAGGAAACTTCACTTCATCCGCCGTCCAAACTCCTGTATCGTAACCTAGCGATAACTGATCTCTGTGTTGGTATCATCGTGGAGCCTTTGTTTGTGAGTTATTGGACATCTGTTGTGAAGGAAAGATGGGATATTTGCTATTACGCAGAGTTAGCAGCAAGTTTCTCAGGTTTAACTTTGTGTGTAGTGTCTTTATTAACATTGACTGCAATAAGCGTGGACAGACTTCTCGCCTTTTTGCTGGGGCTCAGATACAGACAAGTTGTAACTTATAGAAGAACATGTATGACTGTGACTGGTTTTTGGATTTTGTGCATCGTCGGTGCATCTACTCTCTTTTGGAATCGTCTTAAAACTTCCTGGTTTCAATACAAAGTTGCAGCTTTGTGTCTAGTCACCACAACCGTCGCTTACACTAAAGTTTTCTGTACTCTGCGTCATAACCAAATTCATGTTCAGAACCATGTTGCTCAAGGACAAACGAGCCAAGCAATTCCCGCACTGAACATAGCTCGATACCGAAAGGTAGTGTACAGTGCACTGTGGGTGCAGGGAACATTGGTTATTTGTTATCTGCCGTATGTTACAGTAGTAGCTTTGTAACCTCAGAGAGTGATGTCTTCATATCCATTTACCATGCTCAGCAATTTACGACTACTTTAGTGTATTTAAACTCATCATTAAACCCGTTTTTGTACTGTTGGAAGATCAGAGAAGTAAGGCAAGCTGTAAAAGTAACATTAAGGCAACTTTTCTGTCGATCGAGTTAGCGGTTTTCTACGCTTTCCATCTGTTGATTCCTGCTCTGATATTTTGCAGTTAACTGTAATGTATTGTATTGTAAGCTTATTTTAAGAAACTAGGCATATCAACTGTTTTTTCAAGAGAATCTTATATTATTCCTGCTGGTTTGAAGATGTTATGGTTGTTATTTAGTGGGATGAAGTGTAAATGACCTTACGAATAAATAGGTAACAAAGAAACAAATAGGATGGAATAGGATGTCAATATGTTTAATATATTTAGCAATACAACAACTTTGCACGTTCATCGCGTTTTTTTGTACATATTTCTTTGCCGTCGTTGCACGACTACGACGTGAAAGTTACTTATTTCACTTTTTTGGAGGACGTGAACACAAGAAAATGACTTTCTTTTTGTTTTCCTGAATTTCGATACAATACAGTGTTTAAGAATTCACCTCCAGAAAAATTTACCAACATTTGACGAATTGAACGAGATGGAATAAGTGCGTCAATTGACTAAAGAGTAGATGGGCTGGTTTCATCAACAGAGGCGAATATAAAATTTCTCATAGTACTTCTGTACCGTTTTGAATATGTCCAGAGGCGGGCTTTTCATCGAATTTCCCAGCTTTAGATGCCCGTAAAATTCGTCGGAGGACATTGTTCTCCGTTACACTGAGCAGGAAGATGTGATGTCCAGTAGGTCCTAGCCTGTGTACAGCCGACCCCTCCTCTCTTTTAAAAAAACAAATCTATCTCTCCCTATTTTTTCTAGGGGAGGTGCGTCTGTACTCAGGCTATACTTTCTAGTAGGCCCAAACAGAACTGTAGTGTGTCAAGGTTTGGATTTTTTATTATAGAGGACCCCCAGCAAAGTTTTAAGATATCACGCTTGCAGCTCGTAAGAATAAGTTTGTTTCAGTCGTGGAACTGAGAAAAATTAACATTTGACGTGTTCCTTCCTATGGGGTACATTTGTATATTAAAAATTCGAAACTCTTCGAATGTCAAAATGGCCTTAAGACCGATCTCAACACGTTTCCGCCTTTTTAAGCGGAATTCATTCCATGCCTTATCAGTTATTAGTATATTTGTTAAGTCACGTGACCCGTTTTACTTAATTGCCGTTTTTCGACAGCACATGGACATTATTAAAAGGCGGCATTCTAAAGCCCTTACTAGGAGCCATAGAGAAACGATAAAATAAGGCGAATACAGTTTGATATAAGTATTCCCCATTTTCAGTGACGAGTTTTGACCGTTGTAAGGCAGAAGTGAGTCACGTGACTGAGAATTAGAATAGAAAAGCTCATAAAATGAATATAAACATGGAAAGGAACCTGTTTGCCAAGTTTCACAAAGATGATAGGAATGTTTCTCCTTAAAATGAAAATCCACCGAATTCGTGGTTGAGTCAAAGCCTTATTACATATGAGAAGGAGTAGGGTGGCTCCATCAACTGACTGTGTAATTTAAAGTTGGATAAATTAAAATTTTCACTGAATGACTGATGAGCTCTATTAATTGTCTCGAACCCCAAAACATGGCTCGTTGCACCACAGGTGTAACTTCATCGCTCACAACTAATTTTGGGTATAAAGTATAGCGTAGTTTTCTTAATTTTGGTATTTTACACGAGTTTTAGTTTATTTTTTGGTATATACTGGAAGGTTTATTTCGGGTAATTTGGTATCTTACTACCCCTCCGGCCGACCCTGTATACTCATATCGCTATTCAGAACAATCAGTATTCGGTTGTTGGCGCTGTCATTTTTCGTGTTCTCGTTTGGCTTTTGTATCTTTACTTGAGGTTACGTCTAGCGCCAGTATAAATTGTTACTGAGTTGTAAGGCCAGCAAAAGCTTAAAATAATCGGTATATTGCTGCCCTCTACATCAGTTGTTGTTTATACACCATATGTGATGGAGACGAAAAATCATCGAGAGAAATGACAGGTGTCCATGATACTGGGTAAGAATTAAGGTTATATTAATAACTCATCGGTCGTCAGTCCAGTTGGTAAAAGTACCATTTTGAAGGGCAAAATATTGGCTTCAAAAATTAGGAATGCTCGTATCTAAGAAGATGAACTGGTCATTAAATACGTGCCTTAACTTTTGTATTCTTCCTAACACAGGTGTCAAGCAAGCGATAGCAAAAATTCACCTCATGAGCACATAATATTTTGCAACAAAAGCAACCATTGTGCTTTGTACTATACACCAGAAGGGATGTTAATTATTAACGTAGAACGGGGAATGGTAAAAAAAGTCTATCCATGTAAATTCCACGCAAAAAAAAACTTGCGTACTGCCGGAAGAGGCTGTAGGATGAAAGCCAGGCGAAAAACCCCAGAAAAAAAAAAGACATGCAAATAGAACCAAAAAAAATTACATGCTAGGCAAGAACTCTCCCAACCTCACCTCTCCTCCTGCCCTTGCTTTGCCGATGGCGATTTTAATCAGTAATTTGCGTGTTTTTAAAGCAATAGTCATCATTTTTCCCGCTAAAACTATCGTTCAGTTTCTATGAAATCTCATCCTTCGCGAAGGACTCAAACAGTCTCTATTTTTCAGCCTTCCGACACTCAGTTGTTTATAGACTAAGCTCAATAAAAAGAAGTCCGTTTGCTAATAATGGCCAGTTCCCTAACCAGAGGAAGGAGCCTTGTAAGGAGAATTCGTATAATGATAATCTAGTGCGTACTACCAGGAGCCACTGATTTTTGGGTAGACTTGCTACAAGTATGAAATCCGTAAATGAAATCCGACAAAGGACTTTTGGAAAGTCTAATTTTTGGGTACCCTGTCATCTTGCCTAAGCTCCCTTATTTGGGGAGCTAAAGTAACGACGACAGCAACGAGAACGGCAAATAAGTAATTAATAGGCTTAGATTACGAAAACAACAACTTTGCACGTACACTGTACGTTCAAAGTTGTTGTCACCCTTTTTTGAACATTTCTTTGCCTTCGCTGCGCGAGTACGACGTAAAACTTGCTAATTTCACATTTTTTAGAGAACATTTGGTCTTTCCCCGAACTTAGAGAAAAAAATCCACTCCAGAAAAATTCGCTGTTTAGACAATTGACAAATTGAACGAGATAGAACAAGAGCGATGGACTAGAAACGTACAGCGCGAATGCATTCTTTAATTTTCAACGATGTCTTCGCCGTCGTGTTTACCTATGAACATCATCGTAAATATTGAATACAGTCGAAGCTTTTGTAAGCGACCGCATGGTAAAACAAAAGAGGGTGGTGGATTACGAGAGCTTCAGAAACTCATTAATAATTCATAAATAAAAAAAGGCGGGCTAAGTGGTCTCGGCTACGAAATGACCTTGAAGCTATACAAAAGCAATACTGCACTGTACAAGATCTTTATCAACGAACCATTACCGCAGTGTACAGTTACATTTAAGTGTTGATTTATATAAATAAGAATCTGAGTGGCCGCTGAGTGATTGCTTACGAGGAAAGGTCTAGCTGGGTAGCTAATCCCAAAAGTGGTCACAGTCGCTTGCGCGAGTGGTTTCTTACGAGAGCTCTTCATTACAAAGTCATAGTTCAAACGGGGTTCATAAAGTTGGTTGTAACTAGAGCTCGTCACTTGTGAACCGATTGTGGTCGCAAGAAGAGCTTCCGCCTTCGACTGTATTTGTATGACAATTAACATGCCCGTTATATGGCTATAAGAAACGAGTGTTGTTGTTAGTGGTGAAGTAGACTGTTCACAGCCCCCTATTTTTCCGTGATATCGTCGAGACATTACCATTAATGGAGGCCATCTTGATTTTCAAATGTACCTAGGGAGCGGGCGTTGGGGATTATAGCTCTAGGGGGAGGGGGGCGAGAAAAATATTTTTCTCGCTTCCTCTCAAACCGCCCCCTGCCCCCTCAGTAGTTTTGACACTCATGCAAGATGGCAGCCAGTAACGCAAAGCGCTCGATCTCGACGATCTTATGGGAGAATAGCAGGGGCACCCAACGAGAATATAGTTCAAAACCACTTAAACATAGCATTTTTGAACGTATTTTAGTATTTAAACGGTAGATATAGGCATATTTTTATCCCCTAAAAATTTTTTATCTGTTCGGATTTCCTAGCTGAAAGTCTAGTGATCCGAAAATTATAGGGATCAAAACTTACCTTTTCGAAAATTTCAGCCAGAAAAAAGGCTCCCGAAAATTCTAGGTGGCCTTTTTAGGCGAAAAATCCGTTAAAAATGGTCAATTATACCATTTTTTAGATGCTCTAAAATCCTAGAAGAGGCAGACAAGCAAGAAATTTTGGAAAAAATGTTCCGAAAATTGTAGATCTCAAATCGGCTTCTGAACAGATATTTTCCGAAAATTGTCGTTGGGTGCCCCTGGAATAGGGGACTGTGAACAGTCTAGTAGTGAAGTTATCATTTTACATCTTTATAAACAACATAAATAACAGACAACAAAATTACCGCAGCACACACAGTTTGGTGCGTTAACCGACTGTTAACACTTCCTTTACACTGAAAACTCATTAAAATCGTCAGTTGGTTAATTTCAACAGGCTCATTTAAGTTCAGTGTCAGCTTGAAGATATTGTCTTTGCTAAACCCTGACTACAACTTTTAAGAACAAAATAAAACTCATCTCTTTTGTTTTTGTTTAAAACACAGATCGTGATATTTACAGGCGTGATAATTACAGAAGAATTAGCAAATATAATAACAGCGTCAAAGCGCTTGCACTGAGATGGTCATGACGTTTTCGTGCGATTTCCCTTTAGTGTACCCTAATTGATGGTTTTCACAGTGACGTCATCAAATTGCAAAGTCAAAAAAGCGAGGTTCTACGAATTCTTATTTACACTAGGTTGAAGATAAATAGAAAATAACTCTTTGTACAAGATTCCAGCCCCGAAGCATGTTTCATTCCGAAAATACAGCAAATTGAACTTAATTTTCCGAGTTTTCACAGTGCGTGACATCAAAATAGGAATGCTGTCTCATTGAAAAAAGTCTCTCCTCTTGATTTTCTTGATTTTGATAATCATGTCGTTTTCCCTACCCTAATTGAGTCCTAATTGTTGTAAACATGTGGATATCTTTTTCCAGCCATATTAACTTCACGCGTGGTCACGTAGCGCGTATACACCTAATTGCAATAACGTTGTCTTAGAAAAATGGTAAAGTGGAAATGAAAATAGAAAAAGCCAAATAGGAATTAATTAGGCCTGCTAATAAATCTACAAAGGAGTTAGTAAAAGCGGAGCATTTATTTGCTGCATAGGCGTTTTGGGGGCATTAAGAAGCGAAGGCAGCACGTGTGCGTTGTTTGAAAATATATCCACCACATAGTGGTTTAATGGTATATAATTTCGATTTGTTTTTTGCATTTTTAATTTCTGTTCCTTTTAGCTGATTCAACTATGACAACGCAATTGCAATTAATTAGGTGTATATATATCGTTCAATTTCTGGGAAGGAGTGATGACTCAAGCTTATATAAAGTTTAAAAAATCTTGAGTTATGGGAATTTCCTTCAAATTGCTGCAATGTCAAGTTGCCAATGCGCCGCCAACATAAGACCTAAAAAGTTATTAAAATCATCCGTGAGTTTAAGTTTCACCTGTGACATATAACACCTGGCTCATCATAGTTAGGTCAGGTAGATTGAAGAAGTACCGACGGAGACAACTTTGCTCGACCTTTCTTGGCCCTGTGAGCTTTTTTCTTTTACGTTTAGTTAATAGTTTTTGCACGTTTATGACTCTATACCTCTGTGCCGAGTTGTTCGAAAGCGATTAGCGCTTAATCCGGGGTTACGTTTATGAATAACCCGGTTTCTTTTTCTTGTGTTCAAAAGCATTTTCTCAGCTAATTTTCTCTGTTATTTTTAGAGCTTCCAATCGTCAACGTGTAGACAAAAAGAATTAAAACCGAAATGCTTTTTAAGCTTTCAAATCTGAATTCAAATCACTGGGTTATCTTAAGGTGGCTCGATATAGTTTTTCAAGGTCAATACCTCCCAAGTTTGAGCGTAAGCTACGTCGCCATAAGCAAAGATTTGGAAAAATTGACACCACAGTTGTATTAGATAAAGATGAAGATTTGTTATGATCAGGGTTGCAATGACATCGGAGTTGTCATAGCAACGAAATGACGCCATTACCTATTTTACTTGCAACAGTATTTCTCGGCACTGGGAACTGTTCTTCCAAAATCGTTTACTGGAGCTTTTTCCTACAATAGCCGCCTCGATGTTAGTGAAGTTTAAGCGAAATCTGTAAGAGCGTTATCGAGATATTTTCGGAAGAAGTTTTTATGGTTAGAAATACGGTAAAAAAATGGACAATCTTGATGTTCGACTGTTATCTGTACTAAACGAAGCGCTTTTGACATGCAATTTCACCTCATAGTAGTGTCAATCTTTTTAAAAACGTGTGTGAAAGATCATGGAGATACCTCCAGCCGATTGCTAGAAAGAAGGATTTGATTAGTATGTATCAAGGCGCTCTTTTTAGCAGTAATGTAAACATTTCGGTCTACTTTAACAAATTAGCGAATAATTTTTAAACCGCTCGATAAATTTTTTAAAAAATTTAAGAATCTTGAGACTAACCGTCCTTTTATATGACCTCTTCGTTTCAAGATTAGCTTGAAGATATTGTGTTTTGCTAAACCCTGACTACAACTTTTAAGAACAAAATAAAACTCATCTCTTTTGTTTTTGTTTGAAACAGGGATCGTGATATTTACAGGCGTGATAATTACAGAAGAATTAGCAAATAAAATAACCGCGTCAAAGCGCTTGCACTGAGATGGTCATGACGTTTTCTTGCGTTTTCCCTTTAGTGTACCCTAATTGATGGTTTTCACAGTGAGGTCATCAAATTGCAAAGTCAAAAAAGCGAGGTTCTATGAATTCTTATTTACACTAGGTTGAAGATAAATAGAAAAGAAATCTTTGTACAAGATTCCAGCCCCGATGTTTCTTTTCGAAAATACAGCAGTTTGAACTTCCGAGTTTTCACAGTGCGTGAAACCAAAATAGGAATGCTGTGTCATTGCAAAAAGTCTCTCGTCTTGATTTTCTTGATTTTGATGGTCATGTCGTTTTCGTGCGTTTTCCCTTTACCCTAATGGAGTCCTAATTATTGTAAACACGTAGATATCTTTTTCCAGCCATATTAACTTCACGCCTGGTCACGTAGCGCATATACACCTAATTGCGATAATGTCTTAGAAAAATGGTAAAGGGGAAATGAAAAAAGAAAAAGCCAAATAGGAATTAATTGGGCCTGCATGCTAATAAATCTAGAAAAGAGTCAGAAAGAGAGCATTTATTTGCTGCATAGGCGTTTTAGGGGCATAGAAGCGAAGACAGTACGCTTATGTTGAAAATAAATTCACGATAGAGTGGTTTAATGGTTAAAGCCTAATTTATTTCGATTTGTTTTTTGCATTTTTAATTTCAGTTCCTTGTAGCTGATTTAACAATGACAACGCAATTGCAATTAATTAGGTGTATATATGTCGCTTAATTTCTGAGAAGGAGTGATGACTCAGCCTTATATAAACTTTAAAAAGTCTTACGTTATTGGAATTTCCTTCAAATTACTGCGATGTCAAGTTGCCAATGCGCCGCCAACATAAGACCTAAAAAGTTATTTAAATTATCCGTGAGCTTAAGTTTCACTTGTGACATAACACCTGGCTCCGGCATAGTTCGGTCAGTTAGATTGAAGAAATACCGAGACAACTTTGCTCGACCTTTCTTGGTCCTGTGAGCTTTTTTCTTTTACGTTTAGTTAACTGATAGTTTTTGCACGTTTATGACTCTATAATTTACTTCTGATCATCATTTATTAATACGCGACAAATTAACGTATATAACCAGTTTAATTTAGGTAAATAGTTTTGACTGTAAAGATGTCGAAATCATATCAGCTTTCACCCAAATTCAAATTGTATATATAAATAAAACTCTCACTTGCAGGCCATTGCGCAGAAGAGGAAAATGGCCCTGGAAAATTTTACTGAAGGCGAAAACCATAAAACTGTCCAAGAACTGTACTGCTCGGCTAAATTTGTCAGAGGTGTAGAGAGCGAGCTTATATTCCTTTCAGCTCTAAATATCTTTTTTTCCGTCACTGCATTTCTGGGGAACACTCTGATCCTAGTTGCTCTGCACAAGGAAACTTCACTTCAGCCGCCGTCCAAACTCCTGTATCGTAACCTAGCGATAACTGATCTCTGTGTTGGTATCATTATAGAGCCTTTAACTGTGACTTATTTTACTTCTGTTGTGAAAGAAAGATGGGATATTTGCTATTACGCATATTGGGCAGGAAATTACTCAAGTTTTATTTTGTGTGTAGTGTCTCTATTAACACTGACTGCAATAAGCGTGGACAGACTTCTCACCTTGTTGCTGGGGCTCAGATACAGGCAAGTTGTAACTCATAGAAGAACATGTATAACTGTGACTGGTTTTTGGATTTTGTCCATCGTCAGTGCATCTACTATCTTTTTGAATCGTCGTATAACTTCATGGTGTCTATACATAGTTTCAGCTTTGTGTCTAGTCACCACAATCATCGCTTACACAAAACTTTTCTGTACTCTACGTCGTAATCAAATTCATGTTCAGAACCATGTTGTTCAAGGACAACCGAGCCAAGCAATTCCATGGAACATAGCTCGATACAGAAAGGCAGTCTACAGTGCACTGTGGGTACAGGGAACATTGGCTATTTGTTATCTTCCATTTTCTATAGTGTTCGTTTTGGCACCACGGAGAGGGATGCCTTTATCGATCTACCTTGCCTGGAATTTCACAACTAGCATGGTTTTCTTTAACTCGTCATTAAACCCCTTGCTGTACTGTTGGAAGATCAGAGAAGTAAGGCAAGCTGTAAAAGAAACATTAAGGCAACTCTTCTGTCGATCGAGTTAGTTGTTTACGGTTTCCATCCGTTGATTCGTGCTATATTTAAAACTTGCTTCCAAGCTGAAATTTACTGAATTTAACGCAGTTAACTGTTAATGTACTGTATGTATTGTAAGCTTATTTTAAGAAAAAAGGCATATCAGCTGTTTTTTCAAGTGAAACGTATTATATTCCTGCTGGTTTAAACATGCTATAGTTCAGTTATTTTGTGGCATGAAGTGTAAACGGCCTTACCAATAAATAGATAGCTAAGAAACAAATAGGATGTCAATATGTTTATATTAGCAACACAAAAACTTTGCTCGTTCATCACGCTTTTTTGTACTGTACATTTCTTTGCCGTCGCTGCACGACTACGACGTGAAAGTGCATCATTTCACTTTTTTGGAGGGCGTGAACACAAGGAAACGACTTCTTCTTTCTTTTCCTGAATTTCGATACAGTGTTTAAGAATTCACCTCCAGAAAAAATTGCCAACATTTGAAGAATTGAACGAGCTGGAATAAGTGCGACCAATTGACTACAGACGGGCGGGTTTTATCAACAGAGGCGAATATAAACTTTCTCATAATTCTTCCCCGCGCCATACCCTTTGTTGCCATTCAGTATAATGAGTATTCGGTTGGTCGCGCTCTCATTTTTCGTGCTGTCGTTTGGCTTTCGTATCTTTACGTGAGGAAAAATTTACACGACAGAAAACATGTTGAGCAAAAAGAAAAAGAATACAAAGCAGGAAGACCAACCATCCCCACCCTGTCACTTTTCCCGCGAAACCATCATTCAGTTTCCATGACAACTTTTCCTTCCCAAAGGACGCTTGGGATTGCAAAATTTTTCACTGTCATGGCGTTCTCTCCTCGGTCGAGAACAACTTTTGGGTTACCTCAAAGAAACGATCGTCCCTCAGAGCTTGCGTTTGATTTAAACAGCTTCGTTCGCCAAGCTCCGTACGATGAGCGAGATAAACCAATAAACACAGCTCAACACAGACTATGGCTGGACATGTCTCACCTCGACACGTCGACGATGCAACAAATCGATGACAAATACAACAGCAACATGTGGAAAAATTTCAAGTTTGTTCGCCCTAGGCACAGTGCCAACTACGGGAAACAAAGCTCCCCTGAAGCTTCTAGAGGCTTGATCGCGGAAATCTATCCATTAACATTGCCCAAGCCCTCGAGCATCGGCGAAAATACCTATCACAAATTCCTACAGGAAACGAAATTACCTAAAAACAAACACAAAATCGTCGGATGGCAGAAACAAGGAAAGGGGCATTTTCAGTCAAGGACTTTAAAAGTGAAGAGCGAATGCAGGGCTCCTCCAATTGATTGGGAGGGTAATATACTGCCTCCAACAAATTACAAGAGATACCCGAGACCTGAAAGTGATTTTTCTAACAATGATTGGCAATATTTATACCCATCCTACAGTTCACCAGCTCCTAGTAAAATGCAGTACACATTGCCAAACTCGCCGTATTCTCGACAAGGAACACCGTGGCGTTATGGACTACGTGTTAGAAGACCTATACTCGAATAAAATTAATGCACTCTATGTGGTGACAAAACGTTTGGATGGGTTCCGAGGCGAAGATTGCTTTCCAATGCACAGATTCGTCAGTATTAGCCCCGATGCTGGTGTGATGTAGTGAGACCTATGGCTGCTTAGTATCAACAAGTGGGTAATGTTAATACCCCAGCAAAAGGATCAAAGACACAGTACCTTTACAAGCAATTGTACACATGCACATGGTATGAGAGTTATCAGGCAAAGCATAGGGTTACCCTGGTGTTAGGCTAACCAATGTTATTAGGTAACACTCGGAAAGTCTTTCACTTCGGGGTTGAAAAAGGAAAGAGAGCTTGCAATATCTGCATTGAAAAAGTCGATGGAAAATGCTGATTGGTGGAGATGACATTAGTAATGATGTCATTAACCTTGGCACATGATTGGTGGAAACTTGACAGCTCAGTCAATGGGGAGCCACAGGGGAATTGGAGATGGAATTCAAATTCCAGGAACATAGTCGCAAGCTCTCCCTCCTTTTCCCACCCTGCCACCTGAGCACCTGGAAGAGCTTGCTCACAGGCTAAGAAGTGGCAAAAGTCAATTATTAGACAAAAAATAGCACCTTATGTGGTCATGATGTGATTGTACACTTGACTGAACAGAAACCTTTTGTGCGATAAAATATAGCGTCTTCATGGTTGCCACAAAGATGGGTTGGTATGATGACAGCAGAGGTACTTATCTACCCTCCATGTTGATACTTCGGTCATTATGAATGCCAAAGACAAACATTAATTTGCAGAAAATGGTGGTCAAAATGAAGATGATGATGATTATAATGGCAAAGATGGCAATCATGATGATGAGGTTAAAGTTGACAGTGAAAATCAAAAGTTATTATGGTACGTGGTGGGGAGCCCAACGGTACTAACCTATTTATACCAGTGTGCCCAGCATTTGAGGTGATGCTACATGGAACGATTCACAACGATGATTTTTAGTGCAACACACCATCCAATGTTTGAATAATGTTGTAACCATTTGAAACTCGGCAATGTCACAATAATGTTGTTGCAATGCTGTGTTGCACTAAAAATCGTTGTTGCGAATTATCTCGTGTACCATCACCTTATCAGTGTTTTGCTAACATCCTTGTCACCCATGGGTAATCTCATGTGTTGCTAGAGCACTAAGGATTTTTAGAATGAGACTAATAGTGAACTAGATTTGGGAAAAAATAGGAAAAAAAGTTTTATAAGACCAGCTTTTTTGGAACGACTAGTTACCTTCCCATGTTATGCTAAAGGAAATATGGCTAACAATGATGATTGTACAATGTATAAAGTATTTCTAGATAATGGTACTAAGTAATTTCTTAGAATTGTACAGTAAACTGAAGAACATGTATTGTTTTGTACAACAACTTTTATTTTCAATCTTCCTTTGTGATACTATGACATTGTATCCAGACTACTTACCATTAATAGTAAAAGTGTATAATATTATTTAAATGACATTATCATTAAAGAAAGCATTTGAATAGAACATTTCTTGTCATGAACTTACTCAGTGTCTTGCAAACTAAACAAAACTATACACCTTGATACCATACTTGTATACTGCAAAGTTGGTTTTGGCAAGAGTTTATCTATCATTTCAGCATTTTTAAAGCCAATTCTGTTCTGGTATGGTGTGTAGTTCATTTGCATACCAAAGATAGTCTTAAAAGATGTAAAACGTCAGACAGCTAAATATTTCTTATTATAATAATGCGTTCTATCTCAAACTTTCTCTGTCAAGTCTAGACACAACCTCCCACCCCCATGCCGGGATCTTTGCCTGACTCTGGCCCGAGCAGCAATGAAGGAGACTAAATATATTTTTCAATATAAAGTCAATAATGTTTTTCAAAATACAAAGAAATCAGACTCCAAAATGGTCTTTGATAGCTTCAACCAGATCAGCCTTTTTGGTCCCACACTTAATACCAGCTTGCTTGACAAATTCTTTTAACACTGGAACTGTGAGCTTGGAAAGCTGTAAAGAAAAAAGCAGAAGAAACAGTATTTGCGCTGGACATGACTGTGCCCACAAAAAATAACAAAAGAATCTCGTGGGCTTCATAACCATTCCATTCTATGTATATGTGTTACAGGTCAAAATTAAATTTAGGACGTTACATTTTTTTTGATTCTCCCTTAGCCCTAATAATGAACTAGGGCTAGGAGACAAAGGACATTGAGAATCGACTGAGGTTAAAAAATTTTAACCTGAATTTCATTTTTACCTGTACATGATTTAATAAAAAAGCTATGGATAAATGTATATTAAAAACATATTGCTCTCTTGACAAATAAATACTTGAGTTAAGTTGTCAGTAATAATTTGGCTCAAAGAGACTGGCTGAACACTGCCACTTACCCGGCCTTTCTGTGCTTCTTCTCTCATATCAATTTCCACATCATCCCCTGGCTTGCTTCTTTTGGCTGCAGCTCCTCCTCCTTCAGCCTAAAACAAAGATGACATCATGAAAATTAATTATTTTTTTTAAGCATAATTCTCACAAAGTGTTACGGGGCTGTGTAGCATTAAATGGTCCAGGATTAGTTTACTAGTCCCAACCTCTTTTGAATACGGTAACTGACCTAATAAATGCCCGCTTCCCAATAAACGCCTCTTATCTAATAAACGCCCCCTCTATGCCGTTAAAATTGTATTGGATGCCCCTCTTTTAGTATCTAACAAATGCCGTCTATCAGAATTACTCCAGTGTACAAGGAATAATAGAAAAAAGAAGCAAAATCATTCAATTCATTTAGTTTCTTGCTTTATTAACAAGGCTATGCATATTTCATTTTGTTCAATGTCAAGTTTTAAGTAAGAATAGACTAACGATGGCAACACAATAACCCTGAACAAGGATTCTGACATTGATGTTGGGATTTGAAAGAGTCATATGGATCTCTGGACGGCCAAGCCGTATCAATTGATGGAGTGGATATTCCACTATTTTTAAACTCTCTTGACATTTTCACAGAAACCATATTAGTTTTGTTGAGCTTGTTACAGTTATGAGAATGAATGCCTCTCTCTTATAAACTCCTCCTATGTATTAAACCCCCCGCTTGGACCTCTAAAATTAAATAGACGATGCCCCAGGGGTTTATTAGGTCATTTAAGATGAGCTGAATATTTAGACAATATTTTTTCTTTGTTAACTGCAACATCCACAACACAAGAAAAATTCATGCTGGTCAGCCCTAATTTTCCCATGAACTACACTTCATTTACATGCTTGAGGTCCTTCCTTCCTTAAGTGTTCTCTTTATCAAGCCAAAAGTTATCCTAGAGCAACAACAACAACAACATATAAAACCCCTTCAATATTTTTTTATACCTTTCTTTTTGCAGCAGGTTTTCCAGCAGGATTATAATCATCAGGAAACACTACTTCCTTGAAATCCTTGATAGCCTCACCAGCCTTACGATCGATTGCTTCCATTTTTGGCTCTGCGATGAGAATAACAATTTATCATTAAAATTATTTATTTCAAGTCCCTAATTTTTCAAGAATTGATTTGGGACGTATAGTATAACTAGTGTAAGTTTTCTTTGTCATTGCCCCCCCAAAAGAAAAATCAAGTCAACAGGGACCATGGGATGATTTTTGCCAGTAAGAGTACATGCCATAAAGATAAAAATAAATAAATAAACAGAAGGTAGGAAATATAAATTATCTATTGACTGTTATCAAAAGAGATCGTCCCCGAATCTTACTTTAGGGTATATAAGGATGCTGCACTTTTCTGGGTACATGACTGATCTGCACATTCGAGTTGGTACAAGATTCCTTTCATAACAACAAGAGGAGGCTGCAACAATAATATCGTTACCTGTGTAATCAATGACTTCTTCTGGTTCATCTCTGTCTAAAGCCAAAGCTTCAAGGTTCTTGAAGTGTTTTTGAAGAGCTACCAGAAGAGAAGAATAATAAGAGACAGTGTAAAACAGAGAAGACTATCAGGAACAACACAATTTTATTTGTCATTAAGTAATACAAAAAAACTTAAAACTTGTTAGTTGTAACAATTTAATAATTATATATGTACATTGCATGTAACTTACAAGGATTTTCAAACTGAGAACTGCTAAATCCAAGGGTGAGTTTCTTGATGACTTCTTTGGCTTTACTGATCTGTTCTGATGTGGCTGCATGTACATTGTAAAAAATATTACAATAAATTTAAAAGATATGAATTAATAATAAAATAATTTTAATCCTGCAGGCATGAGAAGAGTCCATATCTAAAAAAGGGGATGGCATGGATCAAGTTTGAGAATCTTAAATCCAAACAAACAAAAACTACACATTTTCACAGCCAGTGCATTAGTACTATAGTATTGGAATGTGAGGATAACTTAACTTGCACCTGAATTCAGAAGCATTTGCTGTATTTAAACTCGATCCCACTATTAAAAAATGTACAGCATTAATCAATGATAGCTAGTGGCCCAGAAGCTTGTGTCTATATTAGACTCTTGGGGGTGGTGCAAGAAGTCACGTGAGAGCCGCACATGAAAGGAGATGCGAGCAACAACTACCATGTCTACATTGTACTTTGAGCATCTGGGCAGCCTCGCCATCAATTGGCTCGACCAATTGGTTTACAATACAGTGGAACCTGGATATAACAAAACTCTAGATACATAATTATGTGTAACAAAGTCCTCAGGATAACAAACAATATTCTTCACCCCAGCATGAGATAAAACAAAAAATATTATCATATTAGAACGTCAACAAAATGAAACCTCTTTACAGCAGTCATGCACATTTTTGCAGTCCCTATGGCCCTTTGTTATTTCAAGGGTTGATTGTAAGGATGGGGAATGGAGGGGAGGGGTTTAGGATTCTGTACAACATAATAAATTATTCTTTTGTGGTGTAGTTACCTTTAGGTGTCTCCTCATATTTCAGTCTCCTTAGGTCATCAGTAAATGGAAGAAAAATCAAATGGAATCCTGGTGGAGTAACTTGAATGTTGTGCTCTTCTAATTCTTCCTCCTTAATAAAAATAGCAAGAATTAAAATTTTACTTAAAATGTATTGTTGCAGAATCATTATACACAGTAATTTTAAATTTACAGGCTAAAAGTCTTTTTGTCCCATCAAGCTGAAGAGAAACATGGCACAAAGAGGTTATTTATCTACTGTCACACATCACATACCCCTAATTAATTACTACATCTGTTTAAAATAAGGTTTAAGTTCTAATAAGAAGGTTTAAAAAGGGGATCAAAGACAAATAATAAATAAATGCAAGTGTCAAACTAATGAGAATTTCAGGCACTGGGTGAAGAGGTCAAGGCAGCAAACTTGAAGTCAGAGGATCACTCCAGCTTCAACTCCTACTTGAAACATTCTCCCACAAAACACAGGCTGTATCGGATTAGCCAAGTCATACAACCATACATATATGTCACACATCCTTGTCTTGTACATTTGTAGCCCCTGGCATGGATTCAAGCAGCTGAGCAACATTGGAGAAAGCAAGTCTCTGGCACCTTAAACTATTAATCACGGTTTTAATTGACAGTTATAGAAGGAAAGGGGGGACCCTCTGGAAGTCTGGTCTGAAAAGGGTTAAAGTGCATTAGATACATATTAATTGCTTCCAAATTGTAACTTGCAGTTGTGTTTCGTTGTCCCTCTCTAGCCTACAGGAGGATAACAAATCATTAATAACTGTTATTTAATAATTATTAATAATAATCAAGTCAAGTTATTCACCTGTGGTAACAGAGCAACAAATCTTGGTGGGGAGCCACTCCTGGGTATGTATCGGCATATCGGCACCACGTCCCTTGCAAGACATCTTTTCAAAAGTGCTGAGAATAATGTGGTACTTCCAGTTACACTCTGTGAAACAAGTTTAAGACTGGCCTTTAAATCTCATTCAAATAACACCTCTATAGGCACTAATATACCCAAAAGAACACTCTCTGTGCTGCCATGCGTCTTTTAGTTATTTAATATTATTTTTTATTGTTTCTCAATCAGAGGCCATTTTCATAATTTCTGGGTGGACATATACATTATTTTATAGTATTTTTTTCACAGCTGAGAGAGTAATAATTAGAACATTAACCAGTTTCAAACTGATGAGTTCAAAAACGGTTCTTGGGGTGTATAAAACAAATTTCTTAATTTTCTTATAATATTTATTATGTTAAAATGTTTCTTTCCACATAAACTTAAAAACTAGTCAGCAAAATACCCCTTAAGGATGGGGCCTTATAGACACTGGAGATTTTATAAGATGTTGGGGGCTAAATAGAAGAGTGACTCTATTTTTTGGACTCCATTGAACTTAATCATGGCATTTTTTTACATAACATTTTAATTTGTTGGTTTCTTGTATTTTGAATTCTTCTACACTGTAGTGCACACCTTTTCACTGGGATAAAGGAACTGGGCTGGTCTGATATGAAAATAGTTCTTCAATGAAGACTTAGGTTTAAATCCCATCAACAAAAGACCTGAAAATGATAACAAAATAATATTAATAAAAAACCAACCAAAAACCAGGCTAAACATTTTCTGTTACTAACAATGAAAGCGGAAAGAAATATTATCAATTACAATTTAATGGGTCAATTTCAAGGGTTCAGGGGGGTTTGGACAGCCCTTTAATAAATACACTCATAGGAGAAAATAATCCTGACCCCAATGAGTACATTAATGTCGACACTAGCTGAAAAGACCAGTAAAGCCTTTTTTGGGAGATTTTATAGTTTTGCACCTCCCCTCCCCCCTACCCCCCGACCTTCCCCCCAACTCTCATCAGAAACTCCTTGATCTGCCCTTTACTGATTACTAGTTGCTTGTAATCACACAGGTCAAAAAACACAGCTCTAGCTTAATCTGCAAGAGCCAAGGAAGCAGTAAATAATTAATGGTATGAACCAGTCAGATTACAGTATTTTTGGTATTAACAGCCAGTGTATCATACCTGGATCACCAAATGTCTTCATAGCAGTAACTTCTTCTTTCTCAAAGATGACCTGAATTTGAAAAAAATAATAAATAATATTATAGTGGAATATCTCCTTTTGGGCACCTCTATTCAAGGGATAAGTCCATTCAGGGGACACACAATTTGGTCCCGGAAAAATTTCAGTCACATAATCTTTATATCTGTCGCCTTTACTGAAGGGACACCTTTCTTCAGGGGAAAGGGACACTTTTTCTGCAATCGGCGACAAAATTGTTGTAGGATGATTTTAGGGAACAAGAGAATCTACACTCCTCCCCCTCCCCTCCATTCAAAGTTGGTGTGTTCATTGTTTTCTACAGGTACAGTGTAACATAAACAGCAGCACATCATTGCATGGAGAGGATGGGGAGGACAAGCTTTAGTCGATAAAACGTCAAAAACCCCCTTTCAGTAAAGTGTCTCAGCTAATTTTGTCGTCGATTGTGGGTCCTAAAACCCAGGTTTAACCTCCATTCAGGGGACACCTTGGCACTCAAAACATGCCTGACAACAAGAAGGGTTGATAAGTTTAAAAGATTACACAGCCTGTCTCACATAAATCAATGAACTGACACTTGTGGGAATTCAACACACGTATTTGCCAATTATAGTTGTAGAACATCTAAGCTGCTTCAAATAATGACTGAAGCTGATTCCAAAGCAAAATAAAATTTAATTGTTATTTTTTTCTTTGTTGGTTAATCATTAACAAACCCCACCCCAATGTCTATTCAGGGGACACCTTCCTCAGTCCCAAGGGTGTCCCATCAATAACGGTTCCAATGTAGTATTGCTCTCAAAAATAAATGCCAAAATGTACATTAAGTCAAGAAGGTGTTCTATGCATTTCTTTTTTTAAATTTATACTGGTAAGCATTATACAGCCTTACTTTTTGTCCCCCAAACATCTGATAGAGCTGTATATCTGTTGGCATTAGCTCCCTTCCAGTATCCTATTAAAGATTCAAAATACAATAAAAGTAATATAAAGATTGTGAGACCCCAAAATTAAAATAAAAACTGCAGTTGCTAGACACAAAATTTAATAAAAGTATCTTTGCCTAACTTACAGGTCCAAAAGCGAAATGTATGAGTGTTACAAATTTTAAATTTTTAATGTCATGTTACTAAAATAATGTGTTATACAGTTGATCAATAAGTACTCACCACGCATATATACTTTGTGTGAGTTCTAATTTCCTCATTTGTGCGGCTGTCCAAATTTATGTGGCTGGATTTTTTTGCAGCTCCACAGAGGTTAAAACTGACCAGAAAACAAACATCCACAAAAATTAATTATGGGTAATGACCTAGCTACAGTTCTGTAAATAACATGTTGAAATTTTGTCCAATTATCACTGTGCATTTTAATTTTATGATGTTTTAAGCTACAATAATATATAATAGCGCAGAATTTGTCTGTCTTGCTAGGGCAAACATTGAGCGGGGCCCAGTTGTTCAAAGGCTGATTAGCACTTAACCCAGGTTTCCTTTTCTTATGTTCAAAAGTATTTTCTTGGATAATTTTCTCTGTTATTTTTAGGGCTTCCAATCATCAACCTGTAGACAAAAAGAATTAAAACTGAAACGCCTTTTAAGCTTTCAAATCTGAATTCAAATTGCGCACTAACCCTGGGTTATCTTAACCCAGCTTTGAACAACCCGGCCCAGGAAGTTAAAGTTCCATCAACTGGCAAACGTAGAATGCTTATTACTTACACAGAAACGCCAAGTTCAATCCCATCTCCCAGTGTCAAAGGAAATGTTGCCATGGGTCGTTTCTTGTGCTGCTTCCTCCTCACTCTGTTTTTGTAAAGAAAAGGCAACACAGTTTAATATTTTATTATTCAATGTAGCGGAAAGGACTTATATTATTGTACAATGTATCTTTCCAGGTTTTCAAGGTAGAATATCTGCACCATTGGTCTATATTGTTTTCTCATACAAGGAACTGCCTCACAAAATATTCAGAAGTGAATAAAAGACTATAAAACTAGTTACTGAAAAACAAGGATGGTTAAGTCAACAATCAATCATGTACCTCTACTTTAATATGATTTATTTTAGCTTAAGTTATAATGTTCTTATTTTTCTAGCTCATTTTATAATAAATCATTACAGCAAAATAATAGTTTCACTCCAAGGAGACTTCCAGATTATCCTTTCAAATAATATTCTTTATGTTTGTTATTAAAAGAAACGGAAAAATTTGACATGAGATTGAAACTTGCTTGGAGTGCCACTTTTAATACTCAATACCTAGAAAGTAGTTCTTCAAACTTCTCAGATGGATCAGGCAAAATCCCTTCTTCATCTTCATCCACTTGAATTAAATCCTGAAATGTGGAATGGCTAATGTGGAACAAACTTGTTTATACCGTAAAATAAAACAGCATGCACGAGTAAGACACCGAAGAAAACACTAAACTTTTGGTTGCCAATTGCCAACATGTTAACTTCATCGGACATTGTCGGTTAAATGATGGCAGACAGTATTAGCCATCATTAATTTAGTGTCTGTCTCTGAGACACTCAAACCAGTTTTTTTTGTTTTGATACTGACAAAAAAAGGTTTACAAGAATTCTGCACACTTAGATTCCTTCAAACCAAATAATAATCTTTGTCTGGGACCAGAGTCAATTATAATATTATTATTTACTATTATCGGTAGATTGAAATAGTATCTTGATCCAGTCATACTGAAACAAATACAAAAATCAAGCTGTTTTTCTGGCTGTTTTTCCAGGATCCAACTTATTTGTTTTTGGTAAAGGAAAAACTTTGATTTTTTATCATTGTTTCGATCCTAGAAAATTAAAATAACCTGTTTTGTTCTGTTTCAATAATAAAATTAATTATTACAATTATCAAAAATAATTTGTTTTGTATGTACAGTTTAAAAAATGAACAGGAGTGTATTAACAGGTTTCAAAACTAGAGGCGAAGTCAAGAGTTTTTAAACCTGATGATACACTCTTGAGTTTTTAGAACGGCTTCGGCTTCAGCTTCGGCTTCGGCTTCTTTTTAGAACGGCTTTTTAGATCAACTCAATCTTGCACTACTATTAAGATTGGGGGTTATTTTGGTCTAAAAAATTGGACGTAAAGTTTAGTTTATCAGATATAAAGACACTCGTTAAACATCAATTTCTTTTGTTTTTTCTTTATGACTTATTAATGAATTTTTGAATAATTGGGGAATAATGTACTTACCTGATAAAAGAGACTTGAGTCAAAGGAACCATCAGAAGGTTGAATATGCATCAGCTCAATTGCGATGCCAATCTCACTTAAATCCTGAAAAAGAAAAACGAAATTTAGATGAATATTATTTTTTCATTTATGGTACATGTGCATAAATAACATAATTTACAATGTGGCTAAAAGTAATCTAGGCAAGGTTAAACATGGGATATGCTGGCCAGTGGCCTCCACATCTAATCATATGCAAGACAGTCTTTGGGCATTTGCAGCCCTTCTCATAAATTTTACAGTACTTAAATTGTTAGACAATTTATTTTGCTCAAATTATCTTCCAATGCATTCATTTTAGCCATTTTGCCCCCCAGCCCTCCCTCCCTCCCTCTGGATGTGTCTTGGTAAGTATCAATGAAACTCTCCACTGAGGTTCTCAATGTGACAGTGCATAGTAAATGACACCCACAGGGTTTTCATGGTTACATTTTGCGCTCACCTGTGGCTCACTTAGTTTGTCGAGGCATGGCACCTTCCCCACACCCATCTTTAATTTTGGCAATGGGTTTAAATGTAAACAAATCATAATAATATTATTTTGCAGGTTGACAAAAATAGTGGGCAAGGGTCAGTTTTTGTCTTACATGTATTTATAGCCTAGCAAATTGTTACTGGGGGTGTCTTTGACTTGCTTTCCCTGACTTAAACAGTCTTAAATCAAACACACAATTGCCACCATGACCAAAAGCCCTGCTCATGATGATCTTAAAATAAATGACACCTACCCTAGACTTGGTCTTTGCTTGTCTCTGGAAGAAGGCAAAAAAATATGTTACATGTAATTCACCATTCTCAAGCTGGTTGTAACTAGCAACAGGCCAGGCCAGGCCCAGATTTAATTGAAATCAAAAGATATTAATTCTGTTATTTTAGTACAGAAAATGGGTAGTAATTATACCATTATTAAAAAAAATAATAATGATAATTCTTTGCAGCATCCAATAAAGTGCTACCCTCAAGCATTTAAGGCATGGGAAATTTAATAAGCACCATATTAATTTTACCCTTTCTAAATTCAAGTGAATACATTGTAAATTGTATTCTTACCTGAAGGCTGGGGTTATCAGCGTGTGGATTATCATTATTTGTGAACAACATGACTCGCTTGTGGCCAATTTTCTGAGAGCTACAATGTAACCATTTTGTACAAAAAAGGCGTAAATATAAGATACCTTTTCAATGAGTCAGCATTTTTTTAATGCTCCGCTAAATGCAGTGAGGTACAGGAATATGAAGCCAGGTGGAACATAACTGACCCCTTATGTTCTGACGCTTTATTCACTGTGAGTTTCCAGCAACTCTCCGGTCAAGATATCCATGTCTGTAAAAATCAGTGTGGCTTTTGACTCCTGTTGGTTCGTAGGTCAGTGCACTTATGCCACAGGATCCCCACCCAGGTATCGCATGACGTTGTTTCAGTAGCATATATTACTACTTTCCTACACTCCGCAGGGTGGATACTCATTCATTACAGAGTGGCTGCAAACATTACAGTGTATATACCAGTCTCCCATGATAGAAATGACTACACCTTGGCAAGAAGTAATCGAAACTTAGTCCAGGATTTTAACTTAAGCAAGTTACATGTATAAGTGACAAGCATCCACCTCAACTCTCAAGCCAGCAACACAATCATGTACTCTTTCTTTTTTACCCAAAACTGGGCATCTACAGCACACCTACACATCCACTTGGCTACAAACCTTACCTAGGATCTCTGGATCTATTAACAGTGGGATCTACTTTTTAAACTTCAGTGTGCTGAGCATTCTTTTTCAGGCACTCATAGTGCAGTACACAATAAAAACACTATTTCAAGAAGTCATACCTCTTGGCAAACATATTTGAGCATGTCCACAGAACATCATTCAGGGAAAATCCAGTGTTGTGTCCAAATTTGGTGGCAAAATTATCACAGCTGTCATCTGAAATAGATATTGAATGAAACAGATGTTAGTAGCAAAGTCAAGGAAAGTGTGACACTTCATCGAATGAAATAATCTTTAGTCAACAAATAGTTCCGGGTAACCACAAAAAAAACAAGCTCAAAACAATGGATTGAACACCAGTTGTTGTAGTGTTCTTATACCTTCAAGAAATCTTTCAAGATCAAGGATCTTTTTGGCGTCTGGTGAATCTAATTCCTGTAGATTTAAGACACAAATAGTTATTATCATAAATATACAGTTGTACTATTATCATTTATGACTCTGGTGAAAAAGACCAAAGACCAGAAGCAACCAGATTGAAAACAGCTGACAGTGATTATATATATATATATATATATATATAACAGAATAGTATTTCAATTTACAGTACATTATGTAAGTCAAGTTACCTGATATATATAAACTTGCTTGAAGTCGCTTGAATTTTGGCTTTTTTCCTAGAAATGTTATAAAAATAATACTTTCAATCAAATCAAAACAGATCAAAACAGGGGTATAAAAATGTAGGTTAACTTAC
Source organism: Porites lutea (assembly GCF_958299795.1). Taxonomy (NCBI): domain Eukaryota; kingdom Metazoa; phylum Cnidaria; class Anthozoa; order Scleractinia; family Poritidae; genus Porites; species Porites lutea. The sequence goes on along the minus strand of NC_133206.1, from coordinate 29,015,331 downwards.
AAAAGACAAATCAAGGACTTAAAGGGTTGGTATCAACCCTAAAGAGCCATATGTGCACTGAACCTGTACCCCTTTCACTTTTTTTACCTTTGGAATTATACTTACAGTTCCAAAGAATACAATGCCAATCTGGTCTTTGTCACTGCTTACAATTTTGTTCTTCAGGACGCTCACAGCACACTAATGAATGCAGAAATTAAAAAAAAAAATAGGATAAGATCTTGGCTAGAATACACTATAGATAATTAACCCAGATGTTTGACATTTATGAACATGTAGTGATGGCTATAATATTAAATTAGAGAGAAAAATGTTTATTTAAAAATAATCGGCTACAACAAAATAAAAAGTATCTGCTCATTCAAGGTACCGTTGTGGCCTATTTCTTGTTAAGCTACTACTCAATATTATTGATGGCATCAACAGTATAAAAAAGGTGTAATTGTAACTGCTTTCTTTATTTTTAACAATGAATTTTAATAAATACTCTGTGGTATTATTTTGATACAAACCTTTATACACAGCTGAAATGGAATTTCTCCTCTTGACTTTTTGAACATTTCTCTGCAGCAGTCAATTACCAAAATTAGGCTGTCCCTATTGTCCCAGCGAGTCTAATAGAAATTAATGGGAATATTAATCAGTTTTTCCAATCCTTTGGATCTGAGTAGTTTCTTCATCAAAGTAAGGTAGGGATCAGTGCAATGGGGTTTGGATAGAGGGGGAGGGGAGAAAGTGTAGCAATTTTTGGTGTCTTTAAACTGGCCAAATAATTTTGTATTATTATACATAGTCTCAAGTGAAACACTGTATTAATAATTAATTTATTTTTATCATACTGATGGTAATAACATTATTATTTCATTTATGATTTATGATGCCTAGTATTTCTATTACCATGCATATGTTACAGGTAAATAAATTAAATTTTTTAACCAGGTGAATTCTAATTTTTTTTTGTCTCCTAGCCCTATTGTTCTAATTCATGAATAATTAGGGTTAGGAGACAAAGAAAATTGAGAATCAACCTAGGTTAAACAATTTTAACCTGATTTCAATTTTGATGCGTATCATATACAAAGTAAGGATGGTGATTATGATGACGCACACCACAATTCAATATTTCTATTTACTGGGGATATTCCATTTTTTATCCCCAACCGCTGCCCCCACCCCCCTCAAAGATGGATGCAATCTAAACCCTTTCATTGACGCCCTTTGAAAAAATGAAATCCGAAGGGTACATTGTTTTGTTGGCACCTTTTAACGGGGTGGATAAAAAATTGAAAGTCCCCAGCTGTTGCATCTCCAGTACACATTACCTCCACTCCCATATAATTTTTATATGACCTATTAAATCCCTGAACCAAACGTAATTATTACAACGTTCTATTGGAGAATTTTTTTTGGTGGGGGGAGGAAGTTAATCGCCGAGTCCAATCGAGCCATTTAAACTTGTTCGATTGGGTTCGATTTCAGCTTTAATAAGCGTAGAAGGAGCGTTCAATTAATAACGCCCGCGAGGCTCACGAACAACCGAAATCGATTTGGTACATGTAGGAAAACAATACAAACTTGACGATCTGGATCGAAAACATCATCTTCATCTTCTTCTCCAAACAGTCCGGCCGTACTTCCCCAAAACGTTGATGACCAGTCAGACATTATCAATATCTTCGCTGAGCAAGTTTATTTGCTGATCTGGCAGAATTGATTTCCGATGAAGATACTGCTAACTCCGAGGCCCAGACCACGACAAATCTTGGCACGATTCACATGTAATCCTGTTCAAAAGAAGCAGCAGCCAATCGCAAGTAACTGCAGTTATTGTAGCACAAAAATCAAACCAAACACCGAAGAATTTCCAATCAAAATAATTATGGTTTTTAGCTTCTTTGGTTTCCCGCCATGTCCGCCGCCATAACTCTAGTCCCAGTCTCCCTCAAAACCAGGAGACGTAAGTTTTTCGTTATGTATGCCACACCAAATGTCCTGATATAAGCAAAGCGCGGCCATTTTAATTTTTGCGCGAGCATGAAGACGTTAACGTTCCCCTTTCAAACTTTTTCCAGAGGTCTGAACAATTTTTATTCTAATCACTAGGGAGTGGTAATATCTTAAAAGATGTATAGAATGTTGGTAAGTATGTATTTTTCACCTTTCCTTTGCAAGTGGGCGCCAAGTCTTTGCCCAGTTTCTCCTTGGCGCTTATTGACCTTATTCACTGCTTATTCGATCCAGGTTTAGTATCAAGATTTAAGTTAGCTTATAGTCTGGAATAGTGTCACATTTGGAACGTAAGGAAGATAGCCTTAATTTTGAGGTTCTTCTCTTGTACCGTTTGCAATTTTCAGAGTTGGGCTGAAAAGTGATGGGGTTGTGGCCTCGACCCACTTGATCCCTCGTGGCCCTCCCCGCCTCTTCTTGACCGCCTTCAGTGGTTGCTTGAGGTCCCTAATACTCTTGCTCCCCAAAATTGTAATTTTTTTAGATTGCAGAACCTCGCGAAGCTCATGATCAGGTAAAAGGCCAGCAGTAGGATAAAAGGGGCAAAAAGCCAAGAGAGAAAAAAAATTACAAATCGCCTCCATTTTCTCCTCAAAGTGCCTCTGCCATCGAAATACATTGTTAAAGGAATTCTTGATGGCCAAATTGGCCACAAATACAACCAGGCTAAGTTTGTTGTGGTTTTGTTTTCTTTACTTGTTGCAACCTATGCACCAACCACACACTATGCTAGTTTTAACAAAAATAGTTATAAACCTTGCTTTGCAAGGTATCATTCTAATTCATTCAAAATATTTCTTCGCCTCTGATTGGTTTACTTTGAAACTCACAAAACCGCAAGCACCACAAGTATCTGTGGAATGTGAATGTATTGTTAGGAAAAAACCAGTACGGTGTGAAAAAAATAAACCGCAAACAGTAATTAGTTTAGGGGTGGTTAGGTTTGCTTGCATGTTCCAAACTTGTGATTGCTCACTAAACAGTGAACTTTCCTGAAATCTTTCACATGTTCGCAGTTTTCTCTGGTTTACTTTTACAAAACAATTCTTGATGGGGGCAGGCCCTAACAGAGGCTTACAGTGGCAAACATTGGCAAATGTGAGATTGAGGAGGCTGAAAAATGCTATCAGATAACAGTTTTAGCCATTTCCATGCAAAAACTTGGACAACCGGCCCAAAAAGCACCTTGCCCTATCCCATAGTCATGGTGACTGTTGGAGCGCCACGAACCCAGCAACCCTTTCCCTCCATTTGATTTTGTTTTCAGCTTCTCTTAGGGTGTCGCAAAACTGTCCACTCAGAGACATTATTTTCCCAATGCTTCTTTTGTCAGCCCCTTCTTCTCCCTCCTTGCACTGTTCCTTGTAAAATTGTCTTGGCAAGCCCTGCTGATCTTGATACATGCCCAAACCACTTTCACTTGCGTTTCTTTACGGTGGTTAATACATCATCATAGGGCCAAATGGCTTGCCTGATTCTTTCTCTGACTGCATTGCTGATGATGTGGTCAAAAATGCATTTTTTGACCACTAGCCGGCCGGCGTCATCAAAGGTTTAATGGCTGTTGGTATAGCTTGTCCATATCATTCGTGCCTCTTAAACTTCAATGTATGCACATACCTAGTCAAAAATACATTGTAACTCGGAATTTTTGAACCTTCTTTACTTTTGTAACAGATACCTTCTGTTCTGATGACGCCAGCTTGTCATCTTATTAAGAAGCCATGAGTCAAATTACAGTCAGAAAGTATTCAGTGTATACGGAAACCACAAAAAGAATGGCATGGTTTTGTACAGACTTCCGTTTTGCAAGCCACGTTGTCAACCTGAATTGTGCAAAGCCAGTTACAATCAAATCCAAAGGTAAAGTACAATCATATTAAGTACACATGTATGTGACATGCAATTTACAGGATGCAGTCCCCTTGTGGACTGGCATCTTGCTGTTTGCAGATGAACTATACCAATGGTCTAGACAATGGGTGCGCCAGCTACAATGCAGGCTATGGTTAGGGGATTTAATGTATGCCTTAGTGAACCTTTGAATTGAGGTACATCGGTGGGAGGCAACTCTCAGCAGGTAAATTCATACTGGAAAGGTTAGGGGAGGGGTTCAATGCCACAGATCTTGAGCTTTGAAGATGAAATGATCTGTAACCACTTTGGAAAACTTATTGACGCGGTTGCTTGCGCTTGTCCTCCCTTTTGTTGTTAAGAAATAATTCAGTATGGAAACCGACCACACTGAAGAAGAGTTTCCAACTTGAAGATGGTATTCGTAATGACAAGGAATTTTACACCTGAGAGGTACATTGGTCTTTTTGAAGTTCTGAGTGCGAGTGGATCAGTACATTGGGTACAGTGATGGTTCTTTAACTGCCCATATAGAGCGATTTTCGTGTGACCTTGAAAAATGGTTTCGGTTTAAGGGTTTGTTATTTGTCTTATCAGGGAAAGATCAAAACATGGACTCTTCGCTTTCCCGCCATAGAAAACCCTAATATGGAGAAGACATGATTAGATTGGCCAATCGTGATGCAGTATGATGTCAAAGCGAAGTATCGATTGATTTCTAGAAAGTTCTCGGGCATGAAGTTTTTTCACCCGAGAAACAACCAAAAACCATGCGCGTTTGTATCTGTTCGATAAACCAATCAAATCGCTCTATTTCCGTTCGTTTGTTGTTTCTGTTTTGTGCGAGCGTTTTCATTTCAAGGACATACGAAAATCGCTCTATTCTCCCGCGATGGAGACAAAACGGCGTGTTAATGACCTCTTCCCGATGTGAGCTCAGAGTGGGTTTGATTCCCATAGCTATGGAAATGCCAAAATGTCAAAGGAAGTGACTATGACATTTACCGGTATTTATTCGATGAGCACCCAGACTAAAATAAGTGCCGCTCCTGTAGGAAGGAAAAGTTAATAAGCGCCCAGCCTCGAATTAGCTCCCACCCCACCCACCACCCTCCTGCTTGCCAAAAAAAGAGCTGAACTGGACGAAAAGAGGATTGGTTATTATCTCTAAAATGTCATATCTGCTTCTCTTTGACTGACCCATTTGCAGACGTTACACTGTGAGACATCAGTCTACGTGGCAACACTAGAGCATTTGCTTATTGACCTTACTGGCCATGAGATAGAAATTGACTAGGTGCTACTAAGAGACTTCCCTGAAGACCGAATTCTTAGCGTTTTTTGAAAATAAACTTTCAATGCTCAGTTATAACTCTGCTCTTGCACATCTTCAAGTTTTGTTATTATTTCCTGTTTTTTTTTTAAATTTAACTTACTACTTGCTGAAAATAATGAACGTTTAATAAGCGTTCAGCCTCGAACAAGCGCCCTCCTCGAGTAAGCGCCCATTATCAAAGCCCAAAATTTTAAAAAGCGCTCGGGGCAACCAAACGAATATTTACGGTTGTTGGTTTTTGAACCCCATGGTGAAACAACCAGTTGGTAGAAGGCTATGAAATGCTTTGCGTTTAAGGCTCACAACGCTCAGTGAATACTGCGATAATGGGAAGATTTTGAAAATACGAGACGGCAGTGACGGCGAAGTGCGCAGATCTGAAAATGGAGTTGACCAATGGCAGAGCAGCAAATCGAGAACCGGAAGTCGCGTTCAGTCATTTTCGAGCGCTTTCGCGTTCTCATTAATTTTGTCGTTAGACCTCCTTATAGTAATTGTTAGAGTAATTATTATCACGTATACGGCAAACGGCAAATGTCAGTTTTAAGTTGAGAATTTCTTAAAATAAAAAAAATAAGCAGATGAAAACTGTCCAGAACAATACTTATGTATAAAACTGGCATGAAACTACTTATTTTTTAGTAGAAGTATTAAACAGTTAACGACAATTAAGGGAAAAACTTGGTCACGTGGTACAAATTCACGTTTGCCGTTTGACCGAGTAAAACAAACTATTTTGTAGCCGCTTTGACCTGGGTGTGTAAAACACTAAAATGTGTTAGATTACAGTCGTAGCGCCGGAAACGTACTGTGTTGCGTACAAGCAAGCTCTCCTATTTAAGCGAGCGAAGCGAGCCGCGAGGGGCCGAGGAAAGGACTCTCTCCCTCGTCCCCGCATTCGCGTTTCCTCTCGCGCGCCTCTCGCGCGTCTACTTTTCACGATCATACTGCGGTAAAATTTCTTTTCCCGTGGTGTGAATAAACGCGATGTTCACACTTCACCGGACAGTTTATTTTGCTGACACTAAAAACTATCCAGTATAGTATGAACACCTACCCGATATGTCGCGCCTAAATCACCGTACTTTTGTGTGAACAGAAGCCCTATCCGGTATTGTTTCTGCGCCGGCGTAAAAGCTATCTGGTATACTGTGAAAAACGCCTCATACTGTTTTCTCATTGCACCTTCTCATCTTCCATTACAGACCACACAATATTCGCCATATATGGAGTCATGATGGAGTACGATGCCTCCGCTGACTTATTCAAAGTTGTAGGTAGGACTCTCTCATCTGTGTCTTTGTTCTCTGTAAGCTTACCGCTGACACCAGACTTGTTTCTGTTCGTAAGCTTAAGTATCACGGGTAAAGTTGCTGTATGCGGACGTCTTTTGTGCGCGTTTCCTAAATGATCTGTTGTTGTTTTTTTGTTGTTAACTTTAGGCAGTGCGCAGTGAGTTTTGTTGCGGGTTTCAAGGATTCCTCGAGAACGATTGTATTCCTCAATTATGCGTCCTATCCCCTGAAAAGCATAATTATAACCATATGAAGTCTTTAATGTAGTATAAGTTATGCGACTATTCGTGTTTGGGTGGTGTTGAAGCAGTTCTCTGTATTCTAATGATAAATTGTCGTCAAATATTTCCTTATCATGGGCGTTGTATAATGGTTGACTGAGACTCAGTGAAGAAGGGCCGGAATTCGAACGGAATTCGCTGCCTTTGTCATCGACAACCGGGCTAGTTGAAGGTGGACTGGGCACTGCCGAAAAACTTTCCTCTTCGTCTCCAGTCCCACTCGTCAACTCAAAGAAGTTACAACAATCTTTTTCCCCGCCTTGTTCGCTGGTTAGCATTTTATAATCTTCTGACAGTTGACTTGAAAAGGAGTCTTTCCTTCCCTGATATTCCGCTCCGCTGTGTCCGTTTTTTGAAACGACTAGCGATCGTCGGCCATTTTTAATGCTGCTGCATATAGAAGTAGAACTTCCAAAATCATTACTGTTTGTGTTAAGATTCAGGCTTGCACTGCAATCAATGTCCAAGTCACTCTCTGTTTCTGAGTCACTAGATCTCTGCTCTAACCACCATCCGTTGCTAGGCAACACTTCAATTTCACTTTTATCAATTTCCAAATTCATCTGAATCTGTCCTCTCTTTTTACATTTACCTGATAAAAATTTCGTAGAAATTGGACGCGGTTCCTTTGCATAAAACGTTTTATTTATTCCTGATTTATATTTTCCTTCGCGAGAACAACTTGCTTTGGAATCTGCTAGTTCTCTCGTAGCCTCAGTGTTAAGATATTTCCTTGAAAGCTTTTCACTATACTCTTCTTTTACAGAGCTGCATTTGCCCGCCCTTTCTAGATCGCTTCCATCTTTCAATTTCTCACTCGTGGGCGTTCTCTGAATGCCTGCCTTTAGTCTAACTTCATGTTTTCCTGCGCTGTTGAGAAGACCGTGAAGCTGTTTTGATAAACAATCCCGTTTATCTCTTCTAAGCAAGGCATCCAGGTTATCACAAAGTCGTTCCATAGAAATTCTAATCTGCTGCGAGTTTTCTTGATAATAAACGCTGGCCTGCGTTGAAGGAAATAATTTCCAGTCCATTTTAGGTATTTAAGGCATTTTAGATAACGTTACTAACCGGCAGAACTGACAACTTAATCAAGTATTCCATTTATGATATTTGCCAATCCACCTGCCAGTTATAATCTTCTGGATAAATATCGTTTCTGGACCTTAAGGAATCCCTTATTGACTTGTACTCATCGATATTTGTTCAGTGAATTCAAATATTACATCAAGTAATTCACTTTATCGCAATTTTCTGTATTAAACTGTATGCAAAGTTAATCACTGCCACCTGCCACGTATACATATGAAAATATTCACAGCATGTCCCGATTTTTCTTTCTTGAATCCTTGTCGTAAGGATTTATCACGAAACTGTCTCTGGATCAAAATTTTCATCAGTTTAAAATGCGTTTATGCAATTTATACTTAAGATAAACTGAAATTTATACTTAAGATAAACTGACAAAGAATAACTTCCTTTTGAAATGTTTCAGTGGCAAAAGGTTCAAGTATAATTATCACTTCTAAAGCACTTCCTGTAAGCAACTCGTTATCAGCTTCTTTAAAGCCGCGTCCAATTAGATGTGACAGCTTTAGTGTTCCGACGGCTTTTCTGGATTTACCTTATAATTGCTTGGTCATTCTGACTTCTTAATGTTCTTTAACTGAGAAAAAATTTCGCTCGGAATTTTAATGTTCCGACAAAAATGTTTTAACCTTTATCGGTAAAATAGAGAAATAAAGGTAAAATAAGGCATCTCTAAGAGAAACAATTCTTTATAAAAAACAAAACACAGAACACAAAGCATGATGCAGCAACAACAAATTCAGCAACGTGATACATTGTAGTAGTTTTAAAAATCGTCTTCGAATCTTAAATTGAAGGCTACTAACATGGAACTACAGTTGTGATCTAGAGCTCTCTTCAGAGCTCAACGAACCCCCTATCCGTCCACTTCTTATACAGCATTTTGCTTCACGCCCGACTAGTACAATCCATAAAGTCGATAATCGATAATAATCGATAACTATCGACAAAATCGATTAATTGATTTGAAAATCGATGAATATCGATAGAGGAAAAAGTTGTTGCAAATCGAAGATTACCGATTTTTATCGAAGTTATGGATTTTAGTCGGTGCTCAGTTAATTTCCATGTGTTTTAGCGATAGTTGAACCCTACAATGTATATTTCAAGTGGTTAGGATACTCCGGTTCAGTGTAAAGTTTGTCAGTCAGCAAGACGCTTGCTTCTTCAAAAATCATATTGCAAAGCGTCATAAAAATCATCCTGTAAATGTTCAAAACAAATTAGGTAATCAAATGGAAAGAGAAGTAGCATGACCAAAACGTATGATAACGCTAATCGCTATCTGTTCGCAGTTTTTCAAACAAGGCCCAGTTTTCAATGCATGATTGGGTTTTGACCCTCGAAGGCAATGAAACTGAGATCGTGAAATCGATGATATCGTTAAAATCTATGGCGCTAACAACGAAAACAGTTGTTGCTATCGATTTCTATCGATTGATCGATACAATCGATGTCAATAAAAAAGTGACTATCGACAATTATCGATTTATCGAGTGGTCATCCGATATCGGTTTTTATCGATTGCACTAGCCGGACCTCACGGAAGAAAACGACGCTTCATTTTCTTTGCAAGTAAAGGGCAAGAACTGTGAAAATGAAGGAAAGCCCAGTTGCACTACCGCGGACGGCGTTTGCATTGTAGCTCATTGTTACAGAAAAGCATTTGGCATCTTGGCACGGCTCCTTTTCATGCAAGCATTCTCGGTCAATACATTTCGGTGACGTTGCCAAGACCGCTCGTACCACGTGACCAGAAACGCATGGGCCGCGCGGAATAATGAGACATACGGACTAGGCAAGCTTCAAGCAAGATTAATAATCTGAGTTTGGCGTGCAGTGGAAGGAAAATAATGGAAAGCATCGCGAAAGACATTAAGCACAAACACAGTAAGTCTGTTGATCTTGATTTATTTCAACTGAAATCTTTGTAACCAATGGAAATCAAGAAAAATATTCAATTTTGCAACATAGACAGCAGTAATAGCACCAAATTTAAATATATTTTTTATTTATTTTCCCCATCATACATGTACTTTAATAGTCGTTGTTCAGAAACCCATGGTTCGTTGCCAGAATTCCTGTTACAAGCAAAAGAGACCTAGGCTTGATCTAGACTGCAAAACAGTCGGGTTTTTTCTCTCGAAATCAGTAAAGAAATCGGTAAAGCGTGGCGCAAGAGTCTTACGCGCGCGAAGCGTGCAAGCCTCACCCGCCCGTGCCCCCGCCCATAGCGCGTGTGAGGTGAGAGAAAAAAAAAACGTATTTTTATTGTCTCTCCCCAGTCTCGCTCTCTGTTTTTAGCCTCGTTCCAGACCTTTTGTTTGACTGCTCGCGAGTACTTGAATACGCAAAAATACGCGCTGTTTCGCAGTCTAGACTTGATCACTCCATGAATTGAACGTAGGAAAAAGGTCTAACATTTAGCACAGAACAACTAGGCAATATATTTCTATTGAGAGACTTGATTCCCTCTGTTTTCAGTCGTCTGAAAGGTCACGCTGAAAAGGAAAGCAAAAGTTTCCACGTCAAAGGAAAAATAACACCAACAGAGCTGGGGTCCAGGCAAACCCAAGACAGAACAGCAGAGATTTGAGAGGTGAGGTATATCCTTTATTAAATTTTTAGACATGAAACATGCGAAAATGCACTTTTCTTTTCGAACACAATATTGCACCTAGACTGACAACAAGATTGCTCTTTGCCTCCATTTAGTCTTTTAAAAACTCTGGCAATGTGTAGTTAAAGTTGGATAAATACCATAACATTTTGTCTATATTCCGTATCTAGAGTTTCTCTCCCTCTCTCTATTTGGAAGGCCTCCTTTGTTCGAGCCCCGAGGGGGGAGGGGGTGAAGAGGGGAGTCAGAGGTTCGAATCCTGTCAGTGACTCAAGAGGTTTTTCTTTGTCCTTTGTTCATGACATATGCTTATTATCACATCTTTCACATTCTTGATTTCAAAACTGCAACCATTATTTAAGGCACTCAGAGTATAGCCATTCTATTAGTCGCATGTATAATGCACCGATTCCAGAATCAACCGGATGTAGCTTGTAAGCGAGGCTTAATTATTGTTTTGGAACCGATTCCAGAATCAGCCGGATGTAGCCTGTAAGCGAGGCTTACTTATTGTTTTTGAACCAATTCCGGAACTACTAGAAGTAGCATGTAAGCGAGGCTTAATTATTATTTTTGAACCGATTCTAGAATCAACCGGATGCAGCTTGTTAGCGAGGCTTAATTATTGTTTTGGAACCGATTCCAGAATCAGCCGGATGTAGCCTGTAAGCGAGGCTTAATTATTGTTTTTGAATCGATTCCGGAACTACTGGAAGTAGCATGTAAGCGAGGCTAAATTATTGTTTTTGAACCCATTTCAGAAAAAGCCGGATGTAGCATGTAAGCGAGGCTTAATTATTGTTTTTGAACCGATTCTAGAATCAGCCGGATGTAGCCTGTAAGCGAGGCTTAATTATTGTTTTTGAACCGATTCCGAAACTACTGGAAGTAGCATGTAAGCGAGGGTTAATTATTGTTTTTGAACCGATTTCAGAAACAACCGGATGTAGCATGTAAGCGAGGCATTATTAGGGAGCTTAAGTAACCACGAAGGCGACGTCAACGAGAACGGCAAAAACGCAATAGGTTTAGGTTGGCAAAACAACAGCTTTGCACGTGCATCACACTTTTTTGTACATTCCTTTGCCGTCACTTCACGACAACGACGTGAAAATGCCTAACATTTCACGTTTTGTGGACAACGTGAACACAAGACAACGATTTTTATTTTTCTTTTCCTGAACTTTGATACAGTCTTTTAAAATTCAACTCCAGAAAAAAATTGCGTACATTTGACGAACTGAGCGAGATGGAATAAGCGCGATTAAGTTTGAAGCAGTGCGACTTCACTTTTCAAGTGAAGTTTCCGTAGCCGTCGCCGTCGCCGTCGCCGTTGTTGTTGCTTGAGCTCCGTATTATTGTTTTTGAACAATGGCAGGCTAAGAAAGCAGACACAGGGATTGCGCATGCTCTTAATCCTGTTGGGCGGAGCCGTTTGCGACGACAAATTGGTCACAAATTACGCCGTGAATTTGCAAACTGTAATAACCAATCGACCTGATCTATCATGATTTGCATTTCTTTAGTAGCAGAACCTTTGCCGTCCACCTCATTAAAAGTTTAAACCCGTCTGTTCTAGAACTGTGGAATAGAGTTAAAGCGAGAATTACCAAAAGTTGTTCTTTAGAATTTTCTAGTTTCAAAGAAGTTTCGCATTTCAGGTCACCCATAATAGTACCCATAATAATATAATGTGAAAACTATCTGTTGAACGCACAAGTTAAAGCAACTTATCCAGCCCAATATCCATGTCAATATTCTAGGTGTTTCGGGGACTAATTTTAATTTTCGTAAACCTAATTTAATTGTAGAGGTTTTGTAGAGGTATGATTAGGACCTTTATCAAGTTTTAACAAATCATTTTTTAAAAAATATATGTTTTTGCGTGTGTCGTCATACAAAAGATCCATATTTTATCTATTAAGCGAACAAGTCTGGGAGCAATTGGGTCATAAATCTCAGTTGTAAAGAGTTAAGGCATTCTTTTGTCGAAGCCATACGAAAGGACTAAATTACGGTTTCGCTAAAAGAAATATGAAAGCTTGAAAGGGGAATCGAGTATTTTGAAAAAAAAAAAAAACAAATATGATCCCTCGCTGTGAGAAATCAAAAAATGACATAACCAGTTGTGACAAATTTGTAAGTCGTTGATGTTTTTAAAAAAAGTTTCTTAAATGAAGATGATTAAGGCACACATAGTATGCTGAATCATATAAAAACAGTTGTTGTGGTCGAGTGATTTCCGTTTGAAAATTTCAGTAGATTCCACAATGATCGAAATACATCTCATGTAACTCGGAATAAACGGCTGTAATTTTCTGTCAGATTTCTTCATCATAAAGTTTACTAGGTCACGGTTTTCTTAAAATGTATTTGGTAATGACCTGGTATGAATGTTCTAATTCGAACTAATACAATCCCCCAACCATTTTTGAAACTTTCGTGCTATTTCTATTCTCAATTGTAGATCTGACGTTTTTAGCAATGTTCTCTGGCGAGTTTTTTCCCACTTTATCTGACGTTTTTTACCAAAACAGACCAAAAAAGTAAACTGTAACAAAGTTGTTTGGTTCTGAATTTCCAAGAAATAGTAGTAATAAAATGCAAAATTATTAAAATTACCAGGATCGATTCATTGCAGTGTAAAGCAATGTTTATGATTACGAATGTATTTAAAGGTTAGGGCTTAAAAAAAAAAAAGACACAATTAACGTGGTACTCTATCTGTGTTCAGTTGGAGGTAAAATAGATTCAAACAATATTTTTCTTTGGAAAAAAAGTATTTTTTTCCATTTTTAAGTGAGAGAATTGGACGGAAACTCTAATTATTTTCCTGATAATTTTTTTCGAAGTATTTCATTAAAATATCTGCAGGATACCGCATTATGGTCGTATCTGCAGGGGTTTGACTTTAAAGTTTTACTACTTTTTAGAAAATTGTTACGCCTTTATACCACTGAATTTCTTGTGACAAATCAACGTCATTGTCTTCATTGACTGCAAACAAACTTGTAAGATTTGCGTGCCTTTGATATTTTTTCAAATTCCATCACTTTCGCGATGCCCGAAATCATTGTTTTTGCTTGCTTTGTTCTTCTTGTTTACCCCCTGTTAATAAAGGTAAATCAGTTTTAAAAAAGCTGCTATCTAAAAGAAAATATTTAAGTAAAGGCTAATTCAAGTCAGTAATAAGTCCTATGTTTACGCAGAATCTGTCTCGGTCTGTCTTTTCGCTCAATTTTGTCTGATTTTCTTCCTTGTGACAGGTTACACTAATTTATTTTACAGTATAGGATCAATTATGCCGGTCTTTATGACTTTTGATCAAGGCGTACCTATGAAAATATAGATCGATTCTAAGCAAGTATTTTTCATTCCGTGCAGCAGACCTATATGTTCTCATGAAATCACGCAACTTTTTCCAGCGAGCGTTAGTTATTCATCTTCGAGCAATAATGATGTCTTCTGAATATTTAATTGCTAATCCTTTCTGAAAACTTTCCAAACAATTGGAAAAGACGGAAAGTTTGCGAAAAATGTTTTATTTTGTGAATTTGATATAGCGCAGAAAAAAATACATAGAATATATAGAAGCTCGGCCTTTCTAGGTTATGTTACAATGCCACCCCAGGAATCGCGAGTGTTGTGGTCAATTATGCCCAAAGTTCGTCTTAGATTAAAACTCCGGGGTATCGCCCGTTTAAACTAGGTAGGCAAAATAAAAACAATGATATCGAAAACATACTCACAAGACATCTGTTTCACACGAGTGCTTGGCTAAAATTATTTTCAAGTCCTGCCAAATACTTGTAAAGAATTCAGTTTGTTCCTAGCGAAAGTATCTCGAACGTTTTTCTTTTATGTTCTGGACGCTTTCCCCGTGCTTAAAATTTTTTCTATCCGGAAATTCAGTTCCCTTTCATTTTTTTAGTATCACCCTAGGCGAGCTTGAATTAGGATAGTCTACACTGGTATTTTTCCGCGTATAGAATACCCGCTAATTCGGTTTTCGTAGTTTATATCACGAAAAGCCTTTCGAACTCGCTTATCAAAAAAAAAATCGCACCTGAAGACTTTGGTTAAAGTTTTTGCTTTTTTGCGATTGAGTACGCTATATGAAAGATACTAAAACTTGGCAGAATTAACCGTGTCAGTGCATATTTAAGCACTTCTTTTGAAAACATCGAAAGCATTAAAAATTTAACACAAGCAGGAATTAGATCCTTGCGTATTCTGCTGAATTATTTTTTTTCGGAACAAAAGGTTTGTTGACAAAAATTAACGGATATCTCTACAAAGGAAAATTTCTTTAAATTTGTCTTAAACCTTTGGCAAGATCGTATGATCTCCTCAGTTTTTCTCGGTAAAAAAAAATAGTTTTAAATCTCTAAGTTACCAGCGTAACTAAATAACTCAATTGTTGATCCACTGAGCTTCGATTGAAGAACTAATTTTAGGATTGTATAATTTTTCAAACGTTACGAAAAACAAATATTATTGTTGCCCTAAATCTTGTGTTTATATTTCATTCCAAGAGACTCTTGTATTCTTATCGGAATCTGTTATTATTTTTTTCCGACTGAGATAAAATAAATTATGGTATCGACCAAAGTTAAATTTTTAACAAGGCAATTTCGAGGATTCGGTTTTTTGCCCGTTCAAATCCTTAAGCGTGTATTGCGATGTTTCTAGACTGGAACGGTAAAGGCTTTTTTTTACGCTAACTTTAATATCGTTACGGCAGTTGTTTAAGGCACAAAGCCACACAAACGCTATGTTTTTTATCTAATTTGCGTTGAGTAATTCTGAGAGTTAAAAGTTTGAATTTTGATAATTCCACCGACATGAAACAGGTGATGGAGAATTCCTTATCGCATCGCAGATTACTTGTGAAAACATTTCGCAAATAGCAAAATATTAGGGAAGCTGCAACACAAGCGTAAGATCGTCATAAATGCACATTTCCCTCAAATTTTCCTTGATTTATTTTTAAAACAATTCTTTTCAACGTCGTAGATTTTGTGTTACAAGTTTCCAAATATGGTCGTAGTAAATTTGCATGCACACAGTTGGAGAACTTGCCAAGTAGCTCCAAGCAATTGTTTGATACCATTCCCCCTCTGCAAGATTTTCTCGCTTTCAGCGATAGCTTTTGCAATTCTTAAACCAGGCATTTCGACATCCATTACTGCTCTTTTACCGCTAGTTAATATAATAATCAAATTCTCACACGAAGGCTTAATTTTTATTTCATGAATCCGTCGTTGGATGGTTAAATCGGAGTTATTTTCAAGCCTGAGAAATGTATTCCTGAACTGGACTACAGAGAATGGTTAATTACAATTCTAGACACCTTCATAAAATAATCATGTAACAATATTGAATGGTCCGCGAGCACAGAGTCATAAATATATTGATGGAAACATGTGTCGAGGCTTGCATTTGTTAAGCCAACGGGGCCAGGCGTGAAGAAACCGTGCGAGTGAAAAGCTAGAAAATTGAAAATGATCTCTAGCGAGTGCCGTTTATGTCTCGCAACGAGTTAAAGCGAATCACTGATAGGCATAAACTGTGATTACGCATGTGTACAAATTTTGCGGTAAACGTGGGTCTAGCAACGCGCCATACAAGATTAATCTACAAGCGGACGAGCGGATAGCTTCGCTGTTGTGACAGTTTTCATGTTGACTACAGCCACTGCCTCAGCGTCTTCGAACTCAGATCCAAATGGTGCGCCTGGAAGTCATCTTCGGGGGTATAAACAGTTAATGGACAGATATGACAGCTTAGTGAACTACACTCCTGCAAATATGGACGACCCGATTGTTATAAACGTTGGCGGAAAACGATTTGAAACGTACGAAGAGACGCTGGCGCGTTTTCCAGATACCCTTCTGGGATGCGCCAGCCGAAGGTCCAAGTTCTACAACTCTAAGCGTCAGGAGTACTTTTTCGACCGGCATCGCTCCGCGTTCGATGCCGTTCTCTACTACTATCAATCTGGCGGAACTCTAATTCGACCGGAGCACGTACCACCTCATGTGTTTATAAACGAAGTTATCTTCTTTGACTTACCCGAGGAGTCAGTCCAACATATTCAACTTGAGGCGGGAATCGCTGATGAACCCGAGGAGCAACCCATGCCGAACAACTATTACATGAGAATTGTCTGGAATGCGCTCGAGTACCCGAACTCCTCGCACCTGGCGAAATTTCTGGCGATTTTCTCCGTCATAGTTATCACTCTTTCGTTAATCATTTTCTGCATCGAGACGCTGCCAGCGTTTAAAATACATCCCCAGAAACCAGAAAACGCAACAGACGATTGGAAACCTCCACCTAATCCTTACGAGAAAATCTGGTTTCGGCTCAATACTTTTGTCATTGTTTGGTTTACGGGCGAGTACGTAATTCGCTTCCTTACGTCTCCACAAAAATTCAAATTTCTAATCGGAGCGCTAAACATTATTGACTTGTTATCCATACTACCGTATTACGTTCAACTAGGGCTCCAAGAGGACGACTCTTCCATCTCTGTCCTTCGCGTGGTGCGTGTCGTCCGCGTGTTTCGCGTGTTTAAACTCTCGCGCCACTCGCGCGGTTTGCAGATATTAGGAAACACTCTCAGAGCAAGTTTAAATGAGTTGATAATGTTAATGTTCTTCTTGGCTATTGGCGTGATGATATTTGCAAGCTGTGTTTTCTATGCGGAAGGAGGCCTCGACAGCAATTTCCCAAGTATTCCTCACGCTTTTTGGTGGGCAGTTGTCACCATGACGACTGTAGGCTACGGAGACGTGTCTCCAGAAAGCTTCCCGGGAAAGATCGTCGGAGCACTTTGCGCTATCTCAGGTAAGCCAACCTAATGCTGTGACACTCGCCTGATAGGATTAAAAGCAACAATTCGGCAAGGTCTGGAAGCCAAAAAATGTATTAGCGCGTGCTTAGAAGACTTTAGAAGCCAACCTAATGCAATGGCACACGTTAAGCACACTTCAAAACCAACGAAATATATCAATGTGAAAGCCTATAAAATACAGTAGCACCTGCTAAGAAGGTTAAGAAACCAACCAACTGCAATGGCAAGCATTGGGCACGCTTTAAAAACAACGGCACATAGCAGTGGTGCTCAATTGGTGTGAAAGCCTTTAAATTACAGGAACGCGTGCTAAGAACACTTGAGAAACCAAGCTAATGCAATAGCACACCTTAACCACACTTCAAAAACAACAAAACAAAGCACTTGCGCAACGAGTTTAAATGCCTGTAAAATGACTTGAAGGTCAACATAATGCGATACTGCTCCTAGACCGTTTGAAAATCGTTTCTCGAGAGCTCAGATTCGTTTGGAACTGAAGATCAGGTGAATCACTAAACTGTAGCTTTTTCGTTTTCTATTTTAGTTCACTGCCAATTTTGTCCCTCAAATATATAATTACACTTTAAGCCATGAGGCTTTATAGGGTGATATAATGACGCATTGACTCTCTCAAAGCCATAATTCTTAGCCTAACTGCTTTTGAAATAAGCACAACGAGCCTCAATTGATATAAGGTTTCTGCCTACATACACATAACATGTCTCTTTTATTTACCCTCAAAATGACGTATTGTAAAATTGGCCCAAAAATTAGGCCGATTCATTGACGGGAATTGAAGTTAATCAGATTGAGGTTAATCGAAAAACAAAGCCACTTTTAATTTCAAACGCGCTAGAATGAATGAGTACAGTAAAAGTTAATTTGCTATATTTGATAAAATTATACGCTGATTTCTCTCTTGTTCGGGTTCGTCACTTATCCAATTGAACTGTCTACTTTCAAGTACAAAATAAGTGGTTTAAGCATATCACATATCTTGAGAAAAGATAAGCAATTGTTCAATTTGTTGAAAAATTTCAAACGACAAATTTCCTTGTGCAAATTTTCGTACTATTTCATTGCAAATTATTTTTCTGGGTAGCGAGATTCACGCGCGTTTCGTGGAACGCGCGCGTATCTTGCCAACCTTCTGTTACTTTCACTCTGTGAATAAGTAATAGAGTGTGTGCCAACCAAATACAATAACTTTGTTTTGAATTAGTGGCGATGAATGATTTTTTCCGAAGCCTGCTGCTGAACGGCAATAATTCTGCAAAGAAAGCAACGCTGTTTAAACAAAGTGAAATTTGTCCAAGTAAAGTCAATTTTTTTTCGTGGAAGAAAATTCAAAAACTTTTTTATAGTGCTTATTTCAACCCGAAGTTCGTTGTTAAATATTAATTAGCTTCAGAACGCTAAAATGATAACAATAGGCAAGTGCTTTTGACTTATATTTGGCTTTTAGCTTTAAAAGTTAAAATTAAAGGCTTTGAAGCAGGATTTAAATACGAACCTTTCCAAACAACAGGAAGTAAAAGGCTTCGAGGCACATACTTCTTAACGGCAGAAAAATTAAATTAGAGTTGTGCATTGAGTCAACAGAGAGTTTGTCATGTTTTGAAATATTTATCAGTACCTGCTGGCTAAAGAAGTGTACGTGAAAATAGAAATATGACACTTTCATTAAATCTACACAATTTTCGAGTGTTTTTTCGCATAGACCATTTCCTGAAAGACCAAGGTGAAATCAAGAAAGAATTTTCACAGCCTGGATTAAATAAACAGATCGTTTCATATAGACAGTAGTAAACAAGAAATTTTCTGGATTCACTTTTTCGGAGAATTTTTTTTTGGTAACAGATTTCAATAGACTGAATGTACGTTTCGGAGTAGTTCCAGTATCATTATTAAAAGGAAAAACGTTGTTTGATTTTGTGGTAGTTGGTTCAGTCATTTATCTCGAAACTGAAGAAATTCCTTTTCAAATCTTTAATCAACAATTGTGATAAGAAATAATGGAGTGGACAGCAAACAATAACATTGTGAACTACTACTGAGGCTTTTGAAACTTCAAAACTCACTTCGGAAACCATATGCATGCTGCAAAATTTATAACTTAACGATTTTAAAGAAATAATGTTAAGCTCGTTTTCTTCGTTATGGAACGTAACGTTTGATTTTTCAGTCGTTTCGTCGGCGACAAAACACTGGTTATTTCGCGAAATTATCATTTTGTTTAATCTTGTTCCGAGTCGGGTCGCAGCAGGGATTTTCACTGAAGAAAACATTTTTTTTAGAAACACACCTTACATCGACTATTGTACATAAAGAAAAATATAACAAGAGCATAGAATCGCAAATGGAATTGTGAAATGAGATTCATCGGCGTTGTAATCTAAAAGTGAAACCTTCAAAGGAAAGTGAAAATTTTGCAAATCTAGCCCGGCTTTCCATCTTAACATATAAAATATATTTTAACACATAATTTTTCTGCGAATATTGCGTGGGCTTCCACGCGAATTCAAGATTTAATTTGCTAGGAAAATAAATGTGTTTAAAGATTTTACTGAGAATACCTAACGAAGGAGCACCGCTTTGTTTTATTAATCAGCTTGACATATTGCAACACCTGTTATCGAAAATATATACCTGCTAACTAATTCAGGTCTATCGTCGATAAGCCTCTGTTCATACTATGCCGAACAGCTTTTCGTACCGACACAAAGAGCTATCTGTCCGGTGTAGTATGAACACCTACCCCGTATGTGACTCTCCACTTTAGAGATCCGCGCAGCGCAGCTTCGCTCCATCACAGAAATCGCGCCGAAATCACCGTTCTTGTGTGTGTTCAGAAGCCCTATCCGGTATGGCTTTAATGCCAGCGCAAAAGCTATCTGGGAAAGTGTGATCATAGCCTAGGTTAGCGTCAGTACAGAGTCTTCTAAACTAGCTTATTGTTATTCTAAACAGCCGAATTTCTAATTCACTCGAAAGCAAATCCTCGAACTTTGCTTCAAGAAAGAAAAGAAAATTGGTTCTATATTCCATTACCCTCTGCATATTTTCAGTGAAATAAGATTGCAGTGTTTGTTCGAGAATTGCCCAGAGGCCGTGTTCATTGCAATTCGCACTCATAGTAAATCGTTTACAATGGGGCGAAATGACGATTTGTGTTTTCGTACTGCTGGATTTTAGTAGATGTTATACTGATAAAATGAAAACGACAGAATTCAGTTGAGCTTCCAGCTTTCTTGTGCCATTAACTTTGTTTGATTTTTCTCAATTATTTTTCACGGCAATTCGTTTATACACTTATCGTTTTCTCTCTATAATTAAACCTTTTTCTTCGTTTCCCTCATTCTTGAAACCTGACTCATCCCCAGTCGTCTCTGACAACGTCTCCCTAGTGGCGCGAAGACGACTGGGAACGAGTTAGTTTCGGGCCCTCGGGAAATACGCGGTTCACACCAGAATGAGGTTGAGCCTTCTAGACCGCCTTACTGAGCTCACCCCAAGTAAGGAAATCCAAGACAGTATTGTATTCTGGATTTCACGCCGCGGAATCCGGATTCCAGGTACTTGAGTTAAGTGTTTGACGGTGGAACTTGGATTCTGGATTCTAATCTTTAGGGGGATTCCGGATTCATTTAGCCGTATTTCGGATTTAGCGAGCAAAATTTTTGCAGATTCCAGATTCCGGATTCCACGGGCAAACATTTCTCGGATTCCGGAATCCGGATTCCATTACGTGGAGCGACTGAGTTTTTGGAAGCAACATACTCCACATTTGCAAGTAAAGCTTTTCTGGTGGAAGCATTGCACCCGTAATGTTTCGTTGACCACTGATTTTGTATCATCCATAAGTGAGGTTGTAAAAATGGACGTTTGCAAAAAAATGTAAATTTTGCCTTGGTCTTGAACGTAAATTTACAAGGAAACTTAAAGGCTAACGTTTTGAGTAATTACAACCACAACTCAAACTAAACACAACGTTAAATTGCCTCTTAAAATGCAAAAGAATTTCAAGAGGAATGGTTTTTTTTATCGTGGACAGAGTGGGGAAGGTATTCATGGCTTCATTTCGTTAAAGCATTTCAGTGAAAAGCTCTACCCTCGTTCTATAGGCTTTGCGATCGTTTGTATTTTGTTGTTTAAAATCCCTTACTGCCCAGCGTTAATCGGATTGGCTAGTTCTCCGAAACGGAGGGGTTTTCATGTAACTTGAGCTATTCTTTGGGGCCCCATGCATCTAGGATGAATACGTTAAGTAAGCAGTTTTTATACTACTTTTCTCTTCCTTTCCTTTCAGTATCCGGTGGCGGATCCAGGGGAGGGGCCCGGGGGGCCGGGCCTTCCCCCTCATTTTTAGACCAAACTGAGGCCCAGAGCCCCCCTCCCCCCCACCCCCCATTTTTTTGGGGGGGAGACCACCCCTCCCCCCTCCCTTATCTGAAGTTCTGGATCCGCCACTGGTATCAGTAGTCTTTGCTCATATATTTTACCCTTAAGTTCTAAATGTGAAAGATGATAACATAATTAACTATCGAAAACTGAGCACATTTTTTTCGTTCGACAATTTTGTCGTGATGAAAAACTATTTTGTTTGACATCCAAGCATGCTAAGCATGGAAAGCGACATTAGACCTGAAGATTCAGCTTTGCGAAACTCGTCGTATCTCATATTTCCTTTCGCCTTTTCTCTTGTGCACAGGTGTGCTAACCATTGCCCTGCCTGTGCCCGTTATCGTTTCCAACTTTGAGAATTTTTACAGCAAAGAGATGAACAGACGGAAAGAGGAAGAACTGAAGAAAGCTGAGGAACAACGAGCAAAAGACAAAGAGAAGGGATTAAATAACTCCAAAAATTCCACAGAACTGGAAAATATGGATGGAAGAAGTCCTAGATCACCTACTCCTAAAGGAATTCTGGTTTGTGGAATGAGCAAAGGCGAGGAAAATTCACAGAGGGCCCATACGACAGTCTAGCACTGAATCTGCGTCGATTTCACTAATGCGCGAATTGCACGTTCATAAAATACGACTTTTATTCTATAATCGTTATCAGTATTACCCAGAAGGTCAAGCAGATTCGAACGTCTTTTAAGAAAGACTTAGAAGCGAGGGTTGCTCTATGACACTGTTTAGAGCTGATGAGAAAACAGTGTGTTGCAAAAGATAGAATCAATGCCATCGAAAATGAAGGTTTTAGGACATCTTGGAGCCATTCTTTGGCTACGTCAAAAATTTAAACCAGAAGTACAAATATGGAATATAATTATAATGCAAGCATTAAGGATCCACGGCTCATGGAAGTACCGAGGAGTAACGGAATGTAAACTCTGTGAGATGTGGGCCCGCAAAATCACATGATATGATTGAAAGACGCAAAAGGCTAAGTCTTTGCGCGAACAAAATAACATTATTGTTTCATAAATAGGAGCACCAAGTTATAGTCAAATTGGCCGACTTTTACGTCGCCGCGAGCACACATTTTCTTACTGTCGGAACATGAGGTTCTTCAAGTTTATAGAATTCTTCTCACAAAGATTGAAAAGCCATGGACACATCGTGGAATCAGTTCAACCAACAAAAGAGTGCAAGTCTTCGAAAAATAGAGTGATATACAACTTCTCGACGGTCTGTTTCCCATACGGATTGAAACTTGGAGTTCATGAATGCGGAAAGGAATCGAATTTTTTGGTTACTTGAAGTTTGAAGGTTCGTGCTGACAGGCAGTGATGAAATTCACTGCATAGCACTTGAAAACAAGAAACCCTGCTGATACGGAAGTTGACCCAATCGTCGGAGTCACCGTTAGGTAGGCAAGGCTAGAATTAAAGTCGTCTCAAAGCTCGATTTAAATCGATCAAGGCTCCTCAAGACGAAGCCTTACTGCCTTGAACAACGACAATCTAACCATAACAACTGACCATTTGGAACGCTAGCGGGTTAAGCTGGTTTTGAGTATGATGTGGCAACTGAAAAGCGTGAAAAATTGAAAAAACCAAAAGAAAGGTAACGTATTAATGCACTGAGTAACTGCCTTTGGTTTTTAAAAATATGTAAAAATTGTTAGCCTAGACTTCTACTTTAAATGGTCAAATGGCCAATTATTTCCTACGCTGGGGTGCACGTGATCCTTATGTGATCTGCACGTGATTCTACATTTCAAGTCATTGCGCACTACCTAATAACCAAATTGTTTGACTTTTCAGTTGTTCTTTAGGTCTGTGTAGCAGCTAAAATAACCCCAAGAATTTATGGAGGAAGAGACGAATTTATTCTTGTTTCTTCACGGAAAAACTATGTCGTAGAATAGCAAATTTATCTTATTTCAAACTTTTGCCTTGTTTTACTCCAGTGTGATTAATGGCACTTGCCCTTATGTTACCTGGGATTCTTTCAATTCTTAATCAATCAGAGTTCCACAAAATGTGAAAGCGCGACAGTCCGAGTGCTAGTGCCCGGCACTCCTTCGTTTGGTGGAACTTTGATAATGCAAATAAAAGGTACCTTTTTAGTGAATTAATGGCCCTCGACGAGATTAAGTAATAGATGAAGTAGCCTGTTCTTTTTTTACCACTCACATCTCTTTAAGTTATCCCCACGATATGAACGCCGGGAACAGGCTTTAGATGAAGGGGACGTATACACGTACTTTTTGAAAGTCTTAACAGTTTAAACCCTAAAAATCTAATATCCCGCCGTGTATTCTCCATGGGGGAATATAATTTTTCCTGGGTATGTGCCGCTAGCTTCTCAGAACCTCTACCCCATTATAGTCTATTCTGTGGCCATTTTATAGAGCCCATCTTAATCACTTTGAGAAAAAAGTGATTTTCGCAATTCCAACTCAGTCACTTTCTGTTTATGCATCTACATATTTTAGCCTTTTGGTCATCCTGTAATGAACTGGCGCATTTGTTAAACTTAATGTGGTGCAAATCTTTCTATTTTTAAATCCCTTCATACCTGAATTTTCTGACCCTCAAAATCCACAAAAATGTACGACTCCATTCCAGCTGTCATGAAAATGCAACCCCATAATAGTCAACCCAGTCGTGAAAATGCGACCCCATCCAGCGGCACATCTCCATTAGCCTACTACTAGGAAGTACCCTTCCTCCGGGATATAAATTACGTATGGTACTTTAATTAGGTAGCGAGGGTAATTTTATCTTTTTTCTTTTAAAGTGGTGAAACGTTAAGAATTATCGTCTACAGCCTTATGAATAAGGTTCGCTATGCCTTATCTAGTAATCAGTAGGCTCTTGGTAGGCAGTGAAGAGTTATTTTTGTTAAATTAAGTTATTTATAATTTTCAAGACGTTTTTAGAATGTGTAATTCTATACTGAGAAATAGTATAGGATTTGAAGTCAAATGCTAAAAAATGATAAATAATATGAACAGGGGCGGGGGGTCTTCATTGCTGACGTCAGCGGGCTGTTTCACCACCCGATCTCTCGTGACGTATTAACCTATTGGGTGTTTTTTTTTTTTTTTTTTTTTTTTTACAAAAATTGGTAAATCGAACAGTTACCACTGTGGTTGATCTGTAGTAAAACAGCACCCATTAGCTACTCTCATTAATGAATTACGAAGCCCTTGAAATTTTAAACGCAAAAATATAGAGACAAGTGTCACTGACAGTTTATGAACAGAGGCTTTCCGCTCGAAGCCGTAGTTGGCTCATCACATAAGAAATACGTGCTTCTGGTTAAGTACTTATTAGTCTAAAGAATAACTCTTATTTAAATGGTATTAACTTCGAAAAGAATACTACGTGTATATGTTATCTTAGAACTGTGCTTAGCGAACTATAGTTAGCCTGATAATTAAGATTTATACATTCACGATTGAAAATTTTTATTACAATTTCAGAGACGGCGGGTTCGTCTCTCATCAGACAAAGGCAATGTGCAAATAACAGCGGGATGCACGTCTCTTCTGTTTGTATCTAAAAATATTTGGGACCTATACGCCAAAGAGGCATTGCAAAATCTGGGCAATAACCGAATTTTTTAAGAATTACTTTACAATGATTGACAACAATCTCATAGCCAGAGCCTTTAAGCTTTTTGGTCAGAGGTAGTCGCCAGGATGGAGGGGAAGATCATGATTTTTGAAACTGGTTTTGTAACTGTCAATATCAACTACAACCCTGTTCCCTGGTTCGTGAAGACGAGAACAAACTTAAAGTTGATGGTTCTTAGCTGTAGCATTAGTCTACCTTTCTGTACTCTCGTTTACTGCACTCCTTGTTAGTGTCTTAAAAATTCCAATTTCCCAGCGTTTCCTGGCGACCAGCGCTAACCAGGAGGCCTGAGGACCCATACGAAGTGATGAAAATTTTGTCACGTGCTTGCTGAGGCAGTTTGCACATGGTCACTTCTTTTGGTCTCGTGACTAACTTGTAAGCTTTAACTTGAAAAAGAGGTTGAATGTAATAACGTTCTGAAATCTTTGATTCTCTAGCCCCTTCACCCATAGAGTGGTGGATGGATTTTGCTATGGTTTTTCTAACTTTTGATTTTCTGTGGTTGTAATCCTGTGGTTTGAACATTCAGTTGAAACCTCTTCATCATTACTTTTACTAGGTGCTTTATTTCATTTATTTTTCAGCCTTTCACAAAGTAAAATTTGGAAATTTTGTTGAATTTTCCCCCTCTTTATTATCACGTTGTTTACCATTTAATCCCTAAATTCCGTAAATATGGGTTAGAAGGCAGGGTCGTACCCAGGAAGGGTTAAGAGGAAGGCCTTTCCTCTAGCCAGGTACTTAACGGGAAATTTCCGAAAAAGTGATTTCTTAAAAGGTAAAGCTAACATTCTGATCAACGAAGAAATGTGCGAGCCATTTGCAAATCTCCTTTAATTCAACTTCGATCACTCTGCTTGTTAAATGGTAAACAACCAGGGTTTATATTAGAAAAAATGTTTAACGTTAAACACGCGACCAATGTGTGCGTGCTCTGTTACTGGGCAGTTATTATTGTCGACACTGTTTTTTGAAAATTATTTTAAAGCTTTTTAAAATTACAATTTTTTATATATTGCAATTTAGGTCGTAAGTTTGCAAAATAGCCTAGTGTCTAGGTACATTTGTGACTTGTTTCGGCTGAATTTCATTCAATAAAGTTTTACAGACTTGCTATGCTGCGTCCAGCTTAAGTCTGACGCGGTCGAATCCAGACTACCTCATGAACGCGACCACGCCTTCCTAAATACCCGGTATCTCTTTGTCAAAGCCTCTCGTAAGCGACGCCCACTATATTTTGGGTGCTAATGTTTGACTGTTTTTAACCTCCGAGAGATTTAACGGATATAAATTTCCTTGGAATCTATGTGAACTGTAACCTCGTTCTTTGGGCTTTGTAAAGCGTTCTCAGTGCCGGATCGAGACCTTGAGATAAGAGGTTGTGTGGGGGGGGGGGGGGGGGGGGGGGGTGGGAGGGGCGGTCATCCAAACCATGAGATAACGCGGGGAGCCGGTATCCAAAAAAGAAAGTTTTTTCGGCCCTTCGGGGCCTCAGTTTGGTCTAAAAATAAGAGGGAGCGGGACCCCTCCCCTGGATCCGCCACTGGACTGGTTCACGGTTACTCGCATATGCGAGCGATGACGCAAGTTCATTGTTTATGAACCAATCACAAATGAGAGCAGCAGTCGCGCCGGTTGTGAGAATGCTTCGTGGTGAGTCAGCTGGCTTCTCGCTCGTATATGATATATGAAAACTTCTTGTAACGCGAATATTCTGAGGTTTTTCTTTGGAAAACTTAACCAGTCAAACGACACAACTACACGTCTATAACTGCTACCGAAGTATAACTAGGCCAGCCAAAGCTACAGATGTCAGATTTCGAATTTATTTTGAAGAGACCGACGCATGCGCAAAACCGTGATCACGAGCCTTTGACGAACAAGTGAAGAAGCCTTAAGAACGTCTGCGTGTGACTATGGAAAGAGACAAAATCACACAAACAAAAGATTCGAAAAATTCAGCATTTTGTTTTCTATAACTGTTTATTATAATGAAAACTATGTTAATGATTTTAGTCAACGCGTGCGTTTTTGTGAACTTCCTCATCGCGAAAGCCCTTTTTTTTTTTTGCAAAACGAGAGAAACTTTAACATAGCGTTCAAAAAGAATACAGATATTCCTAGGTACATAATTTGTTAATACCGCATTTATTCGATTAACCGCCCTGGGCGCTTATTACATTTTTGGACCTTGAGAGTGAGCGCTTATTCGAGGCTGGGCGCTTATTAAATTTTCACCATTCTCAGCAAGTGTAGTATGTTTACTTTGCAACATAACAATAAATGGTAATAACAAAACGCGAAGATGTAACAAAGCAAGGAGAATTCTGTAAAATACTCTGAAGAAAACTGCGTCTTCGAGAGGGTCTCTTTTTATCTCTTATTGGAGTTTTTGTGGGAGGGAGTAGAGTGGGGTGGGCGCTTATTCGAGGCTGGGCGCTTATTAACTTTTTCTGCCTTTAGCATGGGCGCTTATTCGAAGTGGGCGCTAATTCGAGGTTGGGCGCTTATTCGAATAAATACGGTAATAATGTGCTAAATCATTCGATTTGCCAGTGTCGTATTTTTGGAAGGAATAATGACTCCTCGAATAACTGGGTGGCTTTTAAAAAAAACTAACTGATTATTATCAATGTAATAGAGGTGGATTGCAGAACTCCTTCTCTGTTGTATATAACAGTCTTGTTATTTCTAGAAAAATGTGGGAAAATACGCATACCAAAAGAAGTTTAAAACTTTGATTCAATTCCTAAAAATTAAAACAGCAAAAAGAACATCGCATCCCTAAATGGGATGAGTTTCTGATTGGCTAGAATAAAAAAAAATAATAATAAGATTTCTTGCCTCTCAGTTTAAAAAAAGCTTTTAAATTAGTTTTCGCATGTGCCACTCGCCGGTAAATATGACATAACAAGGACCTTAAGGGTGGTAACGAGAAGGTGGAAAAAGCGATATGTTTTAACAACAGGTTGCACGTGCAGTACACTTTCGTTGAATATTTCGTTCCCGTGCTGGATAACGCTTATCTACCGGATAAATCTCTATCCACTGGATAATGCAACTAGTTTCCTTCTAACTGTCTGTTTTGCAATTTGGCGGCCATGTTGGAAAACAGGAGCACCTTGAGGACGAGGTTGAAAAAAGGTATACGAGACGGCCAAACGGAGAGTTCGTGACCACTAAAACTAACTAGTTCGTTTCTTACCTCTAATATATAGTAGTACATCAATAGTGATAGTTATTGGTTCCTTACACTTTCGATAACGAGAAAGAAGGGAAAATTTAACTTATTTTACTTGCATTCGACATTAGAGAGGTCAAGCGACACGTTTTTGTGAAACGGCAAACGCGAATTTGTACCACGTGACCAAGTTTCCCCATTACTTGTCGTTTACTGTTCATTATTTCTACGCCAAAATTAGTAGTTTCAAGCAACTTTTCATCCTTAAGAATTGTTTTGAGCTGTTTTATCCGCTCTTTTTTTTATTTTGAGAAATTCTCAACTTGAATCTGCCCGTTTGCCGAAATAATAATAACGTGAAGCTTAAACTTCCTGTTTAGAATCACGTTTACGGCAAACATGAATCTTTGTACCATGTGACCAAGATTCCCTTTACTTGTCTCTTACTTCTACAAAATTAAAAATAGTTGTATCACGTTATTTTTATCTGTAAGAATTGTTTTGGACTGTTTTTATCTGCTCATTTTCTATTTTGAGAATTTTATCAACTTGAATCTGACCTTTGCCGAAAGCGGACTCTAAATCTCTTCAGTAGCATGGTTTCAGAAAACCATATATGTGTTTCCCGAATAAATTTTCCCTTTAACCGTTACGGGTGTTTTCTTTGTACAAGATAATGCTAAATCATACTTAATCCTCTCCCAGAGCGTTTCGGCTTGCGTTTATTCTCAGGGTTTTACCATATAATTAAAAAAAATGACTTTCAAGGTGGAAGACTGTTTCCTTTCAACGTCTACCTCGTTTTTATGGCGTCATGAGCTTCCGAGTGGAATTTAGCGTTCACTTCACTTGCTGCGCAAAAAAGGAAATAAAAAATTCAAAGCATTAAGAAACACCTATAAACGAAGCCAGATTTAATGTTAACAAAGGAAGATAATTTAATGTACCCTCATTTTTGTGTATTGAAGGAAACATATTACCTTAAAAATTTTTGCAAAGCCGGGCTCATCATAAACATGTAGTGTGAGACAAAGTAGAGAGGTACGCCATAATAGCTAACTACGATGTTAAATTTTTGGGTGGATTTTGATCAGTCTTGATTACAGAAACGGATGTTTGGGCTTGGGGAGGCTGTGGGTGTTCAAACGATTTCTGCAGTTATTTTTAGTACACTTCATCAAAGCACAGTAGAAGAGGAACATGTGAACTATCTCATAATAAAACAGCAATAACAAAATAGCATAATTTATTAATGGGGCGATGTGTTGTGCCTGTGATCCTTCTCTGGAACAATTTCAGTTGCAAAGCCCTTAGGTTATAACAAAAAAAATATCTAAATCCATGAACCAATGACACTAAATAATATTATTTTCCATATTTTCTTCTACATTTCTTTACCTGTCTCAGGGGGAAATTTCGTCATTTCGTGAATTGCAGTGTGTCTAGAATGAAAAGAAGTATAGGAAACGGTGAAATTACGGTAATAGCCAAGATGGCGGCCATTTTGAATGACGTCATGGTCCTTATTATTGCCATACCCCCCAATACTTGCTGATGTCATCTCGAAGGGCTCATACCGCAATATATTATATTGTAGGTTTCATACGATATTATATTACTTGTCGTAAAAAACAAACAAACAAACAAAGCGAAAAACAAGTGGGAAGGGGCAGGTACCGCTCCTGCCAGGCTTGACCACTGGCTTTAAAAAATGCAATATCCTTCTTGATACAAAAATGTTCCTATTTACCCTTTCGGAAACTTGCCAGATGAATGACATCCTGTGCAAAGATCAACCCCATTCTTGCACTCGCTG
The DNA here is from genome assembly GCF_958299795.1 of Porites lutea. Classification (NCBI taxonomy): domain Eukaryota; kingdom Metazoa; phylum Cnidaria; class Anthozoa; order Scleractinia; family Poritidae; genus Porites; species Porites lutea. The sequence continues at coordinate 28,984,954 of NC_133206.1, read as the reverse complement.
CAGTGATACCGTGCTCCAACGATGTAACTATCGCAGCCTTCACACAAAAATCTAAAAAAAAGGTAAACTAAAATTACGTTTGTTTTTAGGAAATAGTAATAATAATTTAATATTTATATTGCGCAAAATACATGTAAATATGATCAAATGCGCATAATGTGAAAACGCGAGATTCCGTGAATCATTTGCACTTATCAATCATGACTATTACGAAATGTTTTCAAAACTGTGAATTGTCTCCTACGCGAGCGTTGCCTAACGACACAAAGAACGGCTGCGGAGGAGAGTAATCTGTGACTGGCTGTTAGTAGCCCTGATAAAACTGAATGCATAGACTGTATCATGACTTTCTAAACAATGCCCTGTTGTTATTGTGGGACATTCCTCAGTGGCGGATCCGGGGAAAAGGGCCCGGGGGCCCCCCTTATTTTTAGACCAAAATGAGGCCCGAAGGGCCGAAAAAATTTTATCAGACCGGCCCCCACTTATCTCAGGGTCTGGATGACTGCCCCCCCCCCCCCCCCCCCCCCCCTTATCTGAAGATCTGGATCGCCCACAGGTTGACTGTTTTTCTGACTCACCTCATTCCTAGAATATCATGAGTTTTTAAGTGGCGTTCAGGTTTCTCTCCAGCTGTTGAGCAACAAAAAATTTAGAGAATAAGCAAAATAACGTTAACAAAGTATCCGTCACCATGTTAGTTTCGTAGTAAATATAATTTATGCATCTAGAAAATATATAAGTCCTATTTGTCACCCCATGTAATGAATTCCGGATTCCGGGAAAATTTTGCTTGTGGAATCCGGAATACAGCTCAAGTAATCCGGAATCCCACTAAGGATTGGAATTCGGAATCCAGAATCCAAGTTCCACTGACTGGAAGACTGGAACAAGTACCTGGAATCTGGAATCCACGGCGTGGAATACAGAGTCTGAGCCGGACTGTCTTGGATTCTCTTCCATGGGGCGATATGTGTAGGAGGAATGTTTCGGGGATGAACCTTTCCGTTTATTAGCCCCGTAATCAATACATACCGTGGCCTTTTACGATGTCAAGAGTTCGGCTAGCTTGTCTTGTGTCATACAATGTAACTGGGTCAGAGAGAGGATTGCTATTCTAAAGCTGACTGAGCTTAAATATTTGACTGGCAAAGGAAAGCTTTTCAACTCAGCCTGCTAGGTTTGGCCAGTTTCCATCATCCCTGAATTTCCGTCGTTTAGTACAACTTCCAAACCTAACTTCAGACTAACTGTTAGGGCTTTTCTCACTACTAACGGTTAAAATTTTGTTTCACTGCATTTATAAACACTCACATTCGTGACAGGAGTTGCACAAAATAACTTTCAAGCAGGTAAGACAGAAAAATTGTCTGGTGCCTTTCACAAGGTCCGTTCCACATCCGTCGCAGATTTTGGTGCCGCCGATGACGTGAGAGAACCGCGCCAAAAACAGTAACACTCTCTGTCGGAAAGGAACGAAAACAAACAAACTTAACCTCGATTATTGTTTCCATGATTCATCAGTCATATGGAAACAAATGACATTAATTTAAAGTCTGAATGAGCCAAGCTAGCTTGGTGACAATTTTATTCGCCGGAATTTCTGTTTACTCTGCTGCGCAAAAGATATTGAAAATAAGATAAAGAATCCTAGCTATCCATTGCATTTGCTGCTGGAAATTTTTATATGCCTCAAACTGTGTTATTACGTTTAGCTTATCATCTTCAGCCACTGAATAAGTAGACATGGCTTTGTCAAGTTTTTCTCTGCACGCTCAGTTCTAGCTAACTTCTTTGGACTTCTGAACCAGGTCTTGGATAAAGGAGTTATCCGTTTCTTCTTGTTCAAGTAGAGTTACAGAAGGGAATAAAAGCAGCTAACCCGTAAGTGATGGTTTGTCACAACTTTCTTCCACACTCCACTGCGCCAGGCGTTAAAATCCTTTTTGGCGTCCTCAACCCATTTCATGTTTTCTTCATAATGCTGTAGCTCTTGTTGTTCGTCGGTGTTCTTCGTTCCTGAAGGAACAGAAAATCCGTCTGCCTTTTAAAGCTTTTGAGTCGTTTATAAAGACTAACCTTACTTGAATATGGCTTATGACGGGACGCGCTCGCGCTTTCCCCCTCCCCCTCCCCCCGGCTCCCCCTTCCAACTTTTTACGCCTGCCATGCAGGCTGCTTTTAACTTAACTGTCTGAATCTTAATAAAACAATTTTTTTACTGTTTCTATAACGATTATTACCTGTTGCTAAAACAGAATATTTCGTCACGTTATGAGTACCAATATGCCTAGGAAAAACAATATCAAACGGGTTAGTTCAATGTCATGATTGTAGAGTGACGCGCTAAGCAAGACAATGACAAAATCCAACTTTTCCTTTCTTTCCCTGCCCTTTGCTTTCGCTTCTGCTTGAGAGGGTTACTTGGTTGGCTGCGATCACTTCATGTAAGGGAATCAGGAACCCGGAGAATTTTTTCTTTTGGAATCCGGAATCCTGGACTTTGGATTCCGGAATACAGCTCAAGGAATCCGGAATCCTACTAACGATTAGAATCCAGAATCTAATTTCCACTGACAAAGAATCCGGATTCCAGTGCCTGGAATCCAGAATGCAAGACTATCTTGAATGCCCTTAGATGGGGCGAGTGAAAGCTTACTTGGAGACAGCAAACTCTGGTTACGGCGGAGGCCTCCATAAAACGAACCCCTATGTAATGAAGTCCTCGGTATAATTAACAATAAAGTGCGCGTTGGATAAGAGATGGTAGATAGCCATAATCATCTCATATCCAACAAGCGCGAGTGGAATAATTGTTTTATCAAAAACGCCCACTAAATATCGAGAATTCTTCCCGACTTTATTTGTAAAAACAACCGATCTCCAGCTTTTTTTTAAAATTTGAGTAGACGCGTACCGTTACCATATTTGGAGAGCATGGTGTAATGGCTCATATACCTAAGCCAATCAGAGCTCTAGAATTGCATTATCCAATGATTCAGTTTCTAATAGAGAAAGATATCTTTCGTTCCAGTAATAGTAAAGTAGATAGAAAAGGACCTCGATACAATGAAACCTCGTGATATTTCGAACACATTTTTTCCCACCCCTGGGCCATATCGAAGTACCACTGTGTTTCTTGCATGCGAAATTGTGGGCAATGGCGATACGTTCTTTAGTGCTTCGTTAAAAGGCCAAAACTTTGAGTATACATCGATGCTGATCGACTTTTTTGTTGCTCGGGTAGATTTTAGTCTTTCATGACTAAAGGTATCGAAGTACAGTTTCGCCTTTACAGAAGGTTGCAGTTTAACAAAAGTCTTTAAAAAGAAACCATAGTGGCGGCAGCTTTTTCTTTCCATATGTCACGTCAAGTTTACTAGAAAGTTCTTTTTATGATTGGTTCCGTGTTACCTCTTATGTTCGTGAGGAGGGAAAGAGGGAAACCACAGACGCATTTCAGTCTATTTACCTTTCCGGGAACTTTCCAGAGAAATGGCACCCAGTGCACAGATTCATCTCCTTGCACTCACTGCAATGATAACGTGTTCCAACTATACAACCACCACAACCATCACACCAGACTCTGAAAAATAAAGAATTTTACCTTTCTTTTACATTGATGTTCACCAAATACTGAGCCAGCTATCCAATAAACTGTGGTTTAGGAATTAGTTGAGCCTGGGTTCGAATCCTGGTGCCGTATTTTTGATCGAGTTTGATTTGTCGTTGGGTTTCTTCCATGCTCCAAGAGTCGCTCCAAGAGGTTACCTCTCTCCTCAAATACCAACATGTTTAGATTAATTCGATCAAAAATATACTAGACAGATAAAAATATATATATAGATGTTCTGAGTTATTTATTATTATTTATTTACTTTTTTTATATATTTTTGTTAGATTCTCAACTATTGCCACGGCTTTGGAGCGTCTTAAAAAAGGACGTGGACTATTTATCCAGAGATTACTCTGCATAGATTGTTTGGAAAAGACGCATTTTACTATACACGTCCTTAAACGCATGCAAAGATGTGAATAACGGGGGGTTTGTAAAGCGGTACAGCTGCACCCACGAGGGCCGAAGGCGCGAGCCACTAGGGGGTCCAGGGGCATGCTACCGCGGAAAATTTTTAAGATACTTTTCTCTAAGATACCATTTCCTGCATTTTGAGATCACAGTCAATGGAAAATAGTGGCGTTTTTAACAGACAGTGGAAGCTAATAAGGCCAATTGGTCCCTATCACATCAGTGCATTACCGAGCCCAAAGTGATCGCAGGCTCATGCTTGGATACCAAAATGGTAAAAATGGCTGAGAAACCACAGAAAAACGGCAAAGATTCGTGCTAAAAAAGACTGGTTAAACAAAGAAAACAATGTTTTTCTTTGGCTAGGAAGAGTTTCAAAAACCGGGTGAATATTAAGCGAAAACAGGAGGGTTGGAATCTCTAGCCTCCTCTGCTCCCTCTGCATGGAACTAGGAACGAGGCAGAGTTGTTTACCTTAGATAAACAGCATCGTGAGTTTCTGAATGGCCATCAGGGTTCACTCCACCTGCGAAACAAAAACATGGATAAATTATCAGAGGGTATATTCACGATGACGTTATTTTTCTAAACTTCTTTTTTTTTTTCCCTCTTACATTGATCTCTTATTTGCTCAAGCAGATTACATGTAATATAAATTTGAACTTACTGCACATATAATATTCACAATTTCTGTGAGCAGTGGCCTCAGTGTATTTCTTTGGAATGAATTACACAAAACAGAAAAACATAGAACAGAGAAACATTGACATTTTCTGAAAACAAAATTAACCGATTCCTGCTGCTAGTATTTTATAGCCCGCGGGGAAAAAACTTCTGCGTGTACAACTTTATGAAATTACAGAGTGGTTAATTCGGACGACACAAATTTTGTTTGCTCGCTTAGAGGCTTTCTGCGGGGAACAGGTTAGATGTCATGTGACCTCGAAATAACCAGTGAGAGGGCGCAGTGTTGAGGAATAATAGACCAATTCCGATATATTAAAATTCATACTTGGCTGCGAGGCTTGGGGGAATAAAACAGAAGAAATCATCTTGAGGCTCAGTAATGAATAGTACTCTTTTGTTTTATTCCCCCAAGCTTCGCAGCGAAGTATAAATTTTAATACATCGAAAATGGTCTAATCCAGCGCTATAACAAAATAGCGAAAATTTGCCGCTCAGTAAGCGGCATATATAATTGATTTAACTTTTTGAATACTCACACAGGTTACAGCTCCCGCACAAATTAACATTTGGGCAATTAAGACAACCCCAGAAGTCTTTTCCTCTGTCCCAAGTGATACCGCAACCAGTACAGTTCAAGGACATTCCAAGCATGTTGGAGAAACGAACCAAGAAAAGATGCGTTCTCTGAATACGATGAAAACAGTGCCACTTAGTACAGTGCAATGTAGTTAGGTAGGTGGGTGGGTCGGTAGGTAGGTGAGTGGGTGGGTGGGGAGCTTTTTGTGGGAAGGTAGATCGGTAGGTAGGTCAACAACTAGGTCACTACTTAGCCTGTGTACAGACGTCCCCTCCCCTCAACAAAATTTTTTGGGTGGGAGGGGCGTCTGTTAATACAGGCTAGTCACTTTGCATACCGGAAACTAATGGTAAAACACTGGGCATCAAAAACGTACAACTTGTTTCGAAAAAATTGTCGTAAAACGACTGGAGAAGCGATGTTGCGCGTTTTACCACGGCAATCACGTTCAAACCTGTCTTGCAACGAATTAGGTTGCTGTAAGTTGCGTAAATACTGATCATGACTTCTGATTGGAAGGGAGGGAGTTACGCCATACACGGTGGTTACGTCACTTGCTGCCAAAACGGTTGCCTTGGGGCAGTAAAACGCGCAACATGTACCGAACATTTTGTTTCAAAAAGTAGAACCACTCTCTACTTTCTGCAACAAAGTTGCACAACATGGAACATCCTGATTTGCTGCAAGACAGGTTTAACGTGGGTGGTAAAACGCGCAACATCACTTGAACCGTTCTGCAGGAAAGTTGCATTACAAGTTGCAAGGTTTTGTCGCCCGTTTTACGGTACGTTAAAGGAAAGATGATTGATTTTGTTATGTTGTATGATTATATTTGTTTATTTTGTACTTCTCAACCTTTCGCTGTTGGTCTGTCTGTGCCTCTGTCTGCACACAGCTTATCCAGGTAGCGATGTCTTCTTTGGCCAATTCAAGCCATTTAATGTGTTCTTCATATTGTTCAAACTCCTCCTGTTCGTCCATATGTTTTGTTCTTGTTTCAAAATTATCAAGTAAAGCAAATCTATTAAACCATTTGGATACAAAAGAGCAACAACTGTTTTAATTATAACTTCGAACGACGGATGCGAAATTTCGGGGAGAAAGGCAGCTATCATTCAGAAATAATAAAATTCAATTTTATTGACAAGAATATAAAATTATAAGTGAGCCCCACTTTTTTGTGAGTCAAATAGTTTTCAGAGAGAATTCGGTAGTCAGCAGAATTCCCGAAACTAATGAGTTTTTTTTTTTTTCTGAGTTTTCAAACGCAATGCTATAATCATAATAAACCGAATAAAATTATTATCAATTTTCCTCAATCGAAAAAGAAAGGAATACTCAACAGTCACATCACGTTCTACTGTTTCCTGTCTAAATCACCATTCTACTGATTCTAAGCAGCCGTCTCTGTTTTAATATTCCGATCAGGCTCATCAATAAGTTTTATTATTATTATTATTATTAAGAATGGGTATTTACGGTAACGATAATAATAAAAATAGCCAATTTATCAACGTTACTCTCAAACCTTATCAATTAAACTTTCACCTACGAGAAGTTTGAAGACCCACTTTGGCTGTTCAAACACAAGAGACATACCCAGCCGTTTGTTCTGTATGATGTTATTAAAACCCACCTTGATGGGATCGCAGAAAACAACAGCATATACTCACGAGAACTACTCGTTTTTGCAAATGTAAACGGGTGTGACTAAAACCGTTCCTCAGCGGTGATACACTAAGATACTGAAAGAATTTTTAAAGTCGTCATGTTACTATTTCTAGATGCTTGCTGTTTAAGTCGCATTTCATGAATGTGGTCACATGTTTGAGAGTAACAATTGGCGGTTGTTTTCCTTGGCTTTTACTTTCATAGCTGTCGCTGGGCCAAGAAAAAAAGCTAACACGACTAGACAATCATGCGAAAAGCCAAGTTTGTGAGGATAGAACGGGATCAACTTTATTTAACCAACATAAAAGCTGGGCGTGTCTCAAAAAATATTGCAATTAATTGCAAGCACTACAGTTTATGATAATTACAAAAGTTTAACAAGTGTACTGAATCTAAAGAAGTACTAACGACCAAAGCTAAAGTAAGAGGGCACAAAATTACAAGACAAAATATAATAACGGTTATCACACTTAACACATCGCAACTTCGAGCTACATTGAGTGGGGAATTCCATAGTGTCGCACCACTTTAGCTCAGGTTGACTATTAGAAATTCTGTTCTTGGTAGGGGATTAGCAACATTATTAGAGGATTTCTGTTTCCAATTGCCAATTGAGGGAAATTTATAGGATCCCTTAAAAATATTAGTCAGTCGACTTTGAGCTAAGCCATTCAAACATTAAGTAGTTTTGATTTCACCTCTACGCTCACCCAGGGTAGTGATGTAACCAAGGGAATTTAAGACTTCCTCTGACTGGCGTATTTCATTTGTGAGTCCCCGTTTTAGTTTCGCAACGTCAGATCAGAGACCAAACAGATTTCAAACTAATTTATTAAACAAAATGAACAACTGTCAGCCTTGCGTATTCTTGTTTTAGTTCGATGTAATGTCGCCGTTTTGGGCTTTGTTTGAGACAACCGTCATACAGTCTTCTTGACGGAAATAACTGCAAATAACTACTGGGCCCAAAAACGTATCCTTCATAAAACAAGAAAAGGCAGAAAACGCGAATTCATCATTTCGATAATCAAAGCTCGAGACTGAAAAACGTTTTTAATACATTGGCTGAAAATCATTTTTTTGCTATATGTTCACCTTTGTCAGTTTAACGATTATATTTTCTCTAACCACTTGCATAAACTTTAGTCACACAGCTCTCACTCAGAATCCAAACATGCCACACAAGGTAAAGAGAGTAAAAAGAGGAGAATCGGATAACTTAATGTATACGAGATTCGTTTCTTGCTATTAGAGCCGATCGAAACTGAAAAATTATTGCCAATTTCTTTGTATTTCGATAGTAAAGAGCAAGTCAGGACTTTACTGTCTGTGATACTAATATTAATAATAATAATAATAATCGTAATAATAATTATAAAGGTACTGCTAATGATAATAATGATTATGATTATGGTTATGGTTATGTACTGTTCAAAAAACGAGCAGGAGTGTATTATCAGTTTTAAAAAACTCGACGCTTCGCCTCGAGCTTTTAAATGTGATAATACACGACTGCGAGTTTTTCTTTAATGGCTTCAAAATCTGCGATATAGATTAACTCAGTCTTGCACTAATAGTGCTGACAAGGTCTTAATTCCGACTAACGACGCGGTATATTTTTTCTTTTCCGACCAATTAGTATGAACTCATACTCGCAATATTTTACCAAAATTAAAAATCACAAAAACACACAGCAATAACCAAAAATACAGTCGACTCCCGATAACTCGAACCCTCGCTAACTCGAACCAATTTTCGTTTCCCCTCAGGTCATTTTCTATATAATTTTACCCTCGATAACTCGAACCATGTTTTGAACCCTTAAAAAGTCGGATAAAAAAGCCGTCTACGGGCGTCCGAAACATTGAATTTTGGATTAACTATCGACGTGTTGTAGGAGTATAGTTTACTAGTGGAGGCTGATGTTGATTGTCACAGGCTAACGTGAAGAACCTTTTCTTCTCAAAACAGTAAAACGCATGCTCTATTTAGGCTATGTTTTGTTACGTTACGTTCTGTTTTATAATCTAGAAGTACTTTTAATTTTCACTTGACATTTCTACAATTAAATGTGATTAAAATGTTCACTGTGCAGTAAAAACTGTTTTTTACCATACTCTCGCCTATTTTCTTTGAACTCTCGATAACTCGAACTCCCGATAACTCCAACCTTTCTTCGATTTCCCTTGAAGGTTCGAGTTATCGGGAGTCAACTGTATTGAAATGATCAATATGATAAAATAATCTTAAAATCCTTAGAATGCCGGGAACAAGCGTGTCTATGAGCTTTCCAAAGTCAAGTAGCAAACTCTTTTTGCAGCCAACAGAATACTTTTAAGGTTAACCTTTTAAGAAGGCCCCTAGGCACGGTTTTGCAATTGGGCGTTTATTTTTGGCGGTTTAATTAACTGCGCATCTCGTTTCTCTAATCTCTCACTGTCTCTCAGTGTTGTATATCGCTGGTCCAACATATTCGGTGAGGAAGGAAATGCAAAAAATGACCAAGTTATCTGTTCAAGATAGGTAAAACGATCAGAACAAGACTAGAATACTTGCAAATCAATTGGCTCCCAGTCATTTCTCCTTAAATTAAGATATTCATGATCAAGACGGGCAAAGCCCCAAAGATTAGATTAGATTTCTAATCTGATGTTCAATGGACACAGACAGCGCTAATTGTTAAGGTCGCGGGGAGCACCTCTAAGTCTTATTTCTCATCAGGTGCCTATAATCCATTGCGCGAATTAAATGCGCTGAGGGTCTCCCATACCCCTTTCGAAAATGAATTCACCTATATATGGGCAGTACTTCTAATTACCCAGACGCCGAGAATGCTGAATCAATTTAAAATTGAGCCAAAATTGGCCAAAAAGTTAGTTCACAGTAAACGGTATAGTTTGCGAATCACATTAAATGAAATCTTCGTTCACGTTTCACGCTTAGTTCTAAAACCGCTTTCATGAGCGTAAAAAAGGCTCGGGATGGGCAATCACGAGTCACGAAAAGTGAAAGCTTGAATCACGTTTCACTTCACGGAAAAAGCAGAGGGAACTCGCGGCAGTGACAGATATCAACAACGTGATGTATGATTAAAATTATGTATTTGGAAATTTTCACCAAAAACAACAAAAATAATAATGTTTATTGAATTGTCCAACCATATCAAATGGGAACTAAAAGAGAATTCTCTCTTGGTGGAAATGAAGGATAGACTGTCTTCGTAAGATTATCGTGTTTTGAAATTTGCCTAGTCCTTAGGCCTCATTTTTCTTCGCGCGGCCAATTCGTTTCGGGTCACGTGGTTATGAGCGACCACCGTGGTCGTGAGCGGATGAAAGTTAGTCGCGCGTTCCGAACGCGTGACGAAACCCTAAGGACGTCTGCCGCGTGGGAGGCTAGCAGGATCCCAGAACAAGGAGCTCTGCTCTGTTTCGCAGAGGGACTTAACCAGGGTCTCGTTTCGTCTGTGACGCAGGCTATACTACAAAATGCTTTGTTCGAGAAAGGCCTAAGAACGGCAGACGGGTGGCATGTTTTCTTGAAGCGTCTGACTCTGGTCTTCTTCAAATAATCCTTTTTGTTCAATCATCCATTGGAGTGAAGCGGAAAGGTTCTAACTGGCAGGCGCAGGGGAGACCGTCGTCTCCTTCAGTTTGTTCTCAACTCTTTATCTAAATTTAATCGCAATGCCTCTTGTTGATGTATATGTGTGTTGTTAAGATTTATAAAATAAAAAGGCGGGTTATTTGAGCACTTTTAGTTCCTCACTTTTTAGTTTATGGTAAATGGTTTATTTTAGAATGTCTCTTTGGGGGATCGGGGATCGATCTGCAGTTCTCCCACGGACATGTATCAGGACCTGAATTTCTTGAGAACGCTGACATTAAAAAATGTAGAAGGAGCCATCCGCTACGACAATTGATTTATTTTAATTTTTTTAAAAATAATTTCTTGGAATTGCTTTGTCAGAATTTAGGAGATGCTAGTTTTTTAACTTGAGAAGCTTTAAATTTCTTCATCGCCGATGTAATTTGTGATAAATTTATTACCGATCATCTTCAAAACAATCCTGAACTATCACATTTTATTGACTTAAATTGAAGCTGCCAAGAGTTACTGCCAAGATTTCCGCAGATGCGTCATTATCGTGTCAACCCAGTAAACGAACTCGACGTACGGGGAAAACGATGATATCTCACTATACTTGCATATTATTAAGAGAAGCATAAATGTTATAATTCAACGTTTTGCATTTACTGGTTTTAAATCAATTTTTAAAACGTCATAGTATATAGAATTCAGAGAGGGGCTTATTATATCCGGGGGTGGGCCTTGTAATCGGATGAATCTTTCTGTGACAGGTATAGATGGACATATCACTGGGGAGCTTATAAGGGGGAGGGGGGTCGGGTGGGGACGTATAAGCGGCAGTTTTCGGGATTAGCGTCCCTAGACCGAAGGCGGTCGTGTTGTTGTGCCAAACCAATTCTGCGGGAGCTAAGCCTTTTTTTATGTTAACTGGACTTTCTTTTATAACATAACAGAAATAAAGCGCGCGCTCTGACAATCTCGTTTTCAGGGTTCTCTCCTACCCCCCGTCCCTACCGAGCGAGAGCCCAAGAACGAGAACTCAATTAAGAAGCTAGAGTCGCACTAGGCTATTGCCTCGTGCAACTCTTACGCTTCTTTCGTACTTAGCAACCTCCCGCGTACATCCATAACTCGATGGTTGCGCGCTGCACGTTTACCATTTCTTAATTGTTCTAATAAATTTGCATAGCCGCTGGCCATGTGAGTGAAAAGGTTCTGTAAGTACAAAAAGTGCCAAATACTTGTATTTTGCATAAGCAATGACTTGATTTCATGCCACTATGACGTCATATTCATAACCTTGCAAACCGATTAGCACCAGAGTTTGCAAAAATGATTCAGACGGCAGAAGAGAGGTAGTTCCGGCTTATTATATTTAAGGCTGCTATTACAAACGTTACAGAAAAATCCTTAGAGGAAAATGCAGCCCACCTTTCCTTGTAAGTCTTCTGTGAGATTCAAATATGTTTGACATAATATAGATTTCATTTGCAAAAATTACGACTTGTTTCAATGTTTAACTAGTGCTTTATTTTTATCATAGAAGGCGGAAATTATCCCGGCATACGTGCGCATAAAAATATCTTCGATTACTTGAAATGGTTAAGCTGCTGAAAATCAAGAGGAGAGACTTTTTTCAATGAGACAGCATTCCTATTTTGTTGTCACGCACTGTGAAAACTTGGAAGTTTAAATTGCTAAGTTTTCGAAATGAAAAATGCTACGGGGCTGGAAACTCGAATAAAGATTTACTTTTTGTTTATTTTCAACCTAGAGTAAATAAGAATTCGTAAAACCTCACTATTTTGACTTTACAATTTGATGACGTCACTGTCAAAACCATCTATACAAGCGCGGATCTAGGATAAATACTGACCGTTTTCCTAAACGAGAGCAGAAGGCGTAAGCTTCTAGGGGGTCCGGGGGCATTCACCCCCGTGTTATTTTTTTGATTTCTACCCCCTAAAGTCACCTTTCCTGGTTTTCGGAGTCATTCAGTCAAAATATTGGCCAGATTTTAACTTGGAAAGTATTTTTCATGAAAAATTTATTTCTTTATGAAAACTCTGACTGATTTTTGTAAAACGGTGGAAACCGGTGTGGATCCACGCCTTTTATGGTAACGGTTTGACTGACGTCGAAGAAACACCCAAAATCCTGAAACGCTTTTGACAACGCAGGTCGCGTGTTATCCGAAACAGCTGTAAAGGGCTCTGTCAAGAAATTTAACAAAATATTCAAACAGTGGAAATCGCCACCAAACTGAAAGAAGCATGAAAATAACCGATCAGAACATGAAAAGAAGGTATGAATAACACAGCAAACATAAAAGACAGGAGACCCAACGGGAAATTTTGAGAGAAAGGCCTAAAACCAACATCAACATGAATAAAACTTCTAAGGCCATTTTAAGTATTTTCGAAGATTGCTGGGAAAAATGTATCCGTTTCTCACTCCCAGCAAGACTGATGGAAGAGTTCCCAGCCAGCAAGGTGCACCTACAACCTACAATCTGACTTACTGGGAAGTTTTGCAAAAGACGTATATATGTCCAAAACATTACTGGCCAGTTTGGGTGTGGCCTAAGGGCAAAATTCAGACCGTTAGTTGAGGGGTGAGGTGGAGGGGGGGAAGGTTTCTGACACATAACACATAGTAGCTATTATAGCATCAAATATTATTTCTTTCACATCTCCAAGCCAGCAAAATTTGCCTCAAGAACAGATATTTTGAGGAAAAGATCCATTGGATTTCCCCTGAAGTGAGGGCACGGATGGTCAGACTTGAAGGAGATTGAAACGGATTGCAATTGTGCCTAACACTTTTTCAAAGTTCATTTTTATTGTTTGTGAAGTTTGATATAACGCTTGGAAAACATTAACCGTCATAGACTGAAACACCAAGGAGAAATGAAAAACACAGTTTACGCAATTTTTTTTTCTGGGGGGGGGGGGGGGGGTGCAAATGGTGAATTTAAAATGTTTGACATAACAATGATGATTTCATTTAGTCAACCACTACTGCAATGCGAAATTGAAAGAAATACAACTTATGTCATTGTTTAACAAGTTCTTTTTATTATTATTATTAAACGCGGAAATAATGCAAGACATAATCAGCTCACCCTCTTATTCGTTTTAACAAAATTTTACGTTAAGCAATGTTAGCGGTTTAATTTTTTCCTGATGTGTCGTCATCTGCTATAAAATTACTTGACAGACTCCATGCCCTGATTGAAATCAATTCCACTGCTCAATACAGCATTCTCCAAAAGGTGCAGCCGACCAGCATAATTCCCAACGAGGCGGACAATAAGGCCACCAGTAAGTCCCTCGCTCACCAAAACAGGGACATGGTTTACCACCAATTCTAGAGAGCCTTTTTGAGTCAGCGTTCTTCCCAGTTTCGTCTGCAACAGAAAAAAAAAAGGAATGGCGTGAGGAATAGTTACCAGTCTCTTTGAAGGAATTTCTGTGCTCGTTTCCCAGACGTCGTTTCGCGGGGAAACCAGTGGTGATGTCGTAAAATGTCGGCTGTTTTCCCAAGCTAGGCAGCGGGTTGCGGACCGAAAATCGACGAATCTGCACCGGGATTTCACAGGACAATGAATGAAGAAGGAATTAATTTACGATTCTTTGACTTTTGTCGCCTAGGGGTGTACGCTTGTCAAACAAACAAATTGTTTTGTAAACACTTGGGAGTCGTTATATCACGCGTATGTGACGATTTTTTGTGTCACGGGCAGGAGGGAGTGCTGCAATGTTGTTAATTGTTCAATCTTGGTTAAAATGGGTGAAAAAGGAGACGTAGAGGGATAATGGACGTTGCTTAGTATGTAAATAGCTCGAATTTGTCCGCGGAATTCCCAACGAAAACTGGCTCACCGAATAGCGAACGCGTACGATTAACAAGAAATGTTATGGACCGGGAGCAACCTATCCATTTCGAGTGGCAAGCAAACGTGTGAGTGAGCGGCGAAGTCGTGAGGGACGTAGGAAACGAAGAGCTCTCATTTTCTTTCCCCGCACCTTGCTCCCGCGTCTTGTTTTGCGTGGGTATGTGCCCCTGGCCTCTCAGAGCCCCTACCCCATTATAGTCTATACTGTGGCCAATTATAGACCCCATCTTAGTCACTTTTGGGCAAATATGTAATTTTCGCGATCCCAACTTAGTCACTTTCTTTTAATGCATCTACCTCATATTGAATGAAGAACACTCTACTTCTCACCTACAGTGCAAACATTCTGGTACGTTTGCTAACCTTAAATATGAAGAACTGTCCTATACCAAAAAGTCAGAAAATGTGCGACCCCATTCTAGTAATTGTATTGAAAATGCGACCCCATTATAGTCACTACAGACGTGAAAATGCGACCCCATCCAGCAGCACATCCTCATTAGCCTCTTATAAGGAAGTGCCCCCCCACGGGAGGCAAGCTTATTTTCACGACGCCGTGATCGACCATTTTTGGTGTTCGTGAATCGTGATGTACTGCAAAACTGTTCTGTGAATCGTGAACTGTCAAAATCGTCGATTGTTTACACGTAGATGGAAGATCAGTTGAAAAAAATAAATCGTTAATTTGGCCAAACGACCTTAACTAGCATCTGGTGGCTTGATTTAACTTCACTTTCGAGTCTCTTGATGTAACTTGATACTTCAGTGCGCTCAGACCAGCCTACAGCTAGGGAGGGAATTATGGCCTAGCAGTGTTTTTCATAAGGTTCGTAAAACTCTAGTTAACTTAAATATAATCGAAGGACTCTGTTTTGCAAAATGCGAATAACGTAATGTTTTTGACGTTTTGTACGACCTCTATTTTTGAGAAGTGTGAAAACGTCGTTTCGTGACTCGTAAAACGCAAAATTGTTGTTCGTGAACTTTCCGGCACGAAACCCACTAGTGCAGGATAGTACTATCAATTTTTTTACATGATAAACCGCATTAGGTAGCGGTGATGCAATCGACTAATCCGTCATCTTGGCGTCTGATCCGACTGGTCGATCGTCAGTTTAAAAGTCGGTTCAAATCCAAGGTAAACAAAAACAGGTAATTAGTTTTTCCTCGAAGAAATAAAAAAATTTATTGTAGCCGAAAGAAGTCGAAGTGATCTCGAGATATGTCGAAGTGATTCCGGTCTCACTTCGTAAAATAGCCGAATTAAACGATCCGAAAAGTCACGAACTTGCCTGTGCAATCTTGTCCAAAACTAGTGCATAATTTCATAGCTATTTTTTACCTTACAAACTGTCTTGGGTCGCCGTGGTACAATCGGCTAATCCCTCAACTTTGACGCTCATCTGATCTCAAGGGGCGCAAGTGAGTCGCTTCAAACCACGGGCAGGCCAAAAATAATATTTGTTTCTTCCTCAAGAAATCGAAGTGATCTCGAGACATCTCTAACTAATTCCGCCCTCACTATGTCAAAAAGCCCACTCAAACCTAAAAGGCTCACAGACTTTGTGCAGACAATGTTGTCCCGAAAAAGCAACTTTAAGACGTTCCTCAGCGTTGCGAATCCTTTACTTGGCGCTCCGCCCAAGTAACAAACAAAAGACGGAGATCACCCTCTCTTGAATACATCCCACTCCACACCAATAAACTTCTACTTTCTTCAAAAAATAGTACACTACGCGCCTTGTACCACTAAGGCCGTTCAATATGTAAGTTTGAAGAATTAGACATTACAAGTACCGAACAAGATTTCAACGCCCATAAAAGTCAAAATAATTTGCAATTACATATTTACTCAGCATAGGTTTCTAATCATAGTAAAGACTTCTCCTTCTTTTATCGCAAGAGTATAGAGGTAATTGACGTACATCCTAAAATACCTTTTATGGGTATTTGCCAGTGTAGTAGTGATTTTTTGTACTTATTCTGATTTCGAATGGGACATGAGTATTCGAGACGTTTAAAGGAAAGCAAATTAAGAATTGTAGCCTGCAAAAGTCGAAGTTTACTGACAGTTTTTAAAAGTGCCTAGTTATACCTTTTCTGTAAAATAGCTTTGCAGGTGAAGCATCTGTGCACACAAAAACGACCGCCATCAGGAAAACCATAAGGAACTTTGCATCCATTGTTTACTAGCTAAAAATAAAGGAATTTAACAGTATCACCAGATCATTAGTCGAGTCACAGTTCAACTCAGCCCATCTCCCGAAAAGTGCAGCGAAGATTACACATGTTCTAATTATTTCACGCGTAAACAAGTGTACTTTACAAAAAGGCGAAATAAACCAAATGAATTGATGTGACTTGCTATAAACTTGTAAGTTATATTGAAATACTCATATATGACAGCGGGTTCTTCCTCCAAATGAACAGTGTATTCACGGCATGTCGCTTACCAAGGCAGCATTTAAAATGGAGCACAGCTGAGACTAAACTGATTGTGACTGTATCTTGGCAAGTAAAATCTTAAAATCCCACAAGGCCTCCTGATACTGTTCCTGTCATCTTATTTTTATAAAGAAATGTTGTGTAAATTTCCCAAATTCAGTAGCATGATCAAAATTAGTGGAGGATTAAAAACTTACCTGTACTTTCTTGATCTTTTCTGAAGATGCCTTGATTTAGTCTGAGATGCTAAGAATATATGTTGCAAGTATATAGAAGTTTCCCGGCCCATGACCAACATGTTTTATGACAGTGCTTCAAGTCGTTTCGACCAGCTCGTTCGTAATTAGTACGTGATCAGAACTGGTTCTGGCCGCACTTATTAAGCACTGTTCGATCCCTCAATGTTTTCAGGGTTTTTAAGTCTAAAGACACTTC
>NC_133206.1:28962623-28965123 GCF_958299795.1 Porites lutea | reverse complement strand
GACTACCTTGTTGTTGGTGGTGTACGAAAACCGACCGTCGACTCAACTCAACTGAGGGTGTCTGAGGAGATTTGATGTCTAGAATAGCTGTTATGTAGCTGCTACTCACCCCCCTCCTTCCACTAAAGGTCTGAATTTTCCCTTTAGCCCACACCCATTCTGTCGAGTAATGTTTGGACATATACGTCTGCTGGGAAACTTCCCAGAAAGTCAGGTTGTAGGTTGTAGGTGCCCCTCGCTGGCTGAGAACTCTTCCATCAGTCTTGCTGGGAGTGAGGAACGGATACATTTTTCCCAGCAATCTTCTCTCCTACCGCCGCCATATTGGAAAGCGAGAAGACCCTGGGGAAGAGGTTGACTTGTTTGCCTCCTAAAATACCACTTGACATTGTTTTTATCCCATCAATCCTAAAGCGCTTGCTAAGATGGCAGGTATCGTGAGGAAGGTCTATTGTCCGCCCAAGCCTCGACCCCAATTCGTCATGTGTGCTCATTGGAGTGGAAAGAGAAAAAGTTCCATTTCAGCTGTTTCGAACAACAAGCAATCTCGTACCCAGAGTTTTCAGGCTTTTTGGTCGGCGGGGCAACGCCGGGAACACTCTGGGGACATCAATTTAATCGATATTTTTGACTGGCTATGCCTTCCTAACGGAAGTTGAGTACCAAAATAGATTTCTGCCTTTTCATTGGCTCTTGTATGAGTGCACCAATATGGCCGCCGGAAATCAACAGTAACATCTGGAGTTCAATTTTTCTATAAAAGCTCTTTCTTTTCTCTCGAGAACTAGCATACTTGCGCATAAACATATCTTCTACTACTTGAAATGGTAATACTGCTGAAAATCAAGGCAGAGAGACTTTTTTCAACGAGACAGCATTCCTTTTTTGGTGTGACGCATTGTGAAAACTTGGAAGTTCAAATTGTTGTATTTTCGATATGAACCATACTACGGGAATGGAAACTTGTACAAAGATTTACTTTTTGTTTATCTTCAACCTAGTGTAAATAAGAATTCGTAAAACCTCGCTATTTTGACTTTACAATTTGATGAGGTCACCGTGAAAACCATTTATACAGGCGCAGGTCTAGGATAAATACTGACCGTTTTCCTAAACGAGAGCAGAAGGCGTAAGCCTCTAGGGGAGTCGGGGACATGCACCCCCGTGAAATTTTTTAGATTTCTACTTCCTAAAGTCACCTTTCCTGGTTTTCTGAGTCATTCAGTCAGGATATTGGCCAGATTTTAACTTGGAAAGCTTTTTTCATGAAAAATTTGTTTCTTTATGACAACTCTGACCGATTTTCGTAAAACGGTGGAAACCGGTGTGGATCCGCGCCTGTTAAGATAACGGTTTAACTGACGTCGAAGAAACACCCAAGTCCTGAAACGTTTTCGACAACGCAGGTCGCGTGTTATCCGAAACAGCTGTAAAGGGCTGTGTCAAGAAATGTAACAAAATTCAAACAGTGGGAATCGCCACCCAACTGAAAGAAGCATGAAAATACCGTAAAATTCCGAAAATAAGCCCCTCCAAATATAAGCCCCCCAAACCGGTAGCGCAAAAAACCCTCCGTTAAATCGCCCCTCCAAATATAAGCCCCCCGGGGGCTTGTACTTGGAAAATTGCCCTCAAAGACGAAGTAAAACAAAGCAAAAACGGTAAATTTATTCCAAATATAAAGCTAGCCCAATCGATTTTGAAACGCAAATTTCCCTCCGTAGATAAGCCCCTCCAAAAATAAGCCCCTCAAAAAGAGCCTTTGAAAAATATAAGCCCCGGGGCTTATTTTGGGAATTTACGGTAACCGATCAGAACATGAAAAGAAGGTATGAATAACACAGCCAACACAAAAGAGAGGAGCACCCACCGAGAAATTTTGAGAAAACACAACAACGTGATATAAAGCTTTCTGAAGCTATTTTAGCATTTTCGGAGATTGCTGGGAAAAATGCATTTGTTCCTCACTCCCAGCAAGACTGATGGAAGAGTTCCTAGCCAGCAAGGTACACCTACAACCTGCAACCTGACTTATTGGGAAGTTTCCCAGCAGACGTATGTATCCAAATATATACAGCTATTTCTAGAAAGGTTGTCAGAAAAAGTGCACGCGACAATCACGAAAGGAATTGTGGGTGGTTTTAAGTTCGCTTTTCCTCAAAGGAATTTGAAAGAATGCTACGAGAGGCCATGGATATATGTTTGCGAGTGCTAAAGGAAAGCAACAAAAGTAGGTTCGACAGTTACAATGTCAGGAACAGTATATTGATCATATCCCATATTACCTTTCGGGGTTGTCGCGGGCACATATTTTTCGACAACCTTTCTCGAAATAGCTGTATATTACTGGCCAGTTTGGGTGTGGGCTAAGGGCAAAATTTAGACCTTCAGTGGTGGGAAGGGGACGGGTGGGGAAGGTTTCTAACACATAACACATAGCAGCTATTCTTGACATCAAATCCCCTCAGACACCCTGAATTGTATTTTTCCCAGCAACGCT
>NC_133206.1:28955123-28957623 GCF_958299795.1 Porites lutea | reverse complement strand
GTGGACAAACTTGCTCAAACTCTCGTTAGCCAAACCATCAATTCCAATCACATTTGCGAGATTTGTCTCCAATTATCGAAAAAATCGCTTCTTTTCTAGGCAAAAAACAACCTTCTTCCAAATTGAAAAGAATTCCCTTGGTTGTCTTAAAATGTGCCGCTGGATGGGGTCGCATTTTCACGTCGCCGTGATCGACCATTTTAATTTTGGTGTCCGTGAATCGAACTGTCAAAATCCTCGATTGTTTACACGTAGATTGAAGATCAGTTGAAGATAATAAATCGTTAATTTGGCCAAACGACCTTAACTAGCATCTGGTGGCTTGATTTAACTTCACTTTCGAGTCTTTTGATGTAACTTCACACTTCAGTGCGCTCAGACCCACCTACAGCTAGGGAGGGAATCATAGCCTCGCACTGTTTTTCATAAGGTTCGTAAAACTCAAGTTAACTTAAATCAGAAACTCATATGGGGTTTTCAACCCCTTATGAGTTTCTGCTTAAATATAATCGAAGAACTCTGTTTTGCAAAATGCGACTAACGTAATGTTTTTGACATTTTGAACGACCTCTATTTTTTAGAAGCGTGAAAACGTTGTTTCGTGACTCGTGAAACGCAAAGTTGTTGTTCGTGAACTTTCCGGCACGAAACCCACTAGTGCAGGATATTACTATTAATTTTTTACATGATAAACCACATTAGGTAGCGTTGATGCAATCGACTAATCCGTCATCTTGCCGTCTGATCCGACGGGTCGATCGCCGGTTTAAAAGTCGGTTCAAATCCCAGGTAAACAAAAACAAGTAATTAGTTTTTCCTCGAAGAAATCAAAAATTTATTGTAGCCGGAAGGAGGTCGAAGTGATCTCAAAATATGTCGAAGTGATTCCGGTCTCACTTCGTAAAATAGCCGAATTAAACGAGCCAAAAAGACACGAACTTGCGTGTCTTGTCTATTTTTCACCTTACAAACTGTCTTGGGTCGCAGTGGTACAATCGGCTGATCCCTCGACTTTGACGCTTATCTCATCTCACGGGTCACAAGTGAGTCGGTTCAAACCCCGGGCAAGCCAAATATAATAATTATTTCTTCCTCAAGAAATCGAAGTGATCTCGAGACATCTCTAATTCCGCCCTCACTTTGTCAAAAAGCCCACTCAAACCGAAAACTCACAGACTTTGAACAGACAATGTTGTCCCGAAAAAGCAACTTTAAGACATTCATGAGCGTTGCGCATCCTTTACTTGGCGCTCCACCCAAGTAACAAACAAAAGAGATCACCCTCTCTTGAATACATCCCGCTCCACACTAATGAGCTTCTACTTTCTTTAAAAAAGAGTAAACTACGCGCCCTGTAGCACTAGGGCCGGTCAATATGTAAGTTTAAAGAATTGGACATTACAAGTACCGAACAAGATTTCAACGCCCATAAAAGTCAGTATAATTTGCAATTACACATTTACTCAGCATAGGTTTCTAATCATAGTAAAAACTTCTCGTTGTTTACTCGCAAGAGTATAGAGGTAATTGACGTACATCCTAAAAATACCTTTTATGGGTATTTGCCAATGGAGTAGTGACTTTTTGTACTTATTCTGATTTCGAAAGGGGCATGCGTATTCGAGACGTTTAAAGGAAAGCAAATTAAGCATTGTAGCCTGCAAAAGTCGAAGTTTATTGAGAGATTTTTAAAAGTGCTTACCTTTTCTGTAAAATAGCTTTGCAGGTGAAGCATCTGTGCACACAAAAACGACCGCCATCAGGAAAACCATAAGGAACTTTGCATCCATTGTTTAATCTAAAAATAAAGGGATTTAACAGTATCACCAGATCATTAGTCACAGTTCAACTCAGCCCATCTCCCGAAAAGTGCAGCGAAGATTACACATGTGCTAATTATTTCATGCGTAAACAAGTGTACTTTACTAAACGGCGAAATAGACCAAATAAACTGATATGACTAGCTTGCTATAAAATTGTAAGTTATATTGAAATTCTCATAGATGACAGCGGGTTTTTCCTCCAAATGAACAGTATTCACGGCATATCGCTTACCAAGGCAGCATTTCAAATGGAGCACAGATGAGACTAAACTGATTGTGATTGTATCAGTGGCAAGTAAAATCTTAAAATCCCACAAGGCCTCCTTATTTTTATAAAGAAATGTTGTGTAGCTTTCCCAAATTCAGTACCATGATCAAAATACGTGCGAGGATTAAAAACTTACCTGTGCTTTCTTGATCTTTTCTGAAGATGCCTTGATTTAGTCTGAGATGGTAAGAATATATGTCGCAAAATATAGAAGTTTCCCGGCCCCTGTGCCAACATGTTTATGACAGTGCTTCAAGTCGTTTCGACCAGCTCGTTCGTAATTAGTACATGATCAGAACTGGTTCTGGCCGCACTAAGCACTGCTCGATTCCTTAATGTTTTCAGGGTTTTTAAATCGAAGGACACTTCACCCGATGAAGATGAAGGTCAAAAAGGAAAGTCAAAAAAT
>NC_133206.1:28945123-28950123 GCF_958299795.1 Porites lutea | reverse complement strand
ACTTTAATCGGTGGTTAAAACTCAAATAATGGGCTCCGGATCCGCGTCCACGCAGTCTAGGCTCATAGACTACCTTGTTGTTGGTGGTATACGAAAACCGACCGTCGACTCAACTCAAGTGAGGGTATCTGAGGGGATTTGATGTCTAGAATAGCTGTTATATAGCTACTACTCTTCTCCCCCCCCCCCCCCCCCCCCCACCCCCTTCCACTGAAGGTCTGAATTTTGCCCTTAGCTCACACCCAATCTGGCGAGTAATGTTTGGACATATACGTCTGCTGGGAAACTTCCCAGAAAGTCAGGTTGTAGGTTGTAGGTGCACCTCGTTGGCTGAGAACTCTTCCATCAGTCTTGCTGGGAGTGAGGAACGGATACATTTTTCCCAGCAAACTTCTCTCCTACCGCCGCCATATTGGAAAGCGAGAAGACCCTGGGGAAGAGGTTGACTTGTTTGCCTCCTAATACCACGTGACATTGCTTTTATCCCATCAATCCTAAAGCGCTTGCTAAGATGGCAGGTATCGTGAGGAAGGTCTATTGTCCGCCCAAGTCTCGACCCCAATTCGTCATGTGTGCTCATTGGAGTGGAAAGAGGAAAAGTTCCATTACAGCTGTTTCGGACAACAAGCAATCTCGTACCCAGAGTTTTCAGGCTTTTTGGGGGGCATAAGAG
This sequence comes from Porites lutea, assembly GCF_958299795.1. Taxonomy (NCBI): domain Eukaryota; kingdom Metazoa; phylum Cnidaria; class Anthozoa; order Scleractinia; family Poritidae; genus Porites; species Porites lutea. Next base: position 28,949,450 of record NC_133206.1, on the reverse strand, counting down.
TAGTGCAAATAGTGAATTTAAAATGCTTGATTTAACAATGTTTATTTCATTTAGTAACGTAACCACTACTGCAATGCGAAATTGAAAGAAATACAACTTGTGTCAATGTTTAAAAAGTTCTTTTTTAATTATTAGTTATTATAAAACGCGGAAATAATCCAAGACATAATTAGTTCACCTTCCTATTCGTTTTAACAAAATTTTACGTTAAGCAATGTTAGCGGTTTAATTTTTTCGCGGTGTGTCGTCATCTGTTATAAAATTGCTTGTCGAGACTGCACGCCCTTATTGAAATCAATTTCTAATACGCTTAATACAGCATTCTCCAAACGGTAAAGCCGAAAGGCATACTTCCCAACCAGATGGACAAGTCGGCCACCACAAAGTCCCTTTCTCACCACTAGGAATACAGGAACATGAAGCACCACTAATTCTAGTGAGCCTTTTTGGGTCAGCGTCCTTTCCAGTTTCGTCTGCAACAGAAAAAAAAGTGGAATGACGTGAGGAATAGTTACCAGTCTCTTTGAAGGAATTTCTGTGCTCGTTTTCCAGACGTCATTTCGCGGGGAAACCTGAGTGGTGATGTCGCAAAATGTCGGCTGTTTTCTAAAAAGCTAGGCAGCTAGTTGCGCACCGAAAATGGACGAACCTGCACCAGGATTTCACAGGACAATAAATGCAGAAGGAAATAATTTACGATTCTTTGGCTTTTGTCACATAGGGGTTTACGCTTGTCAAACAAACAAATTGTTTTGTAAACACTTAAAGCGTCGTTATATCACGCGTATGTGAGGATTTTTTGTGTCACGGGCACGAGGGAGTGCCGCAATGTTGTTAATTGTTCAGTGTTGGTTGAAATGGGTGAAAAAGGAGACGAGGAGCCATAGTGGACGTTGCTTAGTATGCAAATAGCTCGAATTTTTCCGCGGAATTGCCAACGTAAACTGGCTGCTCCCCGAATAGCGAACACGCATGATTAACAAGAAATGTTATGGACCGGGAGCAACCTATCCTGTCCTGGTTGCATCGTCATCATAATGGCTCAGTCAATTCCAAGGGTACCCATACCCCCAAAAACATTTGTCAAGTGCTGACATCTCCTATGGCACTGGGATGGCACTCGACATCTGAACAAAAGCGGACAAAATTGCTCTAACTCTCATTAGCCAAACCATCAATTCCAATCACTTTCGCGAGATTTGTCTTCAATTATCTAAAAAATCTCTCCTTTTATTAATTTTAAAAATTTTCTTGGAAAAACAACCTTCTTCCAAACTGAAAAGTATCCCTGTGTTGTCTTAAAATGATGAAAATGCTTCGCCATAATTTCGTATAATATTACCGTTACATTGTCAACAAAGACAGAACGTCTTTGTGCAAACTTTTTGTAGTTTTAAATTCACCATAAAACAGTTCAAAAACATCAATTTATAATTAAGACCTCAATCAAGGGGAAATTTTGAAACACGACATTAAAATAGATAATAACATCAAATGAAAAGGACACAGGTTAAATGTTCTGGCCTTTGCCTTTGAAAAAGCTGTAATGTAAACGGTAGACGTTCTCAAGGACTGATGGCTGCTCCGCGGGTATGGATACGAACACTTTATTTAATATTCTAACGATTATCTTTCCGATCATAACCTTTCGGGAGCAACTCAAAGTTTTGCAAGATTCTTCAAAAACACTATTTTTCCATATTCGGATAAGATAGCGGCAAACCAAGTAATTTTTACCACCATTTCATCTTTCCAAGCATGTCCAATTGAACTAAGCGATTATTTTTGTCGACCCTTTTCTTCCACTTCGCGCACGAAACTGACCCACTTGTGTACTATATTTATTTATAGCTTATTTTCACATGAAACCACATGATTCGACGGGTCTCGGGTTAAGTCCGTCCAAATCCCGGGCAAGCCAAAAATAATAATTATTTCTTCCTCAAGAAATCGGAGTGATCTCGAGATATCTCAAACTAATTCCGCCCTCACTTCGTCAAGTAGCCGACTCAAACCAAAAATTCACGGATTTTAAATTTAGAAGGGGAAAGAACTGGACATTAGTCAAGTACCGAACAAGATTCCAACGCCCTTAAAAGTCAGTACAATTTGCAATTACACATTTACTCAGCATAGGTTTCTAATCATAGTAAAAACTTCCCCTTCTTTACTCGCAAGAGTATAGAGGTAATTGTCGTACATCCTAAAAATACCTTTTATGGGTATTTGCCAATGGAGTAGTGATTTTTTTTGTACTTATTCTGATTTCGAAAGGGACATGCGTATTCGAGACGTTTAAAGGAAAGCAAATTAAGAATTGTAGCCTGCAAAAGTCGAAGTTCATTTAGAGATTTTTAAAAGTGCTTACAGTACCTTTTCTGTAAAATAGCTTTGCAGGTAAAGCATCTGTGCACACAAAAACGACCGCCATCAGGAAAACCATAACGAACTTTGCATCCATTGTTTAATCTAAAAATAAAGGGATTTAACAGTATCACCAGATTAAAACTAGTGACAGTTCAACTCAGACTCATCTTCCTAAAAGTGCAGCGAAGATTACACATGTGCCTAAATATTTCACGCGTAAACAAGTATACTTTACAAAAAGGCGAAATAGGCCAAATGAACAAATGAACAATCAATCAATAAATCACTCAACTTCAGTTTAAACAGGGTAAATGGCTCAGCAAGCTGGTCTTCAGACATGCCGTGTGATAATTACAAGTTATAAAAATTAAGACTAGTGATTAACTAACAATAATTAGCACAAGAATTGACAATTTTATCTGTTCCTATCGACTCTCATAAACGTGACTATCTAGTTTGTATGGTAAGCGAGACTAATAATACTAGTAAAAAATAGTAATAATTTGAAATACAATATAATAACAAGAAATGAGTCATTAAAGAAATACGATAAAAACATAATAAAAAGTTACGTATATCCTAGGATATCACGAGTTTAAAGCTAGTAAGATCCCCTATCTCACGCGTTTGATTTGACAATTGGTTCCAAGCCATTGCATCCCCGATAAGAAAATAAACCCTTAAGAAAATATTTTTTTAGGTAGTGGTAGTTGGATATCATGGTTAGAACCCCTCAAATTATAGTCATGAATTTCACAGGTCCTATGAAACCGCTCCCGAAGGTGCGTCGGACGATTATGAATACTTTAAACATCGAACAGTCATGTATTACTTATCGCTTACCAAGCATTTAAAATGGAGCACAGATGAGACTAAACTGATTGTGATTGTATCAGTGGCAAGTAAAATCTTAAAATCCCACAAGGCCTCCTAAAACTGTTCCTGTCATCTTATTTTTAAAAAGAATTGTTGTGTAGCTTTTCCAAATTCAGTACCGTGATCAAAGTTAGTGCGAGGATTAAAAACGTACCTGTGCTTTCTTGGTCTTTTCTGAAGAGGCCTTGGTCTAGTATGAGATACTAAGAATATATGTCGCAAAATAAAGAAGTTTCCCGGCCCCGTGCCAACGTGTGTGCTGACAGTGCTTCAAGTCGTTCGGACCAGCTCGCCCAGTCGTACTTAGTGCGTGATCAAAACTAAGCACTGCTCGATCCCCCAATGTTTTCAGGGCTTTTAAATCTAAAGACACTTCAACCGATGAAGATGAAGGTCAAAACACAAAGTCAAAAAAGACTTTCTCTTTTAGTATTATTTTCAAAGAACGAGAAATGGTAACTCCCACGCGCATAATTCAAAAGAACTGCTCGAGGATTTCTACCTGTTGTACCCCCTCCTCCCCTCCCCTCCCCCACCTTTACGGAAACGTGATTCGCGCGAGCTAGACTTCGCCTTAAGACCGGCCATGTCGGTCCCAGCGTGTTCTTACTGGCTGAATGGAATACTACATATGATGTTTTTTTAGGATCAAAGGTGTCTCTAATTCGTGCAATGTGTTATTCTCGGAAATACGGGAAGTTTATGATGCAACTGAACAGGCAAATGTTTCCCGGGAAATCAGGCATCCTAATGCTAATGACTGATATTTGCCATTATTAATTTGTTTGTTGAAAAATTTCTCATTGCACAGGCTAACAACTGGTGTCCATCACGTTGGACAGTCATAAGTTTTATCTGTGAAAAGTATGCACAAGATGCCTGCAAATATTATTTCCATACGTTTTCTTAGGGTCAATTTGACTTTCATTAGCGTTTCCTACAAATTTTAGGATCGTAAGTTTCTTAATGAATCGCGATGGATAACTCATCAACTCGCATGTTTGGCCTAGCTCCCTTATGTAATAATGACTGTTTATTAAAGAAACTCATTGCAGCAATACTGACATTGTAAATATAAGGGTGA